>NC_029791.2:73724233-73771572 GCF_000816755.2 Arachis ipaensis
TGTAGCTCAAGAAAGTGCATAATTCTAATGAAAACAAAAGAAAAAGACTAGTGAAACTAGGCTAAGATGACTTGTCATCACTCTCACTCACTTAATCTAGGCTTACAAATAATTAGTAGCTTGATTTTGAAGAGTAAGCCCAGAGATTAAGTTTGGTGTGGCCACCACCAATGATCACCTATCAAGCCCAAGTCACCCAAATTGAAAGCACTTAATGTTTTGGGTAAGAACATGAACGTGGTTTAATGAGTTCAGAGGAATTGGAATCAAAAGAAAATGAAAAGATTGGTGTTATTCCATTCTTATGAACACATTAAATACATAATGATGGAACCAATTTATTAAGATGCCAAAGGATTAAGTTTGGTGTCCCAAGGGACACCCATCAGTTGCAATCTAAATCACTCTTGATGAGAAAGAATGTGAAGGGGTTCTTTTGTCATTACTAATGGGTTCAGTTTCAATTTCCGGAGAGAAGATGGGGCCCACATGGTAAACAACTCACAAAGCAAGGAAGTCAAAGTGTACTTGCACTTTGGAACTCAACACATGCAGAAGACACTGTGAGAAAAGAGTTGGCACCTCTTCCCACGCTAGGCGCCACTCCCCAAGTGGGAAAACATTTAACCCTCTTTTATTTCCCACCTTTCGACCACACCATTCACCCCTTATAAATACCTCATCTCCCCAACTCCTCTCCCACTTCAAAACCCTATTCATACGCGAAAAGCATATATACACCCTTCACCTTCTTTTCTTTTTTCACCTTCTACTATCTCTCTTCCCCTACTTTCTTTCTTCTTTTTCTAGATTGGGACAATCAAGTCCTAAGTATGGTGTTGGAGCAAAACCTTATTTTGCTTGCTCTTTCTTGCAACCCTCATTTTTTCACAACCTCAAACACGCTCTCTCAACCTAATGGCACCACCAAAAAGCTCAGCCTCAAAGGAAAGAAAAACCAAGGAACCAACCTCTGGATCCTCAAGCTATTTCAATGACTACAAGTTCCTCTCCGCATTCAACCAAAATTAATTCTATGGTTGGGTGAGTGAGAGGGAGATCATTCCAGAAGTTGGGTTTCAACTAGGGAGGAATGAGAATCTCTGAGATCAACATTGAGATCAATAATAGGGGTTGGTCACTCCTATGCAACCCACCAAGGAAGGTGGTAGAGAGCCTAGTGAGGGAATTTTATGCTAATGTTGTACCTCAACCAGGACAATACTATGGCTACATTAGCTCTGTAAGGGGCAAGTCCATTGACTATAGCCCCTCTAGGATAGAAAGGATGCTAATAGTGAAGAGGACAAGCTCCACCCGGAGCTATGAAGAAAGAATGAAGCAGCAAGACCTTGGGTTTGATGAGATCCTGAATGAAATTTGTGTGCTGAATATGCGTTGGATAAATGATAAGGATGGGATACCCAAGCAATTGAGGAGAAGAGATTTGAGCCCCCAAGCTAGAGGGTGGCTAGAATTTGTGAGGAGGTCCCTAATCCCCACGTCCAACACTTCAGAGGTGACCAAGGAGAGAGCTATGCTCATCTACAGCATCATGAAAAGTGAGAATGTCGACGTGGGGGAGATGATCACCAACAACATCAATAAAGTGCTGAAAAGCACCAGTGACAACACAAGGTTGGCATTCCCCAGCATTATACAGAGGCTATGTGATGAGGGTGGAGTTGAAAAGATTATTGATGAGGTGCTTGTGAAGCAAGACAAATTCATAACTGTCAAGAAGATGGCCAAAGTGGTAGCTGTTAACCCACTTCAAAGGGCTAGAGAACAAAGAGCTCATGGTCATGGACCACAACAACAACAAGAAGAGGAAGAGGTAGAAGAGCAACCTCACTTCATGGCACTTTAATCACCACCACACTACCAATATCAACAATTTACAGAGGGATTCAACTGGGAATAATTGCAAGGAGATGTACACCAAATGAAGGGAGACCTACACCACTTGAGGGAAGATGTCAATCAGAAACTTAGCCGAATTCAGAAATCTCTATGATGCCAGAATCTTATCCAAGAGGCAGTATGACATCAATACACAAGTGAAGCTGAATCACTTGTGTAACACCGTGGCCACTCTAAACCCAGGATACCTAACCTTCATGCAAGGAATGGAAGAGCTAAGTGCAAGACAAGAGGAAATCCTAGCCAAACATAAGGAAGATGAAAGGAATTATATGAGGAGGGCAGGATTTTGGAAGCCCAAGGATGTCAAAGCACAAGAAGGTTTCTCCAAGCCAGATGAAGGTGGCTCCTCCCCTTCCAAGAAGAAGGACAAAGGGAAGGGGCCAATGAACTAAAAATGAAGCTGCTCAAGGTTGTTAAGCCCCATGGTTGACACTTTCTAATTTCTGAAATCATGTTTTAAACTTTTGTTTGATTTACTTTTTGAATAAATCATGCTAGGATAGTTTATGTTTTATGCTTAGTTTTAATTCATGTTTGAAATCTTTATGAGTCTTTTAAGTTTACAAGAAAGAAAATGCCATGTATTTCAAGTCTTCATTTCAACATAAATAAAAGTAGAGCTTGTCTCCATAAGAGTTACTGTGAGTTGTGCAAAAACAATAAGAGAGACCAAGGCCAAGAGAGATCATCAAAAAAACTAAGAAATAAGAAACTAAGTGTAGAACCTTGGATGAACTAAAAAGAAAATGTGTCATGGAGGGCAACTAGTCCTAGAAGGTATAACAAGGGAAGGTTAAGGGGTGCCCCTTGAATATCCATAGAACCAAGAGGTAGTAAGCAATAAAGGCCCAAGGCTCTGAGCATCAACTACTGGGATAAAAAAAAAGAAACATTAAAAAGCTCAAAAAAAATTAAAGATCTTAGTAGATGCTGGTGGTGAAGATGTGTCAAGAAGAGACCTGGGCAAGTAAATTCTTAGGGGTGTCTCAACACCTAGTACCCTAAAACCAACTGGTTTGGGAGTGCTAATTGAAAGCCTAATTAAAGGGTTGTCTTGAGACAAAACACTTAGAGTGGTGGTCAAGAAAGCAAAACAACCCTTGCTACTTCAAGGTGACAATCAATAGAAAGGACCCCTAAAGCCTGTACCTGAAAGAACCTTCAAGGATCTAAGAGTTTTTCGTGACATTAAAACATTCATACATGTGTTGAAAACTTAGTTTTACTCTTAGTTGTATTGCAATCATTCAAAGCTAAGGCCTCAAGTTATAAAGGCTTACTCACATTGATTTGCTTGAGACAAGTAAAGCTTAAGTTTGGTGTTATGATGACTTGCATTATCTACCTTTCATTCTTGCATAAAGAAGACCATAAAAGAGCATAAATCTCATTTGATTAGTACAATTCATGCATTATTTGATGAATATCATGGTAGAAGACAAACAAGAAGCTGGACGTGTGAAACTGGCGTGCCACTTGGGAGCAAAGGCCACAAAAATGCACTGGCATGGCATGCCAGGAGCTAGGCGTGGCACGCCATTACTAAATTCGAGAGGGGAAGTCCAAGCATGCATGAGGGTGTGGCACGCCAGGGACTGGGCATGGCACGCTAGTACAAAGTTCCAGAGAGCAACAATGGAGGACACAAAAGGGGCGTTGCACGCCTAACCCACCAACTACTATGGGCGTGCCACTTGAGCAAAAGGGGCGTGGCACGCCAACTCACCATTCCAAAAAGAACCTCCACTATAGCGTGCCACTTGCTATCGAAGGCATGGCACGCTAGCCCCAAGAAGTCACTTGGGCGTGCCACTTAAGAACCCATGCATGGCACGCCAAGCTTGAAGAGTTCACAAATCCATGGGCATGCCACTTGAACAGCATGGCGTGGCACGCTGGTACAATATTCCAGAGAAGGGGTTGAAGACAATTGAAGACTGGGCGTGCCAGTTGAAGTCGAAGGCGTGGCACGCCAACCTCTCAATCTCACTTAGGCGTGCCACTTGAGCAACCAGGCGTGGCACGCCAATGCACAAAGATAACAAAAGAAAGGACTGGGCGTGCCACTTGGTTGACGTGGCGGAAAAAGGCGAGTTAAGAAATTATTATAATAGATACGTTGTAAGTACAGTTCTTAACTAACCAAAAATCTAGTTATCAATTTAGAAGGGGTTGTCACAAAATTAAAATTAAAATACTGGGAGTATGAATCCCAGGTCGTCTCCCAACGAGTTGCAGAAAGATGTGCTATTTTATTAATCAGATATTTTCTAAAAATGGTTGAGTTGATAAACAGGAAATTAAATCAGAGAATTCATGTATTTTAAATAAAAACCTTGACCGGGAGTAGATTAGTTGGAAGCCCTATCCTTGATGGAGTTCTCCCAAGATAAAAGTGATAATTAAAGGTCGCCTGCTCAGTTATCCTTTAACAAATAAAGGAAAGTTAAGCAAGTTGGAAGTCAGTTTCTATTCACCAGTTCTAATCCTCTCCCTTGGGAAGGACTAGTGTCAGTGATTAGAGGGTGACCCAACGCAAAACCCAACTATAATTTTACTCTTGAGCATTGATAAAGCCATATTTCATGAGTTCTTTTGTGCTTAATTTGAGTAATTTTTACAATCCTTCACCTACTTATTCACATTAATTGTATGGTTTCACTTTCCCTTCCTTATTATGTCATATTGTGAAAAACATGTTTCCTAAGCTTTAAAATTAATTAATTTAATTACCTTTATTTTCATTCGATGCCGTGATTAGTGTGTTGAGTAGTTTCAGATTTTCTAAGGCAGAATGACTTAAAGGATGGAAAAGGAAACATACTAAAATGGAAGGAGAAAGCAAAACGGAGCTTTAAGGAAACTGGTATCCACGCGATTGCATGGACGACGCGATCGCGTGACAAGCACGAATCAGCAGCGACGCGGGCGCATGACTGACGCGGTCGCATGACTGACGCGACCGCGTGGCAAGGAAAAGCTCCAAATGACGCGACCGCGTGACCCACGCGGACGCGTGACAGGGGCCACGTATCAGAATTTACAGAATGCGCCCCCAGCGAATTCTGAAGCCCTTTTTGGCCCAAATCCAAGTACAGGCAGCATAGACCAAAGGTCATAAAGTGTGGGAATGCACCCATTCAAAGGGAGCTCGCATATTTTACCTTTCAATGATTTAGATTTAGTTGATAGGGAGATCTTCTCTCTCTCTCTTTTAGGATTTAGGATTTCTTCTTGTTTTAAGAGTAACTCTGGATCCCAGGTTTAATGTTCTTTTAGTTTTACTTCCATTTATTTATTCCAACATTTGAATTGATTATTATAATTTGATTTATGAATTCTTCCATGTTACAGACTGTTATTTGAATTAATGATAATTGAGGTATTTTCAGTTTATGATTGTTTTCTTTGATTTATGTTACCATTGCTTCCCATCTAAGGATATTTTTACTGTTCCAGCAATTTTACTTTTTCCCTTTTTGGTTCTGGTTAAGAATTTAGTAACTCAACAGTTATTAAACTCAACATAATTGATAATCGTTATCTTGCTAATTGAGCTGAACTTGAGTAATCCCAATCTTTCCTTAGGAAATAAATAGGATTCAAAGGTCAATTTAATTAGTCCCTTGACTTTCCCTTGCCCTAGTACAGGTTGATCAAGTGGAGTTTAGATTCAACTTTCATTATAGTTGAGAGAGATAACTACGTTAGACCTCCGACTTCTCCTACCTTGCCAAAAGTCTGCTTTATAGTATTTATTTATTTTAATTGCCATTTACTTTACTTGTCATTTAAATTACTTGCTTCTCATCTTCTAAACCCCGATTACAACCTTTATAGCCAATAGTAAGAACATACTTCCTCACAGTTCCTTGAGAAGACGACTCGAGGTTTGAATACTCGGTTAACAATTTCTAAAGGGGTTTGTTACTTGTGACACCCAAAACGTTTGTACGAAGGGATTTTTGTCGGTTTAGAGACTATATCTACAACGCAACTGTTTCTATGAATCTCTTTACTGGTAAAAATCCTCTCGTCAAATGGCGCTGTTGCCGGGGAACTGCTAACGTGTGCCTTATTATTGGTTATTGTATACCCAGCTGAAAGACATGGTGGACAACCTTGTAACTACCAACAAGCCCCACCCCGTACATATAAAACACCCTTTCAACATAACCTTGAACCACCACACTCACAAGCTTCTCTTCACCATTCGCCACCATATGATCCATCCTTACCCCAATAACAATCCAATCGCTCCCAACCATCACCACTTTCCTTTGTAGCATGTCCAAGTCCAGTAACCCAAGAAGCAGAGGATCGCTTAAGAGAAACAGTAATTAAATTTCAAACAACCATTAAACAACTGGAGCAAGCGATGATTCAATGGGCTTCTAGGCGCTCAAATATACAAGGATCAACCACAGCTCCATGTGGACAGCCCAATGAAGAGCAGAGCATGAAGGAAGTGCCAGAAACTCCAGTGGACAAGACAGAGCATGAATTTGTATTGGAACAATTAGAAGAAGCTGTCTTTGTTCAAGAAGAAGAGTTGGTTGAAGATCTAGGAGATGCTGAACCTCCATGGGAATCCAGAATTGAGGAAAACTCCGTCTAGGATGCTATAGTTGATGCTAAGGAGGATATTTCTCCAAGGCAAATCGTTTATAAAGAATCAGACGGAATAATCCAAGAAACAAATTCCCTTGATGATGATAGTCACAAGTCTAGCTCTCTTAGTGATGAACTTGCATCCGCAAGTGAATTCTCTGAGATCGAAGAATCTTCCCCAAGTGAATATGAAGATGATGCAGAGGTAGATTTCTCTCAACCTCCAATGTATGACTCAAGTGATGAGGAAGACACAGAAGACTTTGACCAGGACACAGATACAATTGAAGATCTTTGCAAAGAAGTGGAGGAATTCACAGAAGAGCACAAGGAAACGGAACTTGCAGAACCACCAAAAACACCTATCCCAAGGCCATTACCACCTAATACAAGCTTTAAGTGGGTACAATCCTTAAATTATAACTTTACTTATTCACTTGAATATGGTTTGCTTGAAACAGATGGCCAGCTTAAAGCTCTCTGCGGCTTTAAGAGTAAGAGGGAAATGGCTCGTACTCAGAGCTGGTGCACAAGGTTTAATGAGGTTCCACGCTTCACCTCGAAGTACACGGATTGGTATCATGCTCAATCACATGGATCACGGAAAAAGTTTGGTCACCAAGGTGAGATTCTACTTTTTAACCCACCCGAATGGAGACATGTAGATCAAGACGGAGGCGGATTTAAAAGCAAGGCTTGGAATCCTGGAGTTTATTCTGACAATTGTCAGCCCGGGAGCCTAACAATATATTTAAAGCTGTTCGGAAGCTTTGCGTGCTTAGTTTGGGACCCCGGAGGCTATTAGCATTCCAAGCACTGGTGGAGATTTTTGGACGAATTTAAACATAAGCCACCATAACAGGATACCCCTCCAATGTCCAACTTAAGGACTTTAACTAAAAGTGCTAGGTGGGAGACAACCCACCATGGTATGGTCGCTTCTTTTTCAATTTATTTCTTGTTAATTGCTTTCATTTTTCCTTTTTCATTTTAATTTATTAAACCTGGAATCATGCATAACATTCATGTTAATCATTGCATTCTGCATTTTTCATGCATAAAATAAAAGGGTGCACGACGCGACTGCATGCCCCATGCGATCGCGTCATATCGCGGAAAACACCACCCGCGCGACCGCGTGACCCACGCGGCCGCATGATATATATATCGGCGTAAGGATCCAACGAACAAAAAGTTAGGCTGGAATCGTGCGGCCCTTGTGCGTTTCGCACAAATTGGCCCACGCGATCGCATGCCCCATGCGACCGCGTCAATCGCACAATACCAATCCCACGCGACCGCGTGAGCGACGCGATCGCGTTGCATGGATTGCACATCACCCCAAAAGGAGACAGAGAGTTGCGCTAAAACGGCGCTGGAGTCGTGCGTTTAGCACAAACTCCAGCGACGCGATCACGCGACCCACGTGATCGCGTCACCCTTCTTTTCCCCCCTCTCATGCGATCGCGCACCCCACGAGATCGCGCCACTCCCATTTTCGTACCAACCACGCGACCGCCTGCCCCACGCGGCCGCGTAGATTCGAAAATATAACCCCCCTAGCCCGCGAACCCTATCAGTCGCGAGCCCCCCCACCCCCAACCCTCTTCTCCCTCTCTGCTCCCTCTCCCTCCAACCACCACCCAGCACCACCCAGCCGCCACCGCCGGCCACCCAGCTCCGCCACCCACCCGCACCCCCCTTCTTCTATCACTAACCCAAAACCCTCACCGCCACTGCCCCCATCAGCCGCCACCGCGACACCGTGCCCCGCCACCGTGCCGGACGCCGCCACAGCCACCTTCTTCCCCGATCCACCCCTTCCGCCTACCAGGTTCCGCAAAACGCAACCCCCTTTTATCCGTTCGTCATTTTTTCTGTACTTTTTTCCGTTTCTGTTCATCATTAGGATAGATAGATATGCATTCTGTAGTGGATTTTTAGGTTGTTAGGTAGCTTAGGCTGTGGTTAGTGGATCTTGGTCCGTTTACTTGCACTGTTCCTGTTTATGTTTTATCATAACTGCAATTTTGCCGTTCCTGTGACCTCGGTCATATGTAGTGATTTCTTGCAATTGCTGCTTGTTACTCTAAAGTTTCCTGTTTCTGCATCTAGTTTTTAAATTCATATGAACTGCTATAATTACTGTTTATTTTTCGGGATAATCCAATTTTAGCCGGAATGCTGCCCAAATTTTTTAAAATTTTTTCCATTCATGTTTTGGTTTGGCATTTCTGAACTCTGTTTTACTCTGCTTTACCCAAACCATTTCATGAATGCTATGGCAGACTTTCTTATCCTCTTTGATTTCCTGGTTCATAAACCGTATTTGTGATTCACTGATTCCAATTTTTGCTTTCTCTATTTCTATTCGAATCAGCATCACCCTGTTTTCCTTGTTCGATTATGAGTACTTCTATTCTTACCTGTGAATCCTTGTTATATGAAATTTTTCTATGCCACTTACTTTAACCCACACTTTACTAACTCCCTAATTTTATTTCCTAATTTTTTTTCAAATTCTAACCATACTAACACTTTTAATCTCTCTTCTGATTATTTTCACTTTCCTCTAACTTTCTAAACATGGCATATTGATTATTTTTCCATTTAACATAAATTCAATCACATTTCATTTACTCATTTTCCTTATTCTATTTCTCCCTTGCTGCTTTGACCTCTTTATTTAATTGCCTAATTGCTTTCCTATTTTTATCCATATCCTGCTTTTCTGTTTTTTAGGATGTCTGCCTCACAGTGGAAAGGAAAAGGCAAAGCTACTGGCAAGCGCAAGAGAGGAGATTTCTCCCAGTCCATCATTACTCTAATGCATGATTCTTCATGGCGGGAGAAGAACTTCACACAGCAGGAAAAAGCTGACCAGCTACTCCCTGCAACTGATCCTATAAAATTTGCAAACTGGTACTGTGAGTTGAAGTACCCGGCTTTTGCAAACTCCAAAAATCTATACCTGGAACGAACTCTGAAGATTCCAGAAGCCCTCCAGCAGTACACCACTGAGACCCCCGCTACCATCCCTTCCAGTGATGACACTCCTTCACACCCGGCTTGATTGAGCATCGAGGACGATGCTTCCTTTTAAGTGTGGGGAGGTCGCCATCTCTGGCGTTTATTTTGGTGAACCACTACATACTTTTTCTTTTATTTTGGATATTTTTCTGTATTTTTTCCTTTTACTGTTATTTTCTGAGTACTTATACATTGCTTTTATGTATTTTTACTCTATTTTCTGCATTTTGCATCTTTAGTTCATACTTTAGCCATTTAGTTTATTTTAGCTATTTAGTTTAGTTTGCAATTCTGATTTATTAGTGGATTAATTAGTATAGTTTACCCTTTTTAGCATAAGATAGTATAGTTTAAAATTGAAAAATATAAAAAGGAAGTAAGCTAGGAAATTGAACATATCAGATTTAAATCCACAAAACTTGTATATAGCATTACATGATGTAGTTAACCTGACAACATTTCATCAAGGAGGAACATTAAAACTTTAAAAGCTACCCTAAATAATTTTTTTATGAGAATAATGGAAATTTTTAACTAAACCTGCATACAATATATAAATGATATATGATGCTTGAGTTAGAAAACACACAACCTGTGAGTATTGAGCTTAAATTGTATGGTTGCATTCAAACCATAATTTCATTTATGTGTGTTACATTTATTTTTATTCTGATGTTCTTTCCTTTGCTTTAATCTATATGTCCAATTATAGAATATAGAATAAATATATACCAAGAGAATAATTGAGGCCATCATTTGATTTTAGCTCACTCACCCCAAATTAGCCTACCTTTTACATCACCCTTGTTAACCCCCTTGAGCCTTTTAAAACCCCTTTATTCTATTTAGCCAAATTACTAGCCTTAAGCAGAAAAACAAAAGAAAATCCCAAGTGAATCCTTGGTTAGCTTAAGATAGAAAATCATGAATAGAGTTAAATGTGGGAAACCTTTTGGGAACATGGATGATATAAACAAAAAGGTAAGAGAAGTTAAAAGGAATAAAATAAAATTTGGGAAGCATGCTCATGAGAAAATCTAAGTGATTCAATTACCATGTGCATTAAAAAAAAGAGAGAAAGTTATTTTTCCAGCATTTGAACAAAAGGGGGTACAAAAGAAATTCCCCAATGCAAAATAAAAACAATGCACATGGGATAAAAAATAAAGAGTGAAACATGAGCATGTAACAATAAGTGGGATAATATGGGAGAATAGGTAAAGAAGTTTTATCTTGCTAAAAATGTATGTTAAGATGAGATCTTAGTCTAATTAAGGATTTGCTTATTAGCTCACTTAACCCTATACATAAATCCTTACCTTTACCTTTGCCCCATTACAACCTTAATTAAGACCTCATGACTTTTTGGTATGACTATATTCTATACTTGTTGATTGGTTAGATGAAGAACAAAGCCATAGAAATTAAGAATAAAAAGAAAAATGGAGTGAATAAACCCAATAAACACTGAGTGACTAGAGAGTAAACACAAAATCTAGTGAGGGTTCAATAACTCATCAACATATATCTGTACTTAATTTACTAATTGTTTTGCAAGTTTGTACAATGTTTTCTTTCCCATCTCATTTGCTAAAATGTTTTATTATTTAAGGGTTGGCTATATATATATACATGACTCCTTGAGAATGTGAATTAACTTGACTACATGTAAGCTTTATATATGAGTGAATAAATTAGAGTTGCATGATGCATCATTCATTTAGGTACTTGCATTTAAATTAGGTTGCATTGCATGACATTCCATCACTTTAACCTTAATTATTTACCTTGGATTTAGTATGAGGAGATGCTAGTGTTTAAGTGTGGGGAGGTTGATAAACCCATATTTCATGAGTTCTTTTGTGCTTAATTTGAGTAATTTTTACAATCCTTGACCTACTTATTCACATTAATTGTATGGTTTCACTTTCCCTTCCTTATTATGTCATATTGTGAAAAACATGTTTCCTAAGCTTTAAAATTAATTAATTTAATTACCTTTATTTCCATTCGATGCCGTGATTAGTGTGTTGAGTAGTTTTATATTTTCTAAGGCAGAATGACTTAAAGGATGGAAAAGGAAACATACTAAAATGGAAGGAGAAAGAAAAACGGAGCTTTAAGGAAACTGGTATCCACGCGATCGCATGGACGACACGATCGCGTGCCAAGCACGAATCAACAGCGACGCGGCCGCATGACTGACGCAACCGCGTGGCAAGGAAAAGCTCCAAATGACGCGACCGCGTGACCCACGCGGACGCGTGACAGGGGCCACATATCAGAATTTACAGAATGCGCCCCCAGCGAATTCTGAAGCCCTTTTTGGCCCAAATCCAAGTACAGGCAGCATAGACCAGAGGTTATAAAGTGTGGGAATGCACCCATTCAAAGGGAGCTCGCATGTTTTACCTTTCAATGATTTAGATTTAGTTGAGAAGGAGATCTTCTCTCTCTCTCTTTTAGGATTTAGGATTTCTTCTTGTTTTAAGAGTAACTCTGGATCCCAGGTTTAATGTTCTTTTAGTTTTACTTCCATTTATTTATTCCAACATTTGAATTGATTATTATAATTTGATTTATGAATTCTTCCATGTTACAGACTATTATTTGAATTAATGATAATTGAGGTATTTTCAGTTTATGATTGTTTTCTTTGATTTAAGTTACCATTGCTTCCCATCTAAGGATATTTTTACTGTTCCAGCAATTTTACTTTTTCCCTTTTTGGTTCTGGTTAAGAATTTAGTAACTCAACAGTTATTAAACTCAACATAATTGATAATCGTTATCTTGCTAATTGAGCTGAACTTGAGTAATCCCAACCTTTTCTTAGGAAATAAATAGGATTCAAAGGTCAATTTAATTAGTCCCTTGACTTTCCCTTGCCCTAGTACAGGTTGATCAAGTGGAGTTTAGATTCAACTTTCATTATAGTTGAGAGAGATAACTACGTTGGACCTCCGACTTCTCTTACCATGCCAAAAGTCTGCTTTATAGTATTTATTTATTTTAATTTCCATTTACTTTACTTGTCATTTAAATTACTTGCTTCTCATCTTCTAAACCCCGATTACAACCTTTATAGCCAATAGTAAGAACATACTTCCTCGCAGTTCCTTGAGAAGACGACCCGAGGTTTGAATACTTGGTTAACAATTTCTAAAGGGGTTTGTTACTTGTGACACCCAAAACGTTTGTACGAAGGGATTTTTGTCGGTTTAGAGACTATATCTACAACGCAACTGTTTCTATGAATCTCTTTACTGGTAAAAATCCTCTCGTCAAGCATCCAACTCAAGGTCCTCCTTTCAATCAACTCCCAATCATGTTATGGAACTACTCGCTCATTATGATTGTAAAATCCACGAAATAAGAAAGGAAAATATTGAAAGACATGATAAATAATAATTAAAAGGATCAATTAAAAATAAAAATAGTTCTTTTATTAATAAATTCTAAAAATAATCCAATAATAATTCTGGGAAAATGAAGGATATGGAAGAGTAACTGACAAGTAAGGAAACAAACTAGAATGACGAAGTCTTGACGGAAGTAATAACTCTTCTCAATATCCCAGTCCAAAAAGCAACAAAATCAAAATCCTAAGAATTATGAATGTGTAGAGAGAAAACCTAAAGGAGGAGTAAAATCAGATCTAAAACTAAAATTATGCAGAATGAATGTTGTTCCCTGGTCTCTGCATGTTCTCTGGCTCTAATCTGCTTTTCTGGGCCTAAAACTAGGTCAAAACAGGGCCCAAAATCACCCCAGCAAATTCTACAGATTCTGCAGATCGCGCATGTCACGCGATCCCGTCATTCACGCGTTCACGTTGTCCAACGTTTTGCCTTGCCATGCGTGCGCGTCGTCCACGCATTCGCGTCACTTGTGCAGTTTCCGATCCGCGGGGTCGGGTGAGCCATGCGTCCGCGTCACTGCAATTTCCTCTATTTCGCGCGGTCGCGTGAGCCATGCTTCCGCGTCACTTCCCGCTGGTCACCTCCTCAATTTCTTGTGTTCCTTCCATTTTTGCAAGCTTCCTTTCCAATCTCCAAGTCATTCATGCCCTATAAAACCTGAAACACTTGACACACAGATCACGACATCGAATGGAATAAAGGAGAATTAAAATACAAAATTAAAAGGCTCTAGGAAGCAGTTATTCAACCATGAAGTAATTTCGGAAAGGAATTATAAATGCATGCTAATCATATGAATAAGTGGGTAAAGATTTGATAAAACAACACAATTAAGCACAATATAAACCAGAAAATAATGGTTTATCATTGGTATCGAAGGCGTGGCACGCCAACCCAAGCATATCACTATGGCGTGCCACTTGAAGGCTGAGGCGTGGCATGCCAACTACTGGAATCAAGGCAAGATCATGGGTGTGGCATGCCAGCCTTTAGGCGTGGCACGCTGGTATAAGTTTCCAGAGAGGATGAAGGAGGGCAATTACATGGGGTGTGCCACTTGGGGTCGAAGGCGTGGCACGCCACTCACTATTCTTCTCTTAGGCGTGCCACTTGAATCTCAGGCGTGGCACGCCAGTGTCATTCAGAGAGCAAAGAAGCATTGGGGTGTGCCACTTGAGTTCGTTGCGTGGCACGCCAAACAGAGGAACCACTCACTCACAAAGGGGCGTGGCACGCCAGAACATGGGCGTGCCACGCTAGTGCAACTTTCCAGAGAAGCTTAGCCAAGCATAAAGCAAGGGCGTGGCACGCCAGACCCTGTGCGTGCCACGCTAGTTCAAGTTTCCAGAGGAAGAGAGAAAGGGAAAAAGGCTAGGGCGTGACACTTGAGCTCGAAGGCGTGGCACGCCAAGGTTGTTAGAGAGACGAGCATGCCACTTGAAGGGCTGGGCGTGGCACGCCAAGCTAAAATTAAAGAGCACGTGACACACCACTAGAGCACCAATCACACGCCAGCTGGGAGGTCACACTTATTCAGCTTCTTTTTCCTCCAAAATGTAATTTTTCTTTTTCACTTTTGTAATTCTTTTATTTTACTAGGAGTAGTATAAATACCCCCAAGGAGTACTGAAGAAGGGGGTTAAGTAGTTAGTTTTAGATCTACTTTTACACTTCACTTTTGAGTACTTTTTGAGCTATGAGTAGCTAATTTCCCTCTCATTGAGAGATGGAGCTCTGTTGTACTCGATGGATTGCTAATAGTGAAATTATTCTTCTCTTCATCTTCTCTTTGATTTGCTAAAAGGAATTTTGTTCTTAATGCTTAGTGTTCAATTATCTTGGAAAAGAGATTGAATGCAATTGGGTTTCATGGGAACCTTGGGAAAGGAAACATAAAATCATGCTTGAAATCCCTTCTCACACTTGAGTAGAATCTGGGTTTTGGTGTTTGGATATGTGACATATAATCCTCCCTCTACTTGGACCTATAATGGTGTGTGGTATAATCAGGGACCAAGCATATCTCTCTTCATGAGCAATTAGACCAAGGAATTGGCTATTGATCAAGATCTGAGAGATTGAGTCACTAAGGGATTGGGGCTCAATCAATCATGATTGCCAAGAGGTCAATGAGTTGCATGATTGAAGAGGATATAAGCTAGATTTGATCCAAAGAGACATCTCCTGATCTCAATGAATTTCCCCATTCTTATTTACCCTTCTCTCTTTATAGCTTAATTTTACATTCAGCAATTCCCCATTCCCATTTACATCCAAGTCATTTATGATTCTGCACTTTACATTCTGCCATTTCTATTTCTGCACTTTATTGCTTTTCTTTATATTCTAGTCATTTACATTTATGTCATTTATAATTCTGCACTTCACAATCTTATTTATCCGCTTTACTAATTCATCAATTAATTAAAACTGCTCAAATTTGCCAATCTCTGTGGATACGATCCCACTCCACTGTGGGTTATTACTTGATGATAATTTTGGTGCACTTGCCAAAAGAACTAATTCACCAATTTTTGAATGGGGTGTGAATTGGATTCATCAGTGATGATGTGGAAGGTTTAGAGGAGGTCAAAAAAGATTTTATTCACCAAGAAGTAAAGATAGTTGTGCAAGAACGAATTGATCGGGTGAAGACTTCTTCAACAAGCTTTCTAGGCCCACATCAATATGCCGTCTTGGAGACGGATTGTCAACTTCAAACCTTTCTTATGATGGTTCCCCACATAGTGTTTGTTGGTTTTTCTCTATTGTTTCTTCACATTGATCTTCTTCTAGGACTCCTTGGACCAGTTTTTCCATAGTGTCTATCATCATGCATTCACCAATGGATTCCTTTGGGTAGCTCATTACTGTGAAAACATTGAACTCCATATTTTTTTCATGTAATCTCAGGACTAGCTCTCCCTTTTGAACATCAATTATAGCTTCAGCTATGGCTATGAATGGTCTCCCGAGTATGATTGATATGTTAGCCTATTCCTCCATATTAATTACCACAAAATCAGCTGGGAAGATGAACTCTCCCCCCTTAACCAACAAGTCCTCCACCACCCTATGAGGAAACTTGAATGTTCTATCAGCTAATTGAAGTGCCATTCTTGTTGGTTTGGCCTCTTCAATTCTCATTCTTTTTATCATGGCTAAGGACATAAGGTTGATGCTAGCTCCCAGATCACACAATGCTTTTTCAATCCGAATATCCCCTATGATGCAGGGGATTTGGAAGCTCCCAGGGTCCTTCATCTTTTGGGGAAGCTTCTTTTGAATGATGGCACTACATTCCTTTAGGAACTTTGCATAGAGGGGCATTTGCTCTAATGCCTCAGCAAAAGGTATGTTAATTTGGAGTCTCTTAAAAATATCCAAGAACCTAGAAAACTGGCTGTCCTTCCCATCTTTTCTCAGCCTTTGTGGGTAGGGTGATTTTGGTACATACGGCTTCAAGACTTGCTTTGGTTGAGCTAGATCAGATGTCTCTTCTTCCTTATTGGTTTCCGAGTCATTTGCAGCCTCTTCTTCTTGCAAGTTGTGACTTGATGATGCCTCATTCACAACCTTCCCACTTCTTAGTGTTATGGCCCCGCATTCCTCTCTTGGATTAGTCATGGTATCACTTAGCAATGTGTTTGTAGGCATTGGTATCTGCTTGGACAAGCTCCCTAGTTGTGATTTCGGTTTTGAAATTGCTGCCCATTGGTTCCTTATATTGGATCTGGCCTCCTCTTGGATTGAATCTATCTTTTTCTCAGCTCGCAATTGTCTCTCTGCAACAGTGGTGATGCCATGGCATCTTAGGCTAGTTTCACTAGCATTTTTCTTTGTTTTTAATAGATTTTATGCACTTTCTTGAGTTATAAGAAAGCAATTGGGGTAGAAATTCATGCATGTCTAGATTCATCCAACCATAGTTAATTTGATGCAATTTCATGAGAATTATGCTTTAATTACTTGTATGCTAAGAATGATGAGAATTCTCATGACTTTAGCAAGGCTTTGAGGCATGTATTGGTTGATGACAAGTGAAGGAAGGCACGGAAGGAAGTTGAAGAAGGAGCATGATAAAGATGAAGAAGAAGCAATGTTGGTGGCCAAGTTGGACCACCAAAGTTGCCTTAAACATTGGAAGGAAGGCAGAGCAAGTCTCTGCATGATTTGCTGGTGCTCACGTTTAAGGGGACGTTAGCAAGCCAACGTTACCCCCAACGTTGTGATAAAATGTTCAATTATGGAGCTGAATGATTTTTGAGTGATGCGTACGCGTCATAGACGCGTACCCGTGAAAGAGCAAAATTTCTATATCCATGTGCAAGCGTGAATCACGTGCACGCGTGGAATGGCAAAATTGACCATCAACGCGCAGGCGTGGATCATGCATACGCGTCACCTAACGAACGTTGGAGGTCCAACGTTGCCTCAAACGCTGCCTCCAACGTCCGTGATGAACGCTAATTTTGTGGTTTATATTGTGTAGAATTTGGGAGGTTTTGTCAATATTTTTCACACTTATTCACAAGAATTGCATGGTTTTGTGTTCTCTTCCTAATATTGCTTCATGATAGAAAACATGCTTCTTTTGCCTTAGAATTGCTATATTTTGATCCTCTTTTATTATCATTTGATGCCGTGACGTGTTTGTTGAGTGATTTCAGAATTTATGGGGCAAGAATGGCCTAAAAGAGAGACAGGAAGCATGCACTAGAGGAAGGAACATGAAGATGTGGATTTTGGGAATTTCATCACCTCGTGCGCACGCGCACCTCGCGCCACACGTGGATGTGGACAGCTGGAAGCGGCTTGCAAAGATCGGCGCATCCGCGTGGATTAGAGAAATCCACACTGGTGCGCACGCTCATGGCGCGCACGCGCAGATCTAAAAATTAATCGGTGCGCACGCATGCATGGCACGTACACGCGATAAGCTGCACGTTACCTCATTAAAGGAAATCGTGCCTGGCAATTTCTGAGGCTCAAAAGGCCCAAATTCAAGGTGGTTCTGCATGGAAAAGACCCAAGGATGCTAGGGGGAAAGGGAGGGATCATTCATTCACACTCAGACACAATTTTTAGGTAGTTTTTGGTTTTTGTTCTTCTAGAGAGAGAAACCCTTGTTCTTCTCTAGATCTAGTTTGATTTGATCTTCCCTTGTTAAATTCTGAATTGGATCTTGTTGATTACTAGTTTTGATTACTTAATTTGAATTCCTTAGCATAATTTTGTTTAGATCTTGTGTTAGTTTGATGTTTTCTTGTCAATTGTCATTTTATACCCATTTCATGAATCTTGTGAATCTTGAATTGTTAATGTTACATTGATGATTTTCATGATTAATTGTGTTGTTTTTTGAGTGATTGTATATTGATAATTGTTAGTGGGTACTTGTTAATTTCAATTTAATTGCAATTTGAATATGTCTTTTAGTAATGCTTACCATGTGTTTGATGAAATTTTTCCCTTGATTATAGAGTAGTTCTCTTTACTCTTGGCCTAGGCTAAGGGAATTGGGTAAACTTGAGTCATTTGGTCTAATGGATTTGATGATTTGGGAACCCTTAGTGGTGAATTTGATAACCATTGACACTAACCTACTATTAAGTCAATTAGTAGCTAGGTTGGACCTTATGGGTTGATGTTGACTAAACCATTTAATATACTTCAAGTATAGAAGTAAACTTAATGAGTTTGCTTCCTCATAATTGTCAAGATATGGTTATTAGACAAGGATAGTGACCCCAATTCCCAAGTGGCACGCCCATTGATCTTCTTCTTTGGAAGCTTGTGTTGGCGTGCCACGCTTTTGATCTCAAGTCACACGCCCATGATGGGGGCTGTATCCTTCCTCTCTGGACCAATGAACTGGTATGCCATGCCTTCAAGCTCAAGTAGCACGCCCACGGTATGAACAAGGTTGGCGTGCCACACCTTCGAGCTCAAGTGGCACACCCATTGTTGTGTTGAGCTCTTCAAGCTTGGCATACCATGCCTAGAACTCAAGTGGCACGCCCATCCATTCTTTGACTTGGCGTGCCATGCCTCAAGCCTCAAGTGGCATGCCTTTAATGGTGTTTCCTCTATGCTCCTCTGTTCAAATGCCTTGGCGTGCCACGCCCAGCCTGGCGTGCCACGCCCCTTCTGGGTCTTCACTAATGCTCTCTGAAATTTATAGTTGGCGTGCCACGCCTAGCTTTGGTCTGCCACGCCCATGCTGAAACTTGTTGTCCCTTCTTTGGAGTTTATAGTAGGCATACGATGCCTAGCCTAGGCATGCGATGCCTAGCCTAGGCATGCCATGCCCCTTATGCTTTATCTCCTTGGTGTGCCACGCCCATTGAAAGCTTCACGGACTTCTTCTCTAGGCCTGATAACAGGCGTGCCACGCCTGCAGGTTGGCGTGCCACGCCCATTCATTTTGTTGGCATTTGTACCAAGTCGCACGCCCAACACACACACCCAGCTCCCCTTTCTTTTTTCCTTCTTCTTTTGTTGCTCTTTTCACATGAAATTCAAACAAAACTCATTTCAAAGCAATGTACCATAAAATTCATCATTTAGTTCATGAAATTGCATTGATTGAATGAGATTTCATTATTTCTATGGCCCTTTTAAATAAGAGAAAGTGGTAGATGATGCTAGTTATCAATATGTTTGACGACATAGCTGCGAAGAGCATAGTTTTTAAGCCATATCGATTAGGAGTTTTTTTATGGTTTTCGTAATTAGTCTCAGTTTGACGAACCAGACTCAATTCATGAGAAAAGAGAAATATTAATATAATATTATTACTATATTAATATTAGAGATGCTTGATAACATTATAATATTATTTGATTTGTTTTAGCTAAACACAGGAGATCGGCTTAACCTGGTTCACAATCTACTAGTGCAGATTAACACCAACACTCTCTGATGATGACTTTAGTAATGCTAATGCCTCATCATATATCTTCTATTCTCATGTTAATCATGTTACTAGTGTCATTTATACTAGTAGCTTAGATATTAATCTCTAAAAGTGTTGTTAAGTGTATGTTTAATACATCTAGTTTTAGTAATTATACACCTGGGATATTTTAATATTATTTTAACCACTTACCAAGCCAACCAATCACAGCTCTCCCCTCACCGCAAGACCTTCCAAGGCTGGTCATTTGCTTTATTTAGCCGAAAATGAGAAGAGAAAAAAGAGAGAAACTTTCATGACACTTTAATCTTCAAAGCTTGATCTCTTCTGAACTAAAACTCAAATCAAAATTCCAATCTGACCAAAATTATCATCTCTTCTTTCTCTACATAACCATATGACTTATCAAGGTTAAAATCAAGGTGACTTAGCTGCACCTTCTCCCTTTTGCTTTGGTTTCAAGGAAACATGTTAAATATGAGTTTTCTTAATGTTCTTCCTTAGGAATCATGCTTAACTTGACTTGAGGGCTAAGAAACCTCAATTTCTAGCAAGAGTAAGGTGAGGAATCTCATCCTAATGCTCATATAAAATTAATCTTGATTCATTGTGTTTGAGTTCTGGGATTATGATATGGTTTGGTTGTGCTTGAAATTGATTGTTTATATGAGTAATTCTTATAGAAAATTTGGTAAAAGTTTGATAAAATTTGGTGAAATTCAAGCTATGAACTTGTGTTCATAATACAGTTGGAAACCAAAATCCTAACCCTCAAATTGGGGTTGAATTTGTGTTGAAATTAATTGGAAAAGATGGGATTTTAGTGGCTGCTAATTTATTAGGAATTATGGTAAAAATCAGTTTCTGAAAGATTGAAAAACTGGTGAAAAGAGAGAAAGAATCTGAAGAATTTATGAAGAACACGAAGAACACTGTAAGTGTAGTGAAGAAAAATGAAGAACAGGCTTTTGATCCATAAAAGGGCAAGGAAGTAATTATTTTGGTATTTGGGGGTTAATTTGTAAATTTTAGAAAATTTAATAATAAAATAAAAATAATAATAAAATATTAAATAATAATATTTAATTAAAAATAACATGTTAATAAAAATAATACAATAATACGAAAAAGGCAGTTTTTCGTAAAAGCTTTAGAAGGACAACTTTAAGCTCGGAATATCATAATTACCTTCATAAAACACTTAAGGAGTGGTAAAAGCATATTAGTGAGGCAAAGACAAATGAAAGATAAAAAGTTGAAGAAAAGATAAGAATCGAAGAAAGAGTCTGTAAAATTTTAATGGCAGAAACAAATAGGGATTAGTGAACGAACTAGGAGCAACATAGTTAGTATTTGAGTTGTGCCTAAGGATAGGTATAATATGAAATTAGACTTAATGAACTTATACTTGGGACAGGCTTACTATTCATACCAAAATTTACATAAGTTTTAAATACATACATTAAACAGAGAAATCAGAGCAGAGTAAAGAGCCACAGAGAAAAGAGTAACTAGAGCAGAGTAAAGAGATAAAGAGAAAAGAGTAACATGATAAAGAGAATAAAGAACAAATAGAGGACCTATTGAAAGGTCATATACTCCAGAGATATTTGTTTGTGTGTTTGTTACATGAGGCAACCCAAAGCTTCTGTAGGAAAACTAAGTTACCTACAACCATTTTTCATTCCCCAGAGCAGAGTATATATATTTTTCTTGCGAGTAGAAAGCAGAGGCTGTCTCAATAGAGCTGCTATTATTATATGCACATTTATTTGGAACGAAAAATTATACCCGGGAAATCGTGGACTCGTGATCGAATAAATTTCGGGATTGCGGACAGCTAACCGACACATGAGCTCATGGCCTGTACTAGGGCTAGACATGCATCATTCTTGTCTGCGCATCATTCTCTGTTGCATTCCTTGTATGTGTGTGTTTTATTTCCTATGTTTGTTTGCTTGAATGCTTTTACTATGTTTTCTTCTATTTTTTCTCTCTTCTGTTTTCTCTCTTTTTTTGTTATCTGCTTTCCTATCTTCTTCTGTTTTCTATAAAGTACTCGGTTATTTGATAAACATGACAAAGCTGATTAACATGACTACTTAGCCTGACTTTATTAAGAACTCCCAAGTTCTTACCCCATTCTCTCCCTTCCTCCCCTCCAGATGAAGATGGGCGTGATATTCCATGAGTTCGAGGACCCTTATATTTACGAGAATCCAGTACACCATAGTTACTTCATTATAGGAGTGGAGCCTCGTATCAGATGATATGTGTTACAAAATCGAGCATTTCAACATCCTCTGTCTAGCCTGCTTTTTGACCCTGACGTTCCTTACGACATTCCTTTATCCTGGTTACACCCTGACACACCTGGACATCCTTTTCCCGATGATCACAGACACCGTATACCAGCTCAACCCTTGAATGAGGCGGCACTTTACGCTATCGTTCCTGAGGAGCCCGAGATAGCTAGTGAGTATGTACCTGTAATTCCATCAGAGTGGGACTTTCCCCCTGAGCCGATTCCTGACTTTGCACAGAATGATGAGCCGGCACTACCGGACAATGGGGTAGCTCCTATATATGCAAACAGACCTATGCTCACGAATGGTTTTGTACATAGTGACAGTAGTGCTTCTGGTTGTTCTGAGGGTAAAGTTGTAGCTGCTGATGAGGAGGAGGAGGAGGACCTAGAGATGGGGATAGAGTAGGTAATAAACCCCATTTGTAAGGTTTATCTTGTGCTTAATTTAGGAGATTTTATGACCTTTTACCCACATTTATTGAATGAAATATCATCGTTTCATGATTGTCTCCCAATTTGTGCTTAAGTGTGAAAACATGCTTTCTAGGCCCTTAATTAGCTAAATTTAATTCATCGTTAATTCCACTAAATGCCTTGATTTGTTTGTTAAGTGATTTCAGGTTGAAAAGGCTAGAATTGGATCAAAGGAATGGAAAGGAAAGCATGCAAAATGGAGAAATCATGGAAAAGCAAGGATTTGGGATGCTGAGACCCACGCGCATGCGCAGCAGACACGCACGTGTAGATTGTGAGGTCGCATGGCAACGCGTACGCGCACATGATGGGTACACGTGGATGAAAAACTATCAATCGACGCACACGCGCACTGTACACGTACGCGCCGATGTCCGCACGTGACCCACTTAAAGTGAAT
The DNA here is from genome assembly GCF_000816755.2 of Arachis ipaensis. NCBI lineage: Eukaryota > Viridiplantae > Streptophyta > Magnoliopsida > Fabales > Fabaceae > Arachis > Arachis ipaensis. Next base: position 73,747,324 of record NC_029791.2, read on the forward strand.
CCGCTGGTGGAAAATTCTGGGCTTCCCAGGCCCAAATCCAACTCACCTCTGATGCTATTTAACCCAAGGAATGAAGAGGAATCAACAAACTTAGACACTAGTGTAGTTTTAATTTAAGTTTTAGAGGGAAAGTTAGTTTTAGAGAGAGAAGCTCTCACTTCTCTCTAGGATTAGGATTAGGTTAGATCTAGATCAGGAACTCTTAGATCTAGTTTAATTTCATGCTTTGATTTACTTTTCTCTTTGTAATTCTTCTTCTTCTACCTTTCCTATTTCTAATTTTGCATTTAATTCATGTAATTATTTACTATTATGTTAATGCACTTTTGTTCGTCTATTTCTCTTTTAATGCATTTTATGATTCAATGTTCCTTTATTGTTGAATTGCTTTATTTTCCTTTCATGCCTTCCATGTGTTTGATGAAATGCTTGGTTGGATTTTAGAGTAGAATTTTATGCTCTTGGCTTGGGAAGGTAACTTAGGAACTCTTGAGTTACTAGTGTCCAAGTAATTGATGATTGGGAGCCATTAACTCTAGATCTCGCTAATTGAATTGGTGGAGAACTAGGACTTATGGACTTAGATTGATATAGCTCATTTGACTTTCCTATACTATTAGTTAGAGGATGACTTAATGGGATTGATCCTTGCCAATTCTCATGTTGTGGTTAATGATAGGGATAGAGATCCTTAACCACCAAACCTTGCCAAGACCTTTGTAGCTATTAGTTTATTTCATTGCCATTTACATTTCATGTCTCTTATACCGAAAACCCCAAAACATACCTCATAACCAATAACAAGGCACTTTATCGCAATTCCTAGGGAGAACGACCCGAGGTTCCAATACTTCGGTTTATAATTTTAGAGGTTTGTACTTGGGAAAAACAAATTTTGGTATGAAAGGATTATTGTTTGGTTTAGAAACTATACTTGCAACAAGAATTCATTTGTGAATTCTAAACCATCAAAAATCCATTCATCAAAATGGTGCCGTTGCCGGGGAATTTCAATGGTGTTGTGTTATTGGTTATTGTATATATGTGAATAGTGTGAATATGTTTGCTTTTTGTTAGTTCTTGCTAGTTTTAGGATTTAATTTTCTTGCTTCTTATTTGATTTTGCTTTCATTCTCTCTTGAAATCATGAATTCTCACTTTGGCTATGAGTTTGGTTCTAAATACTTATAGGAAATGAGAGCTTCAATGAGGATGTGTATCAAGGATGGGACAATCTGTAACAACCTAGTTTTTTGAGTACGCGAGATCTTTTCTGAAGGCACGGATTTCTCCGGAAGATCAGTAAAGGGAACACCTCTGATATATCATAAAGCATCTCAATCCTCATTGTCATTATGTCATCCTTAAGCTAGAACCTCTTCTGAGGCAAGCTGGATAACGCAATCACGAAGAACCTAGTTTTTGAACCGTACCGGTTAGGAGTTTTAATTATGATTTTCGTAAGTAGTCTCAGTTTGACGAACCGGACTTGATTCATGAGAGAAGAGAGAGAAAAGTATAATATTAGTATTATATTAGTATTAAAAGATGCTTGAATGATATTATAAGGTTACCTGGTCTGTTTTAGTTAAAAAACAGAAAATCGGTTTAACCAAGTTTACGGTTTACTAGTGCAGCTTAGCACCAGCACTCTTTGATGACTTTAGCAATGCTAAGGCCTCATTATACATGTTTTATTCTCATAATAAATATGTTACTAGTGTCATTTATGCTAGTAGCTCAAAAAATAATTTTTAGAGATGTTTTTACAAGTGTTCCGATACATCTAGTTTTAGTAGTTATACACCTGAGATATTTTAATATTATTTTAATCCACCTCCAAGCCAACCAATCACAACTCACCCTACACCCCCAAAACCCCCAAGGCTGCCTCATTTGCTCATTGTGGCCGAAAATCATCAAGAGCAAAAGGAGAGAAAGTTCTTGGTTCATAAATCTTCAAAGCTTGATTTCTTCTGAACTAAAACTCAAATCAAAACTCCGATTTCACCAAAATTATCCTCTCTTCTTCCTCTACATAAGGATATAACATATCAAGGCTGGAAATAAGGTGAGATGGCTGTCTCCCTCCCTCTTCAATTCGGTTTTTAAGAAAACATGCTTAAACATGTGTTTTCTTGATGTTCTTCCTTAGATATCATGCTAAACATGACTTGAGGGCCAAGAAACGTTAATTTCCAGCAAGTTTAAGATGAGATATCCCTTCCTAACGTGCTGGGGGAGATTTGGTCAGTTGAGGGTTTGAGGATTTAAAGTTGTTCTTGATGTGATTTAGGAGGAAAAAGTGCTTAAGGACCACCTGAAAGTATAACCGAATTAGAAGCAGCAAAACCAGGTAGGGTTTGGTAAAATTAATCTTGATTGATTATCATTGAGTTGTGTGATTAAGATATGGTTTGGTTATGCTTGAAATTAATTGTTTATATGATTGATTCTTGGTGAAAATTTGGTTAAATTTTGATGAAATTTGATGAAATTCAAGCTTTGAGTTCATGTTCTTGGGGCTACTGGAAAAACGAAACCCTAGGCTTAAATTGAGGTTCAATTTGTGTTGAAATCATGTAGAAAAGATGGGGTTTTAGTGGCTTCTAATTTATTATGAATTATAGTAAAAATCGGTTGCTGAAAAGACTGAAAAACGGGTGAAAAAAGAGAAAGAATCTGAAGAATTTATGAAGAACACGAAGAACACTTTGAGTGTGATGAAGAACATTGAAGAACACCTTTTTTATCTTAAAAAGGTCAAGAAAGTAAATATTTTGGTGTTTGGGAGGTTATTTTATAATTTCTGAAGGTTAGGGTGGTTAAAGTAGAAAAGTTACGGGTGGTAAAAAGTAAATTTATAAAGTAAAAGGTTAATGGAAGGTGGTAAAAAGTGAATTTATAAAGTAAAAGGTTAAAGGAAGGTAATTTTCGAAAATATATTAATAAAATAATAAATAATAATTAAATATTAAATAATAATATTTAATTAAAAATAATATTTTAATAAAAATAATAAAATAATGCGGAAAAGGTAGTTTTCTGTAAAAGTTTTAGAAAGACAACTTGTTAAAGAAACACTTAGGGAGTGGTAATAACATATTAGTGAGGCAAAGATAAAGGAAAGATAAAAAGTTAAAGAAGAGATGAAAACCAAAGAAAAAGTATGTGAAGTTTTAATGACAGAATCAAACAGAGATTAGTTAGACCTTGAGTTGCGGCTAAGGTCAGGTATTATATGAAAAGTTAAACTGTTTCAGTATAGACTTAATGAACCTATACTTGGGACAGACTAAATATTCATACCAAAATTTACATAAGCTTTAAATACATACGTTAAGCAGAGAAACACATAAATCAGAGTAACTAGAGCAGAGTAAAGAGATAAAGAGAAAAAGATTAATATAGATACAGAGAAAAGAGTAATCAGAGTATAGTAAAGAGACAAAGAGAGAAGAGTAGTAAAACACACGAACTGATAATGTTAAATACGGGAAGTACCCACGAACTGAATGATCATTGGTCTCGGGGAAACCTATGAACCGTTAACTATTTCGTATGCGGGAAAAACCCACTAATTGATAATCATTGATAACGGGAATAACCCACTAATTGTTATATGTTGATCTCGGGTATAACCCACAAACTGAGTATCGTAGTGTTGTTGTGTGCTGATCTCGGGTATAACCCACGAACTAAGGATCTCTGTTTTCTTTGTGTATTGAGCTCGGGGAAACCCACGAACTGAGGATCTCTATTTTGTTTGTGTATTGATTTCGGGGACGCCCACGAACTGAGGATCACTGTTTCCCCTTGTGCGTATATTATGGGGTCGAGCTTTGTGCCGACTGCTGGTAGTCACGAAGGAGTGGTATTCTTAACCACCGACACGTATGCATGAAGGAGACAATAGGAAGCCATATCTAGGACTAGTTCCTAGGTAATGTCAGGATGCAGGGTGTAAGCCGACACATGAGCTCATGGCCTGCATAGGACAGACATGCATCATACTTGGTTGTGTATTTCCTCTGTTATGATTATTGAATGAATGTATGCTCTGTTTGTTTGTATTCTATTCTTTGTATTTGCATTTTATTTTCTTGTATTCTTTTTTTTTTTTGTGTTCTGCTTTCTCTTTTCTCTATTTTCTCAATTTATCTGTATCTTCTGTTCCCTGATAAGTTGGAAACGGATTTTCAACACCTAAATTCACCGACAAGTGTACCGGGTCGCATCAAGTAGTAATTACTCACATGAGTGAGGTCGATCCCATAGGGATTGAAGGATTGAGCAATTTTAGTTAGGTGGTTGATTTAGTTAGGCGAACAGTTGATGATTTGAGTGAATTGTAACCAACAGAAGCTAAATTGCATGAAACTAAAAGGGAAAGGGAGAATTGATAGTAAATTAAAGAACATAAGAAATAAAATAGCTGAATTTTAAAGTGCAAGTAATGTAAATGACTAAAACTTAAATCGCAAGAAATGTAAATGGCTAAAGCTTAGAGTGCAAGAAATGTAAATTGCTTGAATAATAAAGGGGTGTAGGATGTTGGCATTCAGAATTTAACAACAGAAAGTAAAGAGGATGAATTAAGTGCAGCAGATCTAAACAGAATTGGAAAATTTCAATGAAGGACAAAATAGAAAGTAAATTCAACTCAATTGCAAGATCTTAGGAAAGAAATTCAAGAGCTCAGAGGCTCAATGAGACTAGAGAACAAGTCTAGATCTCAATTCCTTCCTTGATCCAACAGAGAACAATTTGTAGAAGAAAAGAAAATGAAAACAGTAAAGAAAACTCAGATCTACTTCTTGGAACACTTGAGAAGAGGGGTAAAAGATGATTCTCAAACTTAGAATCAATAAAGCTCTTCAATCTCAATTCAAATTCTAAGAGTAGATAGCAAATGTAGCAGAAGAAATGAAAACGAAGACAGTGAGCTAAATCATCCAATTCACAATTCCTTAGAATTATGCAGAAGAGAACAAAGATGAATTGTAGATCAAGGATTGAAACAGAATTCCTTCAATCTCTATCCACAATTCAAAATCAGAAAGAAAGAAAACCAAAAGTGAGAACAAGGAGGAGAGAACTCAGCTCTCAATCCTAATTCCCCAATTCCTAGCTCAAAATCCAAAATGAATATTCAAAAGTAAGCAAAAGGTTAAAACAAAAGGTCCTCTCTAAATCAAACTAAGTCCTATTTATATACTTTCTATTTTTGATCATCAAAATTTGGAGTGGGCTTTTCATTTGGTGAAGAATTGGATCCAAGTTGGCCTTTGATTTAAAATTGACCCCCTGGTGCAGCTCCAGTGGAGCGCTCCAAGTCTTGGTCCCAGGCTCATAAATTTTGTGTGTGCATGGCCCCAGCTTCAAATCCTTGTGAGGCCACCTTGGCTCCTTAATTGATGCACTAGCACTCAGTGAACAACACCTAACTTAGCGCCCCTTTTGTTTGTGAGGAAGGAGGCTCCAAGTTCAAGCCTTGTTGAGTGCAATGTTGTGCACATTTTTACTTCAAGGAGTAGCGCTCAGTTAGATAAGTTAACTGAGCACCCCCCTTTGCTTGCATGGGTTTCCAGCTTAGAGTCTTGCTGAGGTCATCTTGAAGCTATTTTCCTTGAAGACTAGTAGCGCTCCTTCCTTGCAAGTGAGGAGCTCCTTGGTTCGAATCCTGGTGGTTGCACTTTTGCTAATTTCCTTATGAAGAGTAGTGCTTTCAAAGAACTGAAGATTGATGGTTTAGAAGTTATAGTAAACTCTCGTTGCAAGTATAGTTACTAAACCAAGCAATCAACCTTTCTTACAAACGTTTTGGTTGTCACAAGTAACAAAACCCTTAAAAATTGTTAACCGAGTATTCAAACCTTGGGTCATCTTCTCAAGGAACTGCAGGGAAGTATGTTCTTATTATTGGTTATGGAGATTGTAAAATTGGGGTTGAGAGTGAAGAGTAGATATGACAAATAATTTAAATGGCAATTAAAATAAATAAATACTGTAAAGCAATCTTTTGGCAAGGTAAGAGAAATTGGAAGTCCAACTTAGTTACTCTCTCAATAATAATGAAAGTTGAATCTAAATTCCACTTAGTTAACCTTTACTAAAGTAAAGGAAAGTCAAGGGACTAATTAGTTGACCTTCGAATCCTATTTATTTCCTAGGAAAAAGTTGGGATTATTGAAGTTCAGTTCAATTAGCAAGATAACGATTATCAATTATGTTGAGTTTGATAACTGTTGAGTTACTGATTTCTTAACCAAGACCAAAAAGAGAAAAAGTAAATTGCTGGAATAGAATATCTTCAGATTGGAAACAATGGTGACACAAATTAAGGAGAAATCAATCAATAACTGAAATTCCTCAAAAAATAATTAATTCAAATCATAACATGGAAAGTGTTCATAAGTCAAGTTGGCAACATTTATAGGTACGAATAAAAGCATTAAAGTAAATATTAAACCTGGATCGAGAGTCACTCTTACAAACTAAGAGAAGTCCTAAATCCTAAATTATAATCCTAAGAGAGAGAGAGGAGAGAGCCTCTCTCAAACTAAATCTAAATCATGGAAAGTGAAAATTGGCGAGCTCTCTCTGAATGGATGCATTCCCTCACTTCATAACCTCTGGTCTATGCCTTCTGGACTTGGATTTGGGCCAAAAAGGGCTTCAGAATTCGCTATGAGCGTTTTCTGCAATTTCTAGTGCGTGGCCTCTGTCACGCATCCGCGTGGGTCACGCGGTCGCATCATTCGGAGCATTTCCTTGCCACGCGGTCGTGTCAGTCATGCGGCCGCATCGCTGCTGATTTGCGCTTGGCACACGATCGCTTCGTCCATGTGATCGCGTAGATGCCAGTTTCTTCAGAAGCTCCGTTTTATGCTTTCCTTCCATTTTTGTATGTTTCCTTTTCCATTAAGTCATTCTGCCTTAGAAAATCTGAAACTACTCAACACACTAATCACGGCATCGAATGGAAATAAAGGTAATTATAATAATTAATATTAAAGCTTAGGAAACATGTTTTTCACATACATCGCATAATAAGGAAGGGAAAGTAAAACCATGCAATTAATATGAATAAGTGGGTGAAGGATTGAATAAATCACTCAAACTAAGCACAAAATAACTCATGAAATATGGGTTTATCAACCTCCCCACACTTAAACAATAGCATGTCCTCATGCTAAATCCAAGGTAAAGAATAAGGTAAGGTTAAAGTGGTAGAATGTTATGCAATGCAACCTATTCTAAATGCATCTACCTAATTGAGTCATGCAATTCCGATTTATCCACTCATATATAAAGCTTACATGTAGTCAAATTAATTCACATTCTCAAGGAGTCATATATATATATATATAGCTATCCCTTAAATAATAAAGCATTTTAGCAAATGAGATGGGAAATAAAAACATATTGTACAAACTTGCAAAACAATTAGTAAATTAAGCACAGATATATGTTGATGAGTTATTGAACCCTCACTGGATTTTGTGTTTACCCTCTAGTCACTTAGTGTTTATTGGGTTTATTCACTCTACTTTTCTTTTTATTCTTACTTTCTATAACTTTGTTCTTCATCTAACCAATCAACAATTATAGAGTACAGTCATACCAAAAGTCATGAGGTCTTTAATTAAGGTTGTAATAGGGCCAAGTTAAAGGTAAGGATATATGTATAAGGCTAAGTGAGCTAATAAGTGAATCCTTAATTAGACTAAGATCTCACCTAACATACATATTTAGTAGAATAAGCTTCTTTACCAATTCTCCCATATTATCCCACTTGTTGTCACATGCTCATGTTTCAATTTTTGTTTTTATCCCATGTGCATTGCTTTTATTTTGCATTGGGGAATTCTTTTTTATTTTCTTTTATTAAATGCTGAAAAATAACTTTTTTTTTAATGCACACGGTAATTGATCACTTTGATTTCTCATGAGCATGCTTCCCAAATTTTCTGAATTATTTTATTTCTTTCAACTTTTCTACCTTTTGTTTCTATCATCCATGTTCCCAATAGGTTTCTCACATTTTAATCTATTCATAATTTTCTATCTTAAGCTAACCAAGGATTCAACTTGGGATTTTATTTTGTTTTTCTGCTTAAGGCTAGTAGTGTGGCTAAAATAGAATAAAGGGGATTTTAAAGGTTCAAGGGGCTAACAAGGGTGATGTGAAAGGTAGGTTATTTTGGGGTAAGTGAGCTAAAATCAAAGGATGGCCTTAATCATTCTTTTGGTATGTATCTATATTCTATAATTGGACATATAGATTAAAGCAAAGTAAAGAACATCAGAATAAAAAGAAACGAAACACATTAAAAAGGGTAAACTATACTAATTAATCCACTAATAAGTCAGAATTGCAAACTAAACTAAATAACTAAAAATATGAACTAAAAATGAAAAATGCAGAAATAGAGTAAAAATACATAAAAGCAGCAATGTATAAATACTCAGAAAAAAAAAGAAAAATACAGAAAAATATCCAAAATAAAAGAAAAAGAGATGTAGTGGTTCACCAAAATAAAACGCCAGAGATGGCGACCTCCCCACACTTAAGATGAAGCATCGTCCCTGATGCTCAGTCAAGCCGGGTGTGAAGAGGTGTCATCACTGGTAGGGATGGTAGCTGGAGGCTCTTTGGTGGTGGTGGGTTGAGGGTCTGGCTGCTGTAGAGGCGGTGCTGACTGAATCGGAATCTCCGGATCTGCAGCCTCTATCTGATGCATAACCTCCTAATGTGAGGCAGCCTGCTCTGTGGCTGCCTGCTGATGGGTCTCCTCCTGGAAGTGAGTCTCCTCCTCGTGCTCATCCTCCTCCTCCTCTGATGGCTCTGATGGTGTGTCGGGCTCAGAGGGGATGTCACCACCCTATCGAATCATCAGCTTCAGATGCGAATAGCGTCGCTGGCTGCGACGCTCCAATCTCTCATACCGGCGCCTGTTACGGCGCTCCATCTGATCAAGCTGTCAGAATAGGCGGTGCACGAGGCGGTATACTGGCTCAGAGGCAGGTGGAGGTGCAGTGGTGGCAGCAGGGGCAGCAGGGGCAACTGTGGATGAAGAGGGTCCAGCAGATGGTGGGGCTGTCTCATCAGTAGCAGTGAAAGGTGGTGGTCTGTAGCCCAAAGCTAGGAAGTTCCTGCTTTGAGGAATGATCTTCCTGTAGTCCGCCGCTAGTGGTCTCTCATCGGCATCCTCCCATGGCACGTCAGCTCGGCGGCCTAGCTGTGTAACCAGGTACAAAAAAGGGAGGGTGCCTCGGACATGGACCCTGGCCATAAAATGCCGGATAAAGCATGGTAGATAAAGGTCCTTACCCTCCAGCACACACCATAGGAGGGTGATCATAGCAGCTGGGATCTCCGTCTCGTGAGTACTCGGCATCACATAATTACTCAAGATCTGGTGCCATAACCGAGCCTCATCATTTAAGTACGCCCTCTTGATCCCTCTAGGCATGGTGGTGTCCTTACCCATCTCCCAAGGAACAGTCGGGTCGAGAGCAATCCATGCCTTTACAGCATCCCAATCAAACTGCATCTGGCGCATGTCCTCCTCAGCCTTTGAATAACCATCAGGCTGATCGGACTTGGCTGAGAGCTGGAGAATGTTTTCTAAGGCCTCCTCAGTGACTAGAATTTGTTTTCCTCTCAGGTTCACTGCATCTAGGGTGGTAATGTAGTAGTTGCAGTAGAATTTCCAGACCCAAGATGCATTGACCTCTGTCAATGTTCTCTCCAGAAAGAACCAGCCTCTCTGCTTGATTTGCTCAGTGGCGTACTGCTGGAGTGCTTCTGGAATCTTCAGAGTTATCTCCAGGTATAGATTCCTAGAGTTTGCAAAAGCCGGGAACTTCAGCTTACAGTACCGGTTTGCAAATTTCGTTGGATCATTTGCAGGGAGTAGCTGGTCAGCTTTTTCCTGCTGTGTAAAGTTCTTCTCCCGCCATGAGGAATCATGCACTAGGGCAATGATGGACTGGGAGGAATCTCCTCCCTTGCGCTTGCCAGTAGCCTTGCCTTTACCTTTCCTCTGTGAGGCAGACATCCTGAAGAATGGAAAACCAGGATATGGATAAAAATAGGGAAGCAAATAGGCAAATAAACAAAGAAAAATCAAAGCGGCAAAAGAGAATTGGAAATAGGTAAATGAGTTAAGTAATGGTGTATTAAGGATTGTATAGTAGTTTAAAAGTTTGAAAGGAAGAATTTACAAACCAAAATTTATCAGAATCCAAGGTAAATAGGAAAATAAGTCATTATGCCATGGTTAGAAAGTTAGAGGAAAGTGAAAAATCAGAAAAGAGACTTTGAAAGGTTAGTATGGTTAGAATTTGAAAAAGAAGTTAGTAAATTAAAATTAGTGAGTCAATAAAATATGGTTTTAAGGTAAGTGGCATAAAGAAAATATTCCATATAACAAGGATTCACAATTATGGCTAGAATTAACTCACAACCGAACAAGAAAAACAGGGTGATGTTGATTCTAATAGATATAAAGAAAGCAAGAACTGGAATCACAATATCACAGATGCAGTTTATAAACCAGGAAATCAAAGAGGATAAGAAAGTCTGCCATAGCATTCATGAAATGGTTTGGGTAAGGCAGAGGACAACAGAGTTTAGATTGCCAAACCAAAACATGAATGAAAACAATTCACAAAAAATTTGGGCAGCATTCCGGCTAAAATTGGATTGTCCCAGAAAATAAACAGCAAACAAGGCAGTTCATATGAATTAAAAACTTGCTGCAGTTATCTATAATTAATAGAAACATGAAAATTCAGAGTACCAAGCAGCAAATGCAGGAAATCACAGCATATGAACAAGGTCACAGGAACAGCAGAATTGCAGTTATGATAAAACAGAAGCATGAACAGTGCAAGTAAACAGACCTAAATCCACTAACCACAACCTAAGCTACCTAACAACCTAAAAATCCACTACAGCATGCAAATCTATCTATCCTAATTATAAACAGAAACAAAAAAAATGGAAAATAACTGCGAAGGACAGGAAGGCGGCGTTCATCGGAACCTGGTAGGCGTGAAGAGTAGAACGGGGTAAGAAAGCGGCTGGGTGGTGGCTGCGGCGACGTCCGGCGCGGTGGAGGGGTACGACAGCGCGGTGGCGGCTGAGGGGGGGGCAGTGGCGGTGGGAAGAGAGGAAGAAAGAGGAAGAAGGAGAAAGAAAGAAGGGGAGGGAGGAAGGGGGTCGGTGGCGGTGGCGTCTGGGCGGCGGCGGCGACTAGGTGGTGGTCGGGGCGGCGGCAATGGTGGCTGGGTGGTGGTTGAGAGAAGAGGGGCAGAGAGGGAGAAGAGGGTTTGGGGGGAGGGGCTGCGCGACTGGTAGGGTTCGCGTGGCTGAGGGGTTATATTTTTGAATCCACGCAGCCGCGTGGGGCACGCGGTCGCGTGGTTGGGATGAAAATGGGAGTGACGCAATCGCGTAGGTCGCGCGATCGCGTGAGAGGGGTAGGAGAGGGGGTGACGTGATCGTGTGGGTCGCGCGATCGCATGAAAGGGATGGAAGAGGGGATGACGCGATCGCGTGGGTCGCGCAATCGCATCGCTGGACATTGTGCTAAACGCAAGACTCCAGCACCATTTTAGCGCAACTCTCTGTCTCGTCCTAGGGTGTTGTGCAATCCATGCGACGCGATCGCGTCACTCACGCGGTCGCGTGGGATTAGTTTTGTGCAAGTAACGCGATCGCATGGGGCATGCGATCGCGTGGGCCAATTTGTGCAAAACGCACAAGGGCCGCATGATTCCAGCCTAACTCTCTGGACGTTGGATTTTTGACGCCGATCTCCAAGGCACTCGGCCGCGTGGATGACGCGGTCGCATCGGTAGTGTATTTGCAGTATGACGCGATCGCATGGGGCATGCGGTCGCATCATGCATCCCCCTTTTTTTTGTTTTTTTGAAATGAATGCAGGATGCAATGCTTAATGTGAATGCTATGCATGATTCCAGGTTTAATAAAATAAAAATAAAATTCAAAAACAAACAAAACTAAATAAAATTAAAATTGCAAAAGGAACGATCATACCATGGTGGGTTGTCTCCCACCTAGCACTTATGGTTAAAGTCCTTAAGTTGGACATTGGAAGGGCTTCCTGTTATGATGGCTTGTGTTTAAATTCATCCAGAAATCTCCACCAGTGCTTGGAATGCCAATAGCCTCCGGGGTCCCATACTAGGCATGTAAAGCTTCTGAACAGCTTCAGACAAATTTTCAGGCCCCCGGGGTGACGAATGTCAGAATATTTTCAGGCCTCCGTCTTGATCTACATGTTTCCATCCGGGCGGTTTAAAGAGTAGAATCTCACCATGGTGACCAAACGTTCTCCGTGATCCATGCAATTGAGCATGATACCAATCCGTGTACTTCGAGGTGAAGCGTGGAACCTTATTGAATCTTGTGCACCAGCTCTGGGTACGAGCCATTTCCCTCTTACTCTTAAAGCCGCAAAGAGCTCTAAGCTGGCCATCTGTTTGAAGCAAACCATATTCAAGTGAATAAGCAAAGTTAAAGGTTAAGGATTGTACCCACTTGAAGCTTGTATTAGGTGGTAATGGCCTTGGGATAGGTGTTTCTGGTGGTTCTGTAAGTTCTACTCCCTTGGGTTCTTCTGTGAATTTCTCCACTTCCTTGTAAGAGTCTTCAAATGTAGTATCACCCTGGTCAAAGTCTTCTATGTCTTCCTCATCACTCGAGTCGTAGATTGGAGGTTGAGAGAAATCTACCTCCGCATCATCTTCATATTCACTTGGGGAAGATTCTTCGATCTCAGAGAATTCACTTGCGGATGCAAGTTCATTACTAAGAGAATTTGACTTGTGACTATCATCGTCAAGGGAATTTGTGTCCTGGGTTATTCCGTCTGATTCGTCATAAACAACTTGCCTTGGAGGTTGTACAATATCCTCCTTAGCCTCAACTGTAGCGTCCTTGATGGAGTTCTTCTCAGTTCTGGATTCCCATGGAGGTTCAGCATCTCCTAGATCTTCAACCAACTCTTTTTCTTGAACAATGACAGCTTCTTCAACTTGTTCTAGTACAAATTCATTCTCTATCTTGTCCACTGGAGTTTCTGGTATTTCCTTCATGCTACGCTCTTCGTTAGACTGTTCACATGGGGCTGTGGCTAATCCTTGTGTATTTGAGCATCTAGAAACCCATTGAATTACTACTTGCTCCAGTTGTCGAATGGTTGTTTGAAATTTATTTACTGTTTCCGTTAGGCGAACCTCTGCTTCTCGGGTTGCCGGACTTGGGCATGATACATAGAGAAGTGGTGGTGGTTGGGAGTGATTGGATTGGTACTGGGGTAAGGAAGGATCATATGGTGGCGAATGGTGAAGAGAAGCTTGTGAGTGTGGTGGTTCGAGGTTATGTTGAAAGGATGGTAGTTACAAGGTTGTCCACTATATCTTTCAGCTGGGTATGCACGGTAGAATGGTCTTTGTCCAGGATATCTCGGAGGGTGCTGCTGCCTAAAGGGTTGACTAGATCCTCTTGGCTCCATCCATCCTTGATTGGTCTGACCTTGATGCATATTCCTACTGTAACTTCTATTTCCTTCAACAAAGTTAGAACCAAACTCAAAGCGAGAGGGGTGAGAGTTCATGGTAGCAAATAAAGATAAAAAGGGAAAACAAAAATAAAGAAACAAGCAAAAGAAAAATATTTACAATAACCAATAATAAGGCACACGTTAGCAGTTCCCCGGCAACGGCGCCATTTTGAAAGAACTGAAGATTGATGGTTTAGAAGTTATAGAAAACTCTCGTTGCAGGTATAGTTACTAAACCAAGCAATCAACCTTTCTTACAAACGTTTTGGTTGTCACAAGTAACAAACCCCTGAAAAATTGTTAACCGAGTATTCAAACCTCGGGTCGTCTTCTGAACGAACTGCAGGGAAGTATGTTCTTATTATTGGTTATGGAGGTTGTAAAATCGGGGTTGAGAGTGAAGAGTAGATATGAAAAATAATTTAAATGGCAATTAAAATAAATAAATACTATAAAGCAATCTTTTGGCAAGGTAAGAGAAATTGGAAGTCCAACTTAGTTATCTCTCTCAACAATAATGAAAGTTGAATCTAAATTCCACTTAGTTAACCTTTACTAAAGTAAAGGAAAGTCAAGGGACTAATTAGTTGACCTTCGAATCCTATTTATTTCCTAAGAAAAAGTTAGGATTATTGAAGTTCAGTTCAATTAGCAAGATAACGATTATCAATTATGTTGAGTTTGATAACTGTTGAGTTACTGATTTCTTAACCAAGACCAAAAAGAGAAAAAGTAAATTGCTGGAATAGAATATCTTCAGATTGGAAACAATGGTAACACAAATTAAGGAGAAATCAATCAATAACTGAAATTCCTCAAAAAATAATTAATTCAAATCATAACATGTAAAGTGTTCATAAGTCAAGTTGGCAACATTTATAGGTACGAATAAAAGCATTAAAGTAAATATTAAACCTGGATCGAGACTCACTCTTGCAAACTAAGAGAAGTCCTAAATCCTAAATTATAATCCTAAGAGAGAGAGGAGAGAGCCTCTCTCAAACTAAATCTAAATCATGGAAAGTGAAAATTGGCGAGCTCTCTCTGAATGGATGCATTCCCCCACTTCATAACCTCTGGTCTATGCCTTCTGGACTTGGATTTGGGCTATAAAAGGCTTCAGAATTTGCTATGAGCGTTTTCTGCAATTTCTGGTACGTGGCCTCTGTCACGCGTCCGCGTGGGTCATGCGGTCGCGTCATTCGGAGCGTTTCCTTGCCACGCGGTCGCGTCAGTCATGCGACCGCGTCATGTGCGTTCTGCTTAAGGCACACGGTCGCGTCAGTCATGCGGCCGCGTCGCTGCTGATTCGCGCTTGGCACGCGATCGCTTTGTCCATGCGATCGCGTAGATGCCAGTTTCTTCAGAAGCTCCGTTTTGTGCTTTCCTTCCATTTTTGTATGTTTCCTTTTCCATCCTTTAAGTCATTCTGCCTTAGAAAATCTGAAACTACTCAACGCACTAATCATGGCATCGAATGGAAATAAAGGTAATTAAAATAATTAATATTAAAGCTTAGGAAACATGTTTTTCACATACATCACATAATAAGGAAGGGAAAGTAAAATCATGCAATTAATATGAATAAGTGGGTGAAGGATTGAATAAATCACTTAAACTAAGCACAAAATAACTCATGAAATATGGGTTTATCACGCTTCCCTTATGCCTCATGTGTAGAGTTTGATCCTTGGCTCCTCCATTTTGCTTGCTTGTGCTTTGATTTCTTTCATGGGGAGGCACGTAAAAGGTGACAAAGTTAACTGAGCGCTCCTCACTTTTCTTGCTTCCTTGAGCGCTCAGTTAAGTATACCAACTTAACACTATGCCCCTTGGTTGATGCGCTACGCTTTTGTTTCCTTAGGTCACGCTTTCCAAAGCGTGGCCTAGGGTCCAAAGTGTGATTTAACTTCAACAGCGTGCCGAAAATTCCTTTTTCCACCATTTCTTCACCTACAAGTAATCAAAACAACCAATCAAAGTGTCACCGAATTCACAAGGTTCATAAATCATTCAAAAACCAACTAATTTTAGCTTAAACCTCATGATTTAGTGTCAAATAAAGGATGGTTCATTGATTTAATAAAACCATGCAAAACCACTCCAAATTACTTACTTCTAATGCAAGAAAGTGCATAAAATGTAATAAAACAAGTGAAAAATGCTTGAAAAGCTAGTATAAGATGACTTGTCATCATTCACTACTTCTCGGTATTTTGCTATTCATCTGCTAAACAACATGGAATTAATGAACTTAACTAATAACCCCGGCCTTACTAAGAACTCCCCAGTTCTTACCCCTTCTCTCCCTTCTCCCTTCAAATGGAAGTAATAGTACCCTTCCGTAGTTCGTTGATGATCATTATGCAAAGAGGATTCTGCTCTAGGTTGTCTTCCGAGTCTAGAGTGAACTCGGTTATCTGTTTATATGTATATACTGTGAGACCAGCCAACATCTGCACCCCGTTTGTATGCAAACTTTAACCTAAATCCTGTGTACGAAACTTCTGTTATGTAGCTACTTGATGGAGTACCAGTGGGACGTCATATGGTAATGTATGATCGTACAGAGGAGTATCATATGACCTTCTACCTTTTTGATGACATTCGACCTGAATCGAGTGTTGAAGACCTAGAATGTATTTTCCCTCGCTTTAGTAGTTCAGAGGGACTAGGTGAGTATAGGGTCTAGGCTAGCCTGGGCGCCAGCTTATGGACTTCTTGAACAGGTCAGGGCCTGGGATGTTGTATGTATATACATGTATAAGGTTATTATCTAACTATATCTAGGGGTATTCTAACTAAAGATCTTTACTCTAATAAAGGTTGGATAAATGAATATTGTTAACTTTTTGAGATGTATATAAGTGTGGTTGTTTATAACTGTTGTATCTATTATTATTTGTGAATTGACTGTGAATGATTTCATTTATTAGTCCAAACGTTTAAAAAAAATACCTTGCTAAAGAACTATGCTTTTAACAACGAGTCAGGCTCATATAATAAATAATAGATAATAATTAGGAAGACAAGTTGGTAGCGCTCAGTTTCCAGTATGATCTAGACATACTGAAAATTGGGTCGTTACACAATCAAAGGTGGGAGGAGCCATATACATATGATCCATCCTCGTGGCAACAACCTCCACCAATTCACTATGAACAAGAGCCATTCTATGATGCATACCAATCCAATGGTTATGGTGAGTCCCCTTGTGACTTTCAAGAACCGCCACCATACACCTATGAGCCATATCCTCAACATAGCCATCAACCATACTCACAAGCCCCTTTGCACCAAACATCTTCATATGACCCCAATCCATATCCAACCTACCAACAACCATATGAGCCATATGAACCACATATAGAGCCACTACCATTCCAACATCAATGTTTTCACGAGCCACCACTCCATGCTATTACCAAGATGAACCACCTCCGATGTACACAAATTTTCAACCACAAGATGAATACTACCTTCCACCACAACCTCCCATGGAAGACTGCTCATGTCCATCAATCCAAGAGCTATATAATCCTACTCATGACATCCAAGAGGAACAAGAGTCAAGGGATCGTCTCAAGGAAGCATTGGATCAATTTCAAGCAAACATGGAGTGTGTTGTGCAACAAGTGGAAAGAATGGAAAATATTGAACCACCACAACTCTACCAAGAAGATCCACCTTCCTACTATGAACCCTTCCCCCAAATTGATGAACCCTTCCATCCACTCCAACCTCCAATGGATGATATCCTTGATGTTCTTATTCAAGGACAAGAGGAGATAAAAAGGGATGTGGAATAATTCACGGCCGCCTTAGATAAAGTGGTAAGTCGGTTAGCATCCCAATGCTTGAATACTCAAGGAACTCCCATGGCTACATGTGGAAAATCAAATGAAGAGCATAACATAAGGGAGAGATTGGTGGAGAATGGGGGAAGTTGCTTTGTATTGGAACAATTAGAGGAAGCTACAATTGTTGAAGAAGAGGAAGAAGTGGTTGAAGACTTAGGAGATGCGGAACCACCTTGGGAATCTAGAGTTGAAGAAAACCCCTCCAAGAAGATTGAATTTGATGCTAAGGAGGAAAGTGCACAACCTCCAAGGCATATTCCATATGAATAATTGGATGGGATAGAGCAAAAATTGAGTTCCCTTGGTGATGAAGATCAAGCATCAAGTCTTAGTGGTGAAGAATTCTTTGAGCATGAAGAACCTTCTCCCGGTGGATTTGAAATCGTTGTGGAGGTAAATTTCTCTCACCCTCCCATTTATGATTTGAATAAGGGAAAAGGCTTAGATAGAGTTGATGAACAAAGGATTACATTTGAGAAAACTTGTGAAGAGGTGGAAGTCCTTAGAAAAAGGAGGACGGGAGTTGGATACGCTTTGTCAAGACCCTTAGAAGCTTCTTTACCTAGGTTGCCATCTACTCCTTCACTTGAGTGGGTAAAATTCATTTCTATTAGCTTTATTGTCCCACTTGAGTATGGCTTACTTGAAACGGATTGTCAACTTAGGATGCTTTGTGGGATGAAGCGTAAAAGAAAGATGTTTCGTGGTTGGCGTTGCAAATCAAGGCTTATTATGGTTGATACTTCAAGAGTTGAATACAAAGGTTGGAATAGTGCTCAACTAGAGAGGTCTAGGAGGATTGTTGGGTACTTCATAGAAAATTCATCTTGTTCACCACCCGGATGGGCCAATAATGAGAATCAACTTCAAGATGGGTGTGAAAATAAAGTGTGGGATCCCGGATTACAAAAAGAGGATCAACTTTGGAAGCCCCAAGCTTGTGAAGAACTCCATCAACATTTGGCTTAATCCATGAGAAATCTTGGGGCACAATGGAGAACCAAGCATTGGTGGGAGTTCCGAGATGAATTCAAGCACAAGCCATATTGAGAGGAGCTCCCCATAAGTCCAACTTAAGGACAATAAATAAAAGTGCTAGGTGGGAGACACCCCACCATGGTAAATTATTTTCATTTTTCACTTTTGTACATATTGATAGAATTAGTTTAAGTTCATGTTTTGTTTTGTTTGTTGAGTTTATTTGTAGTTCAATATGCTAAATAAGGTTTTATGGTGTTTTGGTAGCTGTTTGGAGGTTTGGAATGCTTGGATTGGTGCAAAAATATAGAAAATTTTTGAAAAATAGAGCACCATCCGCGCGTACGCGGACTGCACGCGTACGCGTGCATCAAGCATTTTCGCCTACCCACGCACACGCGCCATGCACGCGTACGCGTGGATTGAAAAATTCCACCTCCCATACATTGACCCGAGAGTTGTGCCTACACTGTGTCAGCATTGTGCCTTTGGCACAAACCACCTCGCGCGTGTGCGTACATGACATGTACGTGTGACTCTCGAAATAAGCCATCGACACGGACGTGCCATGTACGCGTACGTGTCGCGTCCATTACACCATCATCCGCGCGCGCACCATGTACGTGTACGCGCGGATGCTCTTCCTTCATTACACTTCTTTAGTTCTCCTCTTTCCATTTCTTCCCATCTCCTACCCCTCATCCAACACTTTCAAACACCATTGATAACCGTTTATTTTAGTTAGTTAATTAGTTAGTTAGTTAGTTGATTAGTTAGTTTTAGCTTAGTTTTCATTCCTTCTTTTTTCTTTTTCATTATAAGTGTTGGATTATTGATTTTGTTTACTATATATTGCTGCTTATGATTGAGGTTATCTTTTGCTACTTGGTTTCAAGTACTTCATGCTTACTTTTTTGAAAATACCAAGTGATGAGAATTGCCTTCGAGCTTGTAACTCTTCTTGAATTGTATGATTTGGCCACCATGTAATTGGAATCCTTTTCCTCGATTAGGCAATTTCTTGGGGGTGGATGTTAAGCATTTATCTTAATGCATTGTGCTTCTTGATCATATGCATCCATATATGTTTGGCTTGGATACTTTCGTGCTTCTTTATAGTTTGTCTCAACTTACAAACTTACTTAAAGCATCCCAAGCACACTAGGATAAGTGAAGTGCATGCTTCTTTTATGACATCGCTTTTTATGCTAATATGTGTTCTAAACCGCGCCCAATTTAGGACTCACATCCCTAATTTCACAAATATCACACTAATTCACTCACTCATTCCTAGTGATTTACCTCATTCCAACAATGTATGCTTCCTTGCTTTTGTATTATCCTATCTTATAGTGTTATTTTCTATTTTTTATGATTGATGCACCCCAAGCAAAAATGGAAGCAGAAGAAAGAATACGCAGCAAACGGTTGATCTACCAGCTGAAGGTAGCAACACGGAGAGTCGCCGTACCCCCTTGCTCATCTTTTAGTGCACCGAGGACGGTGCAAACTTTTAAGTGTGGGGAGGTCGTCCGACCGGTCGGCAATTTTGGGTGACAAGTTTCTAATCTCAACTCTTTTGCATTTTATTTTAGGTCTTTTAGGACTTTTAGTTCATTTTCTTATTTTTTTTTCATTTTTGCATATATATACACAATAAGCTTAGTCAAAATGATGAAATTTTTCGAGAAATTATCTATAGGCCACCAACGGCACCAACTGATTTGAGTGAAAACTTTTCATAGAACTTGCTTGAATTATATATATTGTGGAACATGATTTTTGAGCTATGAACACAAGCAAGTGAGACTTGAGCCTAATGGTGTGGTTACATCTTATAACCCCAAAGCAAAGTAAAGTTTAATAAAGATTAATGCATATAGGTTGTGAAATGAAAAGGAAATGCATGAGTATGTGAAAAAGTGAGAAAAATGGGTAGTTAGGTTAGTTTTGAATTGAATAGGATGTCATAGGTTAGGTGGGAAGTTTAAGCTCATCAAAGATTCAAATTTCAAGCTCACTTGACCAAATATGCATCCTACCTTGACCCTAGCCCCGTTACAACCGATGAAAAGCCCTCATGATAATTGTATGCACGCATGAAATAAATGTCGATCGTTAGAAGAAAAACAAATCTTGGAAAGCATGATTAGGGGAGAATTGAGTGAATCAACCCTAAACACTTGAGTGAATATATTGCAAACACTTCCGGTAAGGGTTCGATTGCTCAATTACATGCTTTCACCTATGATCATCTCTTTTCATGCAAGTTTGTAAACATATTCAATAACTTAATTCAATTGTGGATTAGACTTGCTAGACGTAGCCCCTTGTACATATATGTTCTCTTGGAAATTGATTTATTTTGACCAAGCAAGTGCATTCATTTAGATAGTTGCATATAGGTAGATTTCATTTAGTTAGATTTCATTGAATAAATGTTGATCCCTTTGCTTTCTCTTGGTTTAAGCATGAGGACATGCTTGGTTTAAGTGTGGGGAGGTTGATAAACCCCATTTGTAGGGGTTATCTTATGCTTAATTTAGGAGATTTTAGGACCTTTTACCCACATTTATTCAATGAAATAGCATGGTTTCATGATTGTCTTCCAATTTGTGCTTAAGTGTGAAAACATGCTTTCTAGGCCCTTAATTAGCTAAATTTAATTCACCTTTGATTCCACTAGATGCCTTGATTTTTTTGTTAAGTGATTTCAGGTTGAAAAGGCTAGCAATGGATCAAAGGAATGGAGAGGAAAGCATGCAAGGTGGAGAAATCATGGAAAAGCAAGGATTTAGGATGCTGAGACCCATGCTCACGCGCAGCAGACGCGCACGCGTGGATTGTGAGGTCGCATGGCAATGCGTACGCGCACATGACGCGTACGCGTGGATGGAAAATTGTCAATCGACACGCACGGGAACTATACGCGTACGCGCCGATGTCCGCACGTGACCCTCTTAAAGTGAATCCGCTGGGGCAAATTTTGGGCTTCCCAGACCCAAATCTAACTCACTTCTGATGCTATTTAACCCAAGGAATGAAGAGGAATCAACATACTTAGACACTTGTGTAGTTTTAGTTTAAATTTTGGAGGGAAAGTTAGTTTTAGAGAGAGAAGCTCTCACTTCTCTCTAGGATTATGATTAGGTTAGATCTAGATTAGGAACTCTTAGATCTAGTTTAATTTCATGCTTTGATTTACTTTTCTCTTTGTAATTCTTCTTCTTCTACCTTTCCTCTTTCTAGTTTTGCATTTAATTCAAGTAATTCTTTACTATTATGTTGATGCACTTTTGTTCTTCAATTTCTCTTTTAATGCATTTTATGATTCATGTTTCTTTATTGTTGTATTGCTTTACTTTCTTTCATGCCTTCCATGTGTTTGATGAAATGCTTGGTTGGATTTTAGAGTAGAATTTTATGCTCTTGTCTTGGGAAGGTAACTTAGGAACTCTTGAGTTACTAATGTCCAAGTAATTGATGATTGGGAGATATTAACTCTAGATCTCACTAATTGAATCAGTGGAGAACTAGGACTTATGGACTTGGATTGATATAACTCATTTGACTTTCCTTTACTACTAGTTAAAGGATGACTTAATGGGATTGATCCTTGCCAATTCTCATGTTGTGGTTAGCGATAGGGATAGAGATCCTTAACCACCAAACCTTGCCAAGACCTTTGTAGCTATTAGTTTATTTCATTGCCATTTACATTTCATGTCTCTTATCCCAAAAACCCCAAAACATACCTTATAACCAATAACAAGACACTTTATCGCAATTCCTAGGGAGAACGACCCGAGGTTCCAATACTTTGGTTTATAATTTTAGGGGTTTGTACTTGTGACAAACAAATTGTTGTATGAAAGCATTATTGTTTGGTTTAAAAACTATACTTGCAACGAGAATTCATTTGTGAATTCTAAACCATCAAAAATCCATTCATCAGCAGGATGAGGAGATGGTTGAGCCACATGACGATTTACCAAACCGCCAGGTGTAGATATAGATTGATAGCTGTAGCGGCATTCTTTTGATGACACTGTTGTCTGACATTGACTTTTGGTTAGTCTTTCACCTGTGTTAGTACACCCGAGAGCTAGGGGCTATAGATTGGTTAGGCTAGCCTGAGCTCCAGTTTAGCAACTTTTTGTACTGGCCAAGCCCTGGGAGTGTCGTGTATATATTAGCTATCTAGGTTTGATGAGGATATAAACTAACATGATCTTGTGTAAACGCTACATGTTTTGCTTATAGTGTACGTGATGTATATTATCAGTTGTGTCCTATGTTTATTTATGTTTCCATATCTTTTTATCTATGCATGCTTGTTTATATTACTTCATCGCTCGCAACGATATAAAAAAAAGTTACTCGTAAAATTGGCAATGTTCTAACAAGGAACATGCTCATATATTAAATAGCAGATAATAATTAGGAAGAACAAGTTGGTGACACTTAGCTTCTTGTATGACCATGGTATACCAGGAGTTAGGTCTTTACAATTTGGTATCAGAGCAGTTCATTTCCAGTAGAGCCTGGGAAATGGACTGACTATGCTTTACTGCATACTCTGCTTGTGTGTCTTATGCCATTAGGGTATCTTTAAGATACATTTGGCTTGAATGTCTATGAGAACTCATTTTGGGAATATTTGTACTTAACTTGAGATATTAAGACTAATCACCTTAATGTTGATTGTTTGGTGCGAATAAGACCTCAATGACTGGGAACAAGCATGGTTTAATTGTGTTCCAAACGACCAATCGATGCGAGGCATAGCTATCTTCATAGCTGTTATGATCTCCATGGCTATGTGGTGCACGAAATTGTGATCATCAATGGTGCCATCAACATGGTACGCTCAATTGTAATCTCAACTCTTTATCATAACTTCGCACAACTAAGCAGCAAGTGCACTGGGTCGTCCAAGTAATAAACCTTACGCGAGTAAGGGTCGATCCCACGAAGATTATTGGTATGAAGCAAGCTATGGTCATCTTGTAAATCTCAGTCAGGCGGATATAGAATGGTTATGGAGTTTTCGAAAATTAAATAAGAAGTAAACATAAAATAAGGATAGAAATACTTATGTAATTCATTGGTTAGAATTTCAGATAAGCGTATAGAGATGCATTCGTTCCTCTGAACCTCTGCTTTCCTGCTGTCTTCACCCAATCAATCTTACTCCTTTCCATGGCTGGCTTTGTGTAAGGACATCACCGTTGTCAGTGGCTACTTTTGATCCTCTCTGGAAAATGGTCCGATGCGCTGTCACTGCATGGCTAATCATCTGGAGGCATCACCCTTGTCAATGGTTGCATCCCATCCTCTTGTGAAAATGGTCCAAATGCTCTGTCACAGCACGGCTAATCATCCGAGGTTCTCGATCATGCTGGAATAGGATTCACCCTCCTTTTGCGTCTGTCACTACGCCCAGCAATCACGAGTTTGAAGTTCGTCACAGTCATTCAATCCCAGAGTCCTACTCGGAATACCACAGACAAGGTTTAGACTTTCCGGACTCTCATGAATGCCGCCATCAATCTAGCTTATACCACGAAGATTTTGATTAAGAGATCCAAGAGATACTCATTCAATCTAAGGTAGAACGGAAGTGGTTGTCAGGCACGCGTTCATAAGGAATGATGATGATTGTCACGTTCATCACATTCAGGTTGAAGTGCGAATGAATATCTTAGAAGCGGAATAAGTTGAATTGAATAGAAAAACAGTAGTACTTTGCATTAATCTTTGAGGAACAGCAGAGCTCCACACCTTAATCTATGATGTGTAGAAACTCA
>NC_029791.2:73771634-73780349 GCF_000816755.2 Arachis ipaensis
AGCGTAGAACTGGCGTTCAACGCCCTTTTACGTCGTCTAAACTCGACCAAAGTATGGACTATTATATATTGCTGGAAAGCCCTGGATGTCTACTTTCCAACACAATTGGAAGCGCGCCAGTTTGAGTTCTGTAGCTCCAAAAATCCATTTTGAGTGCAGGAAGGTCAGAATCCAACAGCATCAGCAGTCCTTCTTCAACCTCTGAATCTGATTTTTGCTCAAGTCCCTCAATTACAGCCAGAAAATACCTGAAATCACAGAAAAACACACAAACTCATAGTAAAGTCCAAAAATGTGAATTTAACATAAAAGCTAACGAAAACATCCCTAAAAGTAACTAGATTCTACTAAAAACATACTAAAAACAATACCAAAAAGCGTATAAATTATCCGCTCATCACTATGACTTTGTGAGATTTGGGTGCTGTAAGGAATGGACCGATCTCTTTGTTAGGATGGATTGAAGGAAATAAACCGCTTAAAGATAGATTCTTGCACGTGGCTGAAATTTTGAGGGCAAAATTTTCTTTAAGGAGTGTAGAATGTAACAACTTAGTTTTTGGGTACACGAGATCTTTTCTGAAAATACGGAGTTTTTCGGAAGATAAGTTAAACTGTTTTAGTATAGACTTAATGAATCAATACTTGGGACAAGCTTACTATTCATACCTAAATTTATATAATCTTTAAATACATACATTAAACAAAGAAATCAGAGCAGAGTAAAGAGACACAGAGAAAGAGTAACCAGAGCAGAGTAAAGAGAAAAAGTGAAAAGAGTAATATGATAAAGAGAATAAAGAACAAAAAGAGGGCCTATTGAATGGTCATATGCTCCAAAGATATTTGTTTGTATGTTTGTTGCTTGAGGCAACCTAAAGCTTCTGTAGGAAAACTAAGTTACCTACAGCCATTTTTTGTTCCCCAGAGCAGAGTATATATATTTTTCATGCAAGTAGAAAGAAAAAGGCTATCTCAATAGAGCTGCTATTATTATATGCGCATTTATTTGGAACGAAAAATCGTGTCTCGGAAATCGTGGACTCGTGACCGGATAAATGTTGGGATTGCGGGCAGCTAACTAACACATGAGTTCATGGCCTATACCAGGGCTAGACATGCATCATTCTCTAGTGCATTCTTTGTATGTGTGTGTTTTATTCCCTATGTTTGTCTACTTGTATGATATTACTATGTTTTCTTCTATTTTTTGTCTTCTGTTTTCTCTGTTTTTTTATTGTCTGCTTTCCAATCTTTTCCTCTATTTTCTGTAAAGTACTCTGTTATTTGATAAACACGACGGTGCCGACTAACATGACTAATTAGCCTAACTCTACTAAGAACTCCCAAGTTCTTACCGCCTTCTTTCCCTTCTTCCCCTCCAAATGGAGACGGGCGTGATATTTTGTGTTCAAGGACCCTTACATTTACGAGGATCTAGTACACCACAGTTACTTCATTATGAGAGTGGAGCCTCGTATCAGACGATATCCGTTACAAAGTCGAGCTTTTCAACATCCTCTGTCTATACCGCTTTTTGACCCGCAACACTCCTTATAACTTTCCCTTATCCTGATTACACCCTAACGCACCTGGACATCTTTTCCCAATGATCACGAACACCCTATACCAGCTCAACCCTTGAATGAGCCGGCACCTGAGCCTATCATTCCCGAGGAGCCCAAGATAGCTAGTGAGTATGTGCCTGTGATTCCACCAGAGTGTGACTTTTCCCCTGAGCCAATTCCTCACTTTCAGGAGAATGATGAGCCGACACTACCAGACGATGGGGTAGCTCCTATATACGCGAACGGACCTATGCTCGCGAATGGTTTTGTACATAGTGACAGTAGTGCATTTGGTGGTTCTAATGGTATAGCTGTAGTTGCTGAAATTGACTTTTGGTTAGTCTCTCCCTTGTGTTAGTACACCCGAGAGCTAGGAGCTATAGATTGGTTAGGCTAGCTTCGGTGCTAGTTTAGTGGCTTTTTGTATGGGCCAAGCCATGGGAGTGTCGTGTATATATTAGCTATCTAGGATTGACAAGATTGTAAACTGACATGATCTTTTGTAAATGCTACATGTTTTTCTTATAATGTACATGATGTATATTATCAGCCATGTCCTATGTTTCTTTATGTTTCCTTTATCTTTCTATTTATGCATGCTTGTTTATATTACTTCATCGCTCGCAATGATATAAAAAAAGTTACTCGTAAAATTGGCAACATTCTAACAAGGAATAGGCTCATATATTAAATAGTAGTTAATAATTACGATGAACAAGTTGGTGACACTTAGCTTCTTGTATGACCATGGCATACCGGGAGTTGGGTCGTTACAAGGCCTTCGGCGCTAAACTCTGAGTCGTGGAGTTTAGTGCCGGCTTGGCAGAAATAATTTGATCCCTTTGCTTCTGCATGAACTCTGTCAAACTTGAATTTTATCTATAATTAACAAAATGGAAATACAACTCAAAGTAGCATTCACGATGGTCTAAAACACCCAAATCTCATAATAATTCATAAAATCCACATCTAAATTACTAGAAAAAGATAGGAAAGATGCTCACGTATCATATCAAACTTAAATTGTTGCTTGTCCTCAAGCAACTGAAAATAATGGAAACCTGAGATATGGGTTTCCTAAGAGTTGAGTTTTCAATTAAGCGCCTGTCTATCTTCTGAATGGGGTTGATAACACTGTGATCATGAATAGTTTTTGTATCTCACTGTCTCTTGGAGATTCAGGAACACCAATATCATTCAGAACTAGAATCCAGATATTGTTATAAATTCTCTCTCTTTTAGCATCCGATTAATCCATGAACACAGCATTTTCTTTTCTTTTCTTTGATGCTTTGCACCTTGAACCTAGCCGTGGCTCTAAATATTTTGTCACAAGCTTTACTCGACACAGAAACGCCACAAGCACTTAACTGGAGAACCCTTTGAGCTCTAATTTTTTTTATTCTTCCCAATCAGTGGTACTCAGAGCCTTTGGCTTCTCTTTATTTGAACTTGGATTTGACTCTAAGTGCTCTGTCTCAAGAATTCCTTGACACATTTGCACCACAAGCATATAGCTAGAAAAATACCTTGTTGAGCTTTGATCATTGATGAATACATATTTGACGATGATTTTTGGTTGAATTTGAATGGATTTCATCATATAAACTTGCACTTATTCCCTTAAATAGCATGCTTTTGAACTTTCCTCCTAATTTGTGCTTGACTATGAAAACATGGTCTTTTGTGCCTAATTTGATTAATTTTATCCCATTTGCCTTCCATTCGATCCCTTGATGTTGTTTGTGAGTGATTTCAGATGTATAAGGTAGGAATGGCTTGGAGAGAATGGAAGAGGAGCATGCAAAGTGGAGGAAGCATGAAGAATCAAAGGAGAAGAGCACAGCGATGTGTGCGTACGCACAGACCTACATGCGTACACACAACCATCAGAGCAAAGCCACGCGTGCGTGTGAGGCGCATCGTGTGCATCGCACGTCCATTCAAGCATCGCCTAGTGTGCGTGCGCACAACCTCTTGTGCGTACGCACAGGAAGAGATTTTGGCAGAGTGTGTGTGCGCACACGTCTGTTCATACGCACAGGTGTCCGCACATGCCTTCATTAAAGTTGCACGTGACTCGCGATTTTGGTGGATTGGAGGCCCATTTTTTAAGCCATTTAGCTCATAATGAAGGAAAAATGAAGAGAATAGGAGCATAACATTAGGGTAGCTTAGGAGTAGTAGCAGGAAGCTTTAGTATAGTTTTTTTCTTTACGTTTTTCATCATCTCTATTATTTATACTAGGGTTTTTACATTCAAGTGCCATTTCCATTTTTGATCTTGGATTTTGCTAGCTTCCATTGTATGTATTTCTTTGTTACTACTCTTTATAGCTACATTGTTCTTACTCTTTCTTATATTTCAAGTTATACTTCAATTTTACTTCTCTTTTGCAATTTCAATTTCTTGTTGATGAATTTGATCATTGACGATTATTATATTCTTTCTTGAGTTGTTATTGTTGATTGAGATCACTTGTTGCTTTTAGTTTCAATCATTTTCTCATTTTTTCCCATGTTTAGTGTTTTTGCCCACTAAATGTTTGACAAAATGTCAATTATGATTTTGGGCTAGTTTTCTATCTCTTGGCTTGGGAAAAGTGAGCAATTGGGTTCCTAAAATTGGAATGTCCAACATTTAGTGTCAATTCTTGGATTGTTAATTGTTCTAGTTCCCACTAACGCTAATTTGTTGCTAAGGCAATTAGCAAGCAATTTAGGATTTGTGGGTTAAGAAAACTTATGCTCATTTAACTTACTCTCCGATGTGAGGGTTAATCAAGTAAGATGAATCCATTCTAATTGTCATAGTTGTGGTTCCAACAAGGAAAGGACCCTTAGCTCATTCCAAGCCAAGATACCTTTTATGCTTTAAATCTTTCATACACATTTACATTAATCCCTTTTTAGCTTACTTGTCTGTATTGCATAGTTAGTTCGTTAATTCCTTTATTAGTTCTTTTATCACACTTTTGCATGTTCTTTTATTGCTTTATATATTTATCGCTTTATTGAAAATCCCATGAGCATCACAACCGAAATTGTACACTCATTGGTCTCAAGTGTCCTTTGGAGACGACCTGGGAACTAAACACTCTCAGAATTGAATTGGTTTTTAATAGTGACATCTCTTTGAATTCAAACTTTGGTGTTGGTTGATTGTGGGTTTGGAACTATACCTGCAACGGAGAAATTATATTTTTGAGAGAAATTCCTAACCCGCTTTTGGCCACACAACAATCATTTTTAATATTGCTAGCCATTGATGCTCAGAGCCTTGGGCCTTGTTCTTTATTTTCTTTTTTTTGCTGTTTCTTTTGTTTCAAGGATCAACTTCTTGTTTATTTTTAGAGAATTCATAATACTTCTCTAAATTCCTGTTCCTCATGAGTCAACATCATTTGTTCCCAATATCAAATATGCACTGTTCTTTTTATGCATTCAAAATCACAGATAAACACCACGACATTTAATTAAACAACACAATTCTAAATATAAACTCAATTGGTCATGCATTACACCACATTTCTCTTCCTTTTTATTTTTTTATTTTTTTGAATTTAAGCTCAATGAGCTATACATGAGACATATTTTTAAAGTAAAAATAACTGAATTAAACTAAAATAATTATGAAAAAGGAAAATAGAACGAAAGGAAGCTCAACCACTGATAAACCCATATTTTATGATGAATTTTGTGCTCAATTTAAGTGATTTATTCAATCCTTCACCCACTTATTCATGTAAATTGCATGGTTTTACATTCCCTTCCTTATTATGTGATATATGTGAAAAACATGTTTCCTATGCTTTAAAAATATTAATTTTAATTACCCTTTATTACCATTCGATGCCATGATTTGTGTGTTAAGTGTTTTTAGATCTCCTAAGGCAGGAATGGCTTAGAGGACAGAAAGGAAACATACAAGTATGGAAGGAAAGAACAAAAATGGAGTTTTGAAGAAAAGGGCAGCGACGCGAATGCATGGACGACGCAGCCGCGTGCCTAGTGCGAAAAGGCAGTGACGCGAATGCGTGACTGACGCGGACGCGTGCCTTGAGCAAAACGCAAATGACGTGTACGCGTGACCGAAGCGAACGCGTGACAAGGAAAAATCCCAGATGATGCGATCGTGTGATCCACGCGGACGCGTGACAGACGCCACGTGCAGAAACTGCAGAAAACGCCCCTAGCGATTTCTGAAACCCTTTTGGCCCAGATCCAAGTCCAGAAAACACAGATTAGAGGTTATAAAGTGGGGGAATGTATCCATTCAAGGGGAAGTCTTCCATTATTCACTTTTCACAGTTTAGATGTAGTTTTTAGGATTTCAACTTCCTCTCAGGTTCAATATTCCTTTTACTTTATATTTCTCCTTTACTTTCAGATACTTTAAATGCTTTTATTTGTTGATTACTTATGTTGCCAAATTGGCTTACGAACCATTCATGTTAGGATTTTCTATTTAATATAATTTAAGGTATTTCAGAATTATGATTGCTTTACTTTATTTATATAAATAATTTAGATTTTTCCCTTTTGGCTTTAATTGATTAACTGGAGACTCTTGAGTTATCAAACTCATCGTGATTGATGATTGTTATTTTTGCTAATTGAATTAAATTCCAATAACTCTAGTAAATCCGATTCGTCAAAATGGCGCCGTTGCCGGGGAATTGCAAATGTGTGCCTTATTATTGGTTATTGTAAATATTTTTCTTTTGCTTGTTTATTTTTCGTCATTTTTTCTTTTGCTTGTTTATTTGAGTTTGGTTCTAATATTGTTGAAGGGAATGAAAGCTATAGCAGGAACATACATCAAGGTCAGAGCAATCAAGGATGGATGGAGCCACAAGGACTTGATCAACCCTTTAGGCAACAACACCCTCCACAGTATCACAGACGACGACCATTATACAATGCATGCCAAGGCAATAGATACGGTGGATCCCTTTATAGTTACCAACAAGTCCACCCTGTGCTTATGAACCACCCTCTCAACATAGCTTTGAACCACCACACTCACAAGTTCCTTTTCACCATTCACCACCGTATGACCCTTATCCACCACAATTTTAATCTAATTACTCCCAAGAACCACCATCGCAACATTCACCATCCCCATATCCTAATCAAGAAGAACCACCTCTGTATTATGAGCCCTCTCTCCCAACCAATGAACCCTCATATTCACCCCAATCTCTAATGGATGACAAACTTCGTGTTCTTCTTCAAGGGCAAGCGAAGATGCAAAGGGACGTGCTGGAACTCACTACTGCCTTAACCGAGCTGGTAAATAAATTAGCTTCCCAACATCTGAGCACTTAGAGTACTCCCATGGCTACATGTGGAGAATCAAAAGAAGAGCGTAGCATGAAGGAGACACTAGAAACTTCGGTGGACAATGAGGAGCATGGCTTTGTATTGGAACAAGTGGAGGAAGCCATAATAGTTGTAGAGGAAGAAGTAGTTGAAGATTTAGGAGATGCTGAACCTCCATGGGAATCGAGAATTGTAAAGGATTCCGCTGAGAAGTTCGAAATTGATGCCAAGGAGGATAGTGCACAACCTCCAAAGCATATACCCTGTGAAAAATTGGACGGAACAGACCAAGAAGTTGATTCCATGGGCAGTGATGATCATGAATCAAGCTCTCCTAGTCAGGAACTTGCATCTGCAATTGAACTCCTTGAGCCTGAAGAACCTTATCCAAGTGAACACGAAGATGATGTCGAAGTAGATTTCTCTCAACCTCCAACTTATGACTTGAGTGACGAGGAAGACATAGAAGACTTTGATCAAGACGCAGTTGCAGTTAAAGAATTTTGCAAGGAAGTGGAGGAATTCAAAGAAGAATACAAGGGAGTAGAGCTCAAAGAACTACTGGAAACACCTATCCCAAGGCCATTACCACCTAATACAACCATCAAGTGAGTACAATCCTTAACCTTTGTCTTTACTTTTCCACTTGAATATGGTTTGCTTGAAACAGATGGCCATCTTAGAGCTCTCTGTGGGTTTAAGAGTAAGAGGGAAATGGCTCGTACTCAGAGTTGGTGTGCAAGATTCAATAAGGTTCCACGCTTCAATTCGAAGTGCACAGATTGGTATCAAGTTCAATTGAATGGGTCTCGGAAGGCGTTTGGTCATCTTGGTGAGAATACAATTTCTAAACCACCCGGATGGAAGAATATAGATCAAGACAAAGGCGGATTTAAAAGCAAAGTTTGGGATCCTGGAATCTATTCTGACATTCGTCACCCCGGGAGCCTGAGAATCTGTTTGAAGCTGCTTAAAAGCTTTACGTGCCTTGTTTGGGACCCCAGAGGCTGTTGGCATTCCAAATATTGGTGGAGATTTCTGGATGAATTTAAGCGCAAGCCACCATAACAGGAAGCTCATCAAATGTCTAACTTAAGGACTTTAACTAAAAGTGCTAGCTGGGAGACAACCCACCATGGTATGATCGTTTCTTTTTCAATTTTATTTTTTGTTGTTTGTTTTTATTTTATTTTATTTTCATTGAACCTGGAAGTTTTCGTAGCATCTACATTAGCACTGCATATTGCATACTGCATAATTGCATAAAAAAATAAAAAAAAGAGAGATCACCCCACACGAGCGCACAGGCCACGCGTGGGCGTGAGACGAAAATCGGCGTAAAGATCCAACGCCCAGAAAGCTGGGCTGGAATCGTGCGGCTGGTGTGTGTTTAGCACAACACAGCCCACGCGTTCGCGTCCTTGACGCGAACGCGTCACTCGCAAAACACTCATCCCACACGAAAGCGTGAGCGACGAGTCCGTGTCGCATGGATATTATGGCCCCCTAAATGGAAACAGAGAGTTGCACTGAAACGACGCTGGAAGTGTGCGTCTAGCACAATTTACAGCGACGCGTTCGCGTGCCTCACGCGTCTGCATCACCCATCTTTTACCCAACCCACGCGACCGCGTCGATCACATGACCACGTCAAACCTATTTCACCCTAGTCACGCGATCGCGTGCTCCATACGTTCGCGTGGATTCAAAATTACTAACCCCCTTCACGCGAAACCTACCCGTCGCACCCCCATACCCACCTTCTTCTTCTCTTCTCTGCAAACCCCTCCCTCCTCTGCCACCCAACCACCACCACTCCAAC
>NC_029791.2:73780373-73806197 GCF_000816755.2 Arachis ipaensis
GACCGTTACACCACCCTCTCCCCTTCTCTTCTTTCTTTTCTTCCTCCACCACTCTCTTCCTCCTCTGCGACCAGCACCACCGCGGCCACCACCCCCAACCACGCAGAACCGCCGCCAACACCCTCTCCCCCTCTTCTTCTCACTATCACCAACCCCTTCCACCATTAAACCCTACCCGAAGCCCCCAACCACCAAACTACCAGCACAGCGCCATCGCGTCTCCACCACCATCTCTTTGCCCTCACCTCTGTTCATCCACATACCAGGTTTTGCCGAACACTGATTTCCCTATCATCCGTAGTTAATTGCATATTTTTCTGTCTCTTTTCAAATTAGGATAGTTAGAGATGCATGTTTGTAGTGGATTTTAGGTGGTTAGATAGCTAGGATGTGGTTAGTGGATTTAGGCCTGATAATTGCGCCGTTCTTGCTACTTGTTTTATCTATTTCGCAATTCTGATTTTGCTGTGATGATCATATTGTTCATATATTTCTCTTCCATGTTTCTTGCCACTCTTACACTGCTCCTTCATGTTCATGATTATTTGTGTCTCTTTGCAGCTTTATTTAAGTTTATATGAACTGATTTTTCCTACTGTTTACTTCCGGGAACATCCAATTTTAGCCAGAATGCTGCCCAATTTTCTGCAAACGGTTTTATTTTTTTTCATGCATTGGTTTTTCATGCATTGGTTTTTTTTTCATGCACGGGCTCGCATTCTTATTCCTTTCGATTCCCTGGTTAATACATTACATTATTGATGATTTCATTTTAATTTTAGCGACTCCTGTATCTATATGAATTATCATCAATAACCTAATCTCCTTGCTTGACTATGAGTTGATTATTCTTTAAACTTGTGAAATTTATTATTAACTAGGAAACCATTATCATGCCCCCTACTTTAACTTTCTTTTTACTAACTTATTGCTTTCCACTATTTAACCTCCTTTTTACTCACTAACCACTTTAACTTTCTATCTCAGGGCATAATCTTTGTTTTTCCTAATTAACATGTATTCTACTTATAATATATTTTGGATTGTGATTTTTCATCTCAGATTTTTAACTCAAATACAGTCCAAAATGTACATATATTTAACTCATTTCATAATTTTACTGCTCTTTTGCCACTCTGTGCTTATATTGCTATTATTCTATTTGCCTACTTATTTTCCTATTTTTGTTCTTCAATTATATCCTAGAATTACTGCTTTTTAGGATGTCTGACCCTCTACACAAAGGAAAAGGCAAAGCAACCACTTGTAAAAGGAAAAAAGGCGAATCCTCTATGTCCATCCTCGATATTTTGCATGATGACTCCTGGCGGGAAAAGCACCTTACCCCATAGGAGAAGGCTGACCAGCTCCTCACTGCCACAAATCCAGTTAAATTTGCAAAAAGATACTGTGAGCTAAAGTATCCAGTGTTTGCCACTTCCAGGAACCTATACCTAGAAAGAACTCTAAAATTTCCAAAAGAACTATAGCAGTACACCTCCGAACAGATAAAATAGAGAGGCTGGTTCTTCTTGGAAAGAAACTTGACAGAGGTCAATGCTTCCTGGGTTAGAGAATTTTACTGTAACTATTTCAAGACTTCCCTGGATGCAGTGCACCTCAGAGGGAAATAGAATTTCGTCACTGAGGAAGCTATTGAGGACATCCTCCACCTTTAGCCTAAGTCAGATCAGCCTGACGGTTATCAAAAGGCTTAAGAGGATATGAGATTTATGAGATTTGACTGGGATGCTGTCAAGCAGAGAATAGCCCTTGATCCTACTATCCCTTGGGTCATGGGAAAGAATATAGCGATGCCTAAGGGAATCAAGCTAATTTACCTGAATGATGAGGCTTGGCTCTGGCACCAGATTCTGAGCAACTATGTGATGCCAAGCACTCATGAGATAGAGCTGCCCGCTATGATCACCCTCATCTGGTGTGTGATGGAGGGTAAGGACCTGTATCTTCCATGTTTCATCAGGCATTACATGGCCAGGATCCATGTCAGAGGCACTCTCCCTTTCCCTTATCTGATCACCCAGCTAGGCCGTCGAGCTGACGTGCCTTGGGAACTGGCTGATGCAAAGCCGACTGCTGCAGACTGCAAGAAGATCATTCCTCACAGTAGGAAGTTTCAGGCTTTAGGCTACAGACCCCTATTCCTCACCGCTTCTGGCGAGGCAGCCACATCTTCAGCTGCCCCTTCTGCCTCCCCTGCTGCACCAGCCTCATGCACTGTACATCCACTTGCTCCTGAGCCCATTTATCATTTGGTGAATCAACTCTTTGCCCGCCTGGATCGTATGGAGCGTCGCAACAAGCGGCGCTATGAGCACCTTAAGTTTATGATCCGATCCGGCAGCGACATTCCCTCCGAGCCTGATACCCCTTCTGATACATCTGAGGCGGAGGCGAGCGATCATGAGGAGGAGTCACATGCCTAGGCTGAGCAAGAAGGACCAGAGCAGGCTGCGTCGCATCATGAGGAGCACCACCAGCTACAGGCCACAAATCCGGAGATCCCTCTACAGTCAGTGCCTCCACTGCAGCAGACAGATCCTCCTACACTTATCCAGCCTGCAAACCCTCAGACCACCACAGAGACACCAACAGCCCATCCTTCCGGTGATGACACTTCTTCACACCTAGCTTGAGTGAGCATCGAGGACGATGCTATATTTTAAGTGTGGGGAGCTCGCCATCCCTGGCGTATATTTATGGTGAACCACTACAGACTCTTCTATCTTATTTTGTTTATTTTTCTGTATTTTTTATCTTTATTTTTATTTTTCAGTACTTACACATTGTTCTTTTACTGTATTTTTACCTTATTTCCGCATTTTGCACTTTAGTTTATATCTTAGACATTTAGTTTAGTTTGCAATTCTAAACTTATTAGTTATAGAATATGTGAATTGATGAATTGGTGGTTAATGGCTTGAGGATATGAATATATGAGTTTAGGATAGGTGAATTATGATTTTGTTGATGTATTTGGAAAGTGGATGCATGGTATTATTGTCTGAGATATGGTTAAGTATGGTGGTTGTTGTGGTGTTGAGGAATATGTGTTGTGCTAAGAATTTAGGAGTGTGGTAAGTTTGATTGAAGTTGTTTATTTTAAGAAAATTGGGGTTTTCAACTTGGTGTAAAATTGGTTTTTAGCCAAACTTTGCCGAGCCATAACATGGCTTCTGTACTCTCAAATGTTTTCAAACTTGTCATATATGAAAAGTGAGTCAGTGAAGTTTATGCCATTCGAAGAATGGATGAAAAATATTTTAAAACGAAAAAGTTATGCGTGTCAGAAGTTTGAGGTTTTAAATTGATTTCTGCAGCTTTTTTAAATTTAGTCAAATTCTTGGCTAAAAAGCCTTGCATGCGTATGCATACACCCTCATACGCATTGGTTACATTCTGTTTGGTACCTACGTGTACGCATACATGTACATGCGTATGCATAGTACCTGAAAATGGTGTTTCGCATATGGATATAGGAGCCATACGCATGTGTTCAATTCTGTTAAGTGTACAGGCGTACGCGGGCAGGGCATGCGTACGCATATTGGCCAAAAAGAGGTCAACGCGTACACATACATGTGTATGTGTACGTATACCCCTGTTTTTCAACAAATCATAATTTTGTGTTTTTAAAGCCAATTTGATCTCCTAAACCTCTATTTTCATATTGTCTACTTAAATTATGAATCTGGCTAAAGAAAAGGAATGAATGTTACACTTGAGTACTCTTTCTCGAAAGTGTAACCCCAGAAGATGGTGGAAGGTGAGGATCCCCTTCTTTGTTCCTCCTGGTATTGTAAAATCGCCCCCAGCGAGATGGTGGGAGGGTAGGATCCCTTCCTTTTATCCTCCTGGACATATGAAAATGTACCTCCTGGGTAGACGCAAGGTTTGTGGTTTCGCCCCACTTGCTCCAGGTTGGGTAGTATAGAGGCTCCCTGGGTGAATGCAAGGGTTGTAGTTTTGCCCGACTTGCCCCGGGTTGTGATGAGTGATGTATGAAAAGTGCAATTATGAGATGCATAAGTGATGATATGGTCATAATGAATGATTATGGAATGTTTATGAATGAATATTGAATGACTATCTGAGATACAAGTTTCCCTGGGTGAAAGCAGTGGCTAGCCACCACGTGCTCCATGTTGAGACTCGATACTCTGCTGACCTTATGTCGTAAGTGTGGCCGGACACTATGAAAGTTTCGGATGAGCTCGCCCCCGTGAATAAACACCAGTTTGGGTGTTGCATGATTATGATTATGTTTATGATTGAGAATTACTCGAGTTGGGGATGCACGATAGAGGGATAGTCCAATGGTTAACTACCAGGACTTGTCGGGTTGGCTTTATAATCGACAGACGAGACTCATCAGCCACTAGGATAGGCATGCATCATATGCATCTATATGTTTGTTTGGTGTGATTTATTTGGATTGCCTAAGTGATTGCATAAGCTATTTGCTACTTGCTTTATTTGCTGTATATGCCTTCTATTTGTGATTTCCTTGCTTGAAATAATTGTGTTTGTGGCACTTTGGTTCTATTGGTGGTTGGGAGGCTCAGAGGAGTTGGAAAAAGGAGTTTTAGATAGCTCTAAAGACCTATAGCTAGTTGCCTATTTTATCTTTATGGGTTAGTTATGTTTTTAAGCTTTGATTATCTGTTGGAAGTTCTAGGATTGCCTTCATCTTTTCCAGGACATTATATGTTAGATATGTGGGCACTGTTACCATGCTGAGAACCTCTGGTTCTCACCCATGTGGATTTTGTGGTTTTCAAATGTAGGATGTGAGGCCCCTCGCTGAGGCATGCTGGAAGCTTCTGATGTTGCAAAGACCTTTATCTTTCGGGCTTATTTTGGTTATTTGTATTTGCTTAGATAGTTATTATCTCCACCTATTATATATATGCTGTATTAATTCCTCTTAGAGGTCATTTTGGAGAAATAGGTTCTGTAACTCTATATTTTGGGTGTATTTCGGGTCCTCTAATATTCGCTTGGGCCGGTTTATCTTCGTGAGCCGAGTCTTGAGTTTTGTTTTATATATTTTGGAACTCTTGGTATATTAACTCCTTAGCTTGTTCTATCTTGCTTCGTCTGCTTTATCCCTTTGTGAGCATCACGCTTTTCGATTTAACAATTTTTGCTTTATCCCTTTCTTCAAAGGCTCCTAGCTATAAATATTTCTTTGCTATAATATATAAATATATTTTTCTTTTAGAAGTCGTAGCACCTCGCCACCTCTGTTTTACATCCTAGGTGTAAAGCTCTGTGTGGTAGGGTGTTACATACTAAACATTGGGTTACCTCCCAACAAGTGCTTCTTGCTAAGGTGGAGGTTGATCATAATGCTTCAACTCATCCACTCTCACTGTGAATCTTCTCCTTGTGTTCTCATGGACTATGTAAAACGCGATTAAACCATAATTAGTTATATAATAAATTAAATATGAGCAAATATAGTTAGAAAATTTAGCAATCGAAATTTGATGATTTAAATATGATATTCGGACTCAGTGAATTTTTCTGACTCGAAAAACATAGTTTTCTGTGCAAAAACGCGAACTGGGAATTTGACCAACAATACCGGCTGCGATCTGTCCGGTACTATAGCTAAGAAAATTAATTTTTAGTATGAAAGGTTAAAAAGTTAAAATTTGTAATTGAGATGGTAATAATAATTAAAACGCACATTAAAATGCTAATCTTAGAGGTTTTGGCCCGAAATTGGGCTAACGGACAAAACTGAATGAATCGGGCCCAAGTGGGCCTAAGACCCAACATATATAAACACTATTTATGAGAATTTTCAGCTCATTTACCCTAGAGAATGAGAGATGGGCCAATAGAGAGAAGAGAGAAAGAAAACCTAGCTTCTCAAACTTTAAATCACCAAAACTTTCTCTTCGGAGCTCAGATTGATGAGTCGTTTGCGGCCATGCGTCACCCTCGATGAGATCCTCAAGTTTCTCTATGTATTATGGAGTGCTACAGTATGAGTCATTGGTGATATTCATCACGAAATTCAGTGGGTTGAGAGTTGTTGGGTGACAGTTTGGTTCTCTTGGGAACCTGAAATTGGTTTGTTGAACTCTTGGTGAAGCTTGGAGCTAGTGCATGGTGGCGAATTTGCAACGAAGGGCCAAATTATTGTGACTACAAGAGGTACAATTTAAGTTCCATTTAAGTACCATGTGCTGTGATGAGAATTACTAGGCTAGATACCCTTAATATTAGGTTTGGATTGTGTAAATGGTTGATATTAATATGTATAGTTGATATGTTGTGTAAATTAATGATTGGGTTGAAAATTGTGTGGATTTGCATGTTTAGTGTGTTGAGAAATTTGATAAATTGAATAATAATTATTGGTTTGTGGAATATATATTGAATTGTGAAATTGGGCCGGAGGCCGTGGATTTTGGGCTAGAGGCCGGAAAAAGGTAATGACGGTAAATGATTATTGAACTGTGTGATAATGTATGAGATTGAATGAAGAATTGGTATTCAATGTATGAGAATGTGATTAATTGATGAAATAGTGAAAAATGAGATTTTTGAAATGTGGAATGGATGTATTTGAGTTTGAATGTGTAAAAGGAGTAGGTTTGGCATTGGTTCTGCATGAATATGTAACTTGAGTAGGTTTGGGTTCATTTTGTTGGTTAAAAATGACTAAGGCTAGTGAATCATTGGAAAATTGGTAAATGTGTATTTTTGGTAAAAACATATTTTTGGTAAATTTGGTAAAAACATATTTTTGGTAAATTTGGAAAACTTTCAAAATTATATTTTTATGAAAACTCATTTATCGATCTTTCCAACGGTTCAATAATGGCTGAAAACGGAATTTTGTGAAAAAGTTATGAGGTCTTGAAAATTGGATTGAAAAACTGATTT
This sequence comes from Arachis ipaensis, assembly GCF_000816755.2. Classification (NCBI taxonomy): domain Eukaryota; kingdom Viridiplantae; phylum Streptophyta; class Magnoliopsida; order Fabales; family Fabaceae; genus Arachis; species Arachis ipaensis. The sequence continues at coordinate 73,787,298 of NC_029791.2, forward strand.
CTGCAAAATATCAAATTTTCTGTTTTCTGATATGCATTCGTACGCAGCCTTAGACATGCATACGCGAGTATTGGCCTCTGCCAAGTGCCTCTGCGTATGCGGATATCGCGTGCGTACGCGACATGGTCCAAAATTGGGAACATGCGTACATGACATCATGCAAGCATACGCAACTTACTAAATTTTCACATCATGCGTAAGCGGACCTTTGCATGCGTACGTAGATCCCATGTTTTCAGCCTATGCATACGCACACCATATGTATGCATAGCACACTTCCCAATATACGGAAAAATGTGTTTTTATGGCTTTTAACCATTCTTTTGGACTTTTAAACCTTTATGAATGTCGATAAGAGTTTAGAGCCAGTGAAATAAAGTATAAAGGAGCTAAGAACAAGACCTCAAGAGTGAGTTAATGAATTGAAGTAAAAAGAAACTAAGTGTGGCTTGAACTTATGATGAACACATTAAGTGTGAGTTGAAATTATGATGAGAATTACATAAGTGGGGATCCTGATGAGATAAAGTTTGAAAAGTGTGACGGGAACTATATCCCGGGATGAATATATGAGTAAAGATTGAGGATTTCTCCTAGTTATTATGGTTATAAATAAAGAGATACAGGTTTAAAGCATGCGAGGTGTATAGGGCACGCACCCTACGAGAGATACAAGCTGTGCTGCCTGCGAGATAAGAAAAGTGATAATGGAATTGTGAATGGTATGACAATGATATGATAGGGTACTAACCCTGCGAAGGATACAGGCTTGCGTGCCTGCAAGGTGTACAGAGCACTTAACTCTGCGAGGTTTCCTCTATCAGTGAGGTGTACAGGGCACTCTCCCTGTGAGATATATACAGAGTATTAACTCTGTGAGGTGTACAGGGCACTCACCCTGCGAGGCTATGCTATATAACAAGTAAACAGCAGAGAGGACAATGTCTGGGTCAGCTACCGAATGTGTCAGGTTATGGAAAGTAACCAACACGTGAGTTCATGGCTAGTAGGACAGGCATACATAATATGCATATGTTTGACTTGTTTGGGTTTGCCTATTTGTTTTGCATTGCTAAATCATATATGCTATATTACTTGATTATATGCTACTTGTTCTACTTGTACCTTAATTGTGTATAACTTGTCTGTATTTGCTTGTGTTTATACAACTGAGAGGCCCCTCATGCTGGTGTCGGTTGCCGCTGAGGGTTGTTCTTGTTGAAATGATTTGGTGATATGATTGAATAATGATGATGATTACTAAATGAGATAATTTGAGCTCCCTAGGTAGACGCAATGAAGTGATTTCACTTGCTCCAGGTAGAGAATGAGATAATTGATATTTAAGCACTAAGTTCCAATTTACTGGCTATGGTGTTGTTCGGAATTGAGTGTTAAGAGGTTTGGAAAGAAGGATGAGGAGTTGACTAGACTTGGTATCCCCTAGAACAGTTGCCTAATTCCTAGATTAGTGAGAACCTATGATGAATAAATGAATAAAGGAAGTTTAAGATGCTTAGTGAGTTTTTATTATAGTGCAATGTATTTATTTGTCACTTTTACCATACTGGGAACCCATGGGTCGGAGGTTCTCATTCTATATATATTTCTTATTTTTCAAATGCAGGTCCAGGTGCTCAGTAGTGAGCTGTGGTTCATCTGAGAGATGGCAAAGACATTTGTTTTCTCTGCTTTATATTTTGCTTAGAATCTCTCCACTTTAATTTTGAAAACTTATATTTTGTATTGATCTCCTTTGGCACTTGCCTATAGAGGCCTTTATGTATCATTTGGGAGAGATTAGGAGATATTATTGTCAACTACTCTTATACTGTACCCTAGCCGACCTAATCTTCGAGGGTCACGACTAGTGGCTATTTACATATGTTATATATCTATACTTTGTCTTATTCTTACTCTTCTTTATGGCTTTATCTTCATATCTTTTTCGATTCACGCTTTTTCTTCTAATTGTCGATACGCAAGTGTTACGACTTTGCGATTTTATTTTCACTCTTTTCAGGCTTCTTGATTTATAGTTCCTTTCAATGATATATATGTATGTATTATAATCCACCTGAGAGTCGTACCACCATAATATCATTGACTTATGACTCAAGCATAAGGATTCAAATATTAGGGTGTTATAGAGTAACTCAATATGCTCAGGAGAAAGGATTTTATTCACTGTATGGCAAAGAAGGATTGTGAGTTAGCACCACTTTCAACCCTAGTGAGAAATCTTCAGTGGGGATCTTGTTTCTCCATCCCCTGGGTACTTTCTTCTTAGAAGCCTCCTCCTTTCTTGATACTACATTCCCAATACCAAACATAGAATTGATGTCAGGGAGGATTTTGTTAATTGTCACCAAAGGAGGCTTGAGCTACATACCTTGTTGTGCATCATCAAGGGGTTTTTGAATGTTTGGATCAATAAGCTCAGTCTGCATGCACCTCTCTTCTTCACCTGATGAATGCATATTTTTTAAGACATGAAAGTCTAGTTGCTCCTCATGCACTCTAAGCACTAATTCCCCCTCTTCTACATCAATTAGAGCTCTCATAGTGGCTAAAAATGGTATTCCTAGGATTATAGAGGCGTTGTCATCCTCTCCCATGTCAAGAATGATAAAGTCGGCTACGAGGAAGAACTTCCCCACTTTGATCAAGATATTTTCCACTATTCCATGTCCATGTTTCAGAGATTTCTCTGCTGTTTGTAATGTTATTCTTATTGGTTGTGTCTCTTTAATTTGCAGCTTCTTCATCACAGACAAGGGAATTAAATTGATGCTTGCTCCTAGATCACACAAGGCTTTTTCAAAGGTTGTGCTCCCGATGGTACATGGAATTTGAAAGCTTCCCAGATCCTACATCTTTCTTGGCAAATTACTCTGAATGATGGCACTACATTCCTTGGTCATGACCACTATTTCATCTCCCTTTAAAATCCTCTTCTTGGATAGCAACTCCTTCATGAATATAACATAGAGAGGCATTTACTCAAAGATCTCAGCAAAAGGAATGTTAATTTGCAACTTCCTAAAAACTTCCATAAACTTTGAAAATTGCTTGTCCTTGGTTTCCTTTTGAAGCCTCTGAGGATAATAAATTTTAGACTTGTCCTCAGGTACCAGAGACTTTACCTTGTAATGTTCAACATCAGCCAGAAAAGGGTTGTTAGGATGCCTCTCAGGGTCATGCTTCTCCTTGGCTTGTACCACCTCTGGGTATTCTTTTTCAACCGGCTCCTCAGTAACCTGTGTTTCTATACCTGCTACTTGTCCACTTACCAAGGTGATAGCATTGCATTCCTCTATTGTATTTGGAATTGTGTTACTAGGAAAGGTATTGGTGGACCTTTTATCAATTTTAGCAACTTGTGTGGCTAGTTGACCCATCTGAACCTCTAATTTTCTAATTGAAGCTCTGGTTTTCTGCATGAAACTATTAGTATTCTTGAAAAGTTCTACAACTAAAGATTCCAAGTTAAGGGTCTTTTGAGAAATGGATGGTGGATTGTGTTGTTGAGGAGACTAAAACTGGCAGTTGTTGTTGTTAAAATTTGGATGCCTCTGTGGTTGATTTTCCCATCCAAAATTTAGGTGATTCCTCCAGTTTGGATTAGAAATCTTAGAGAAAGGATCATTGTTGGGAGATCTAGAGGAAATGTGCATATAATTAACTTGTTTAGTGGGAGATTAACCATAATTAAAATTCTCACCTTGAGGGGTTCCACTACTCATTTCATAAGGAACATCTTGGATATTAACAGCTAAAACTTGTAGTCCTCCCAACTGTTGAGTGATAGCATTTAATTGTTGAGACATGGCCTTATTCTGAGCAAGAATGGCATCTATAGAATCTAGTTCCATGAATCCTTTCTTCCTGGTAGTTCTCTCAGAAGAGTATAAATATTGGTTATTGATAACCATCTCAATCAACTCTAGAGCCTCTTCGGTGTTTTTTTCATGTTAAGTGATCTTCCTGCAGAATTATCCAAAGAGGTCCTAGCGGCCTAAGTAATTCCACCATAAAAAATCCATAGTTGTATCCAGTCCGAAAGGCACTTTCTGAGCATACCCTTGTATCTTTTCCAAGCTTCATAAAAAGATTCACCCTCTTGCTATCTGAAAGTCTGAATATCGGTTCTTAACTTGGTTAGCCTCTGAGGTGGGAAGAATTTAGTTAAGAACTTGTTGACCACATTATCCCATGTGTCAAGACATTCCTTGGGCTGTGCATTAAGCTATTGTTTAGCTCTATCCTGGACAACAAATTTGAAGAGAAATAGCCAATAGACATTAGGATGAACTCCATTGGTCTTGACCGTATCACAGATTTGTAGAAAATTTGAGACGAATAAGTTTGGATCTTCCTACGGTGATCCATGAAACAAACAATTCTGTTGCACCAATGTAATGAGCTGAGAGTTCAACTCAAAGTTATTAGCATTCACTGGGGGTACAATAATGCTACTGCCATAGAAAGAGGGATTCAGGATAGTGTAAGAACCAAGAGACCTCCTCAGTTTCTCAGGAGCATTAGGAATAGCAACATTGTTGTTGTTATTTGGCTCCAAAGTGTAACAGTCTAGCCCCGAAGAACGGTGCTTTTTTGGGATCAAACTGAATTTTTATGGATTTTTAGGAAGTTTAGTGTAAATAAGCACCTCTGGTGCACAGGTGCTATTTCATCAAGCTGCTAAGTCAGTAGCTTAACTGCACCAGACACCTTTCCTGATCTAAGTAGGCACGTGGTGAAAAGTTGCATTTTTTAGCCACTTCGGGTTCGAATTTCAAAATTTTGATTGTCGTGGCTGGTCTCATTTTGACGAGCCGGTTTCTGATTTCCGTGGTTAGTCTCTATGTGATGAGCCGGTCACGAATTTTGAGAGAAAAATTATATTAATATAATATTCATATATTATTATTTTATCCAGAATATTATATTATTATCTTATCTGCTGTGATTAACGTTGATCTATATTTAGTAGTATAATAATTGAGCTAGAAATCTACCAGTAAAGGATAATACTGGCATTCTTAAATGAAATTAGCCTTGTTAATGTACCATCATAGATCTTTAATTTTTATGATTATCCAATTACTAGTGTCATTTACACTAAGTAACTTATTTTTATCCATTAGTAGTGTAATTACTTAAGTTCTAATACACCTAGCTTTAGTAATTATCCTTTCTTAAGATGTTTTTGCACCAAACCTTAGGATGATCTCTATCCTAAACCACGGCTCCCTAAGCTCCATCATTATCATCATTTTAGCTTCCAAAACAAGTTAGAAACTCATGAGAGAAACCAAGAGAACTTCCATGGATACCTGAACTTCAATCTCCGTTCTTTCTCAAACTAAAATCCCTATCAAAAATCTAATGTGACCAAAGTGTTCACCTCTTTCTCCTCTTCATTTCTATGCTAACTTTCATGGAGTTAATCAAGGTATGATGGCTGCTCCTCCCTCCTCAAGGTTTCGGTCATGGTGGAAAACCATGATAACCATGTTTTCTTCATGTTTTCTCTTAGGATCTCTTGTTCACTCACCTTAGGCTTAAAAAGAACGTAATTTCTAGCAGCTTTGAGGTGAGGAACTCCATCTTTTCATTACCATGAAGCTTTAGCCTCCATGGTTCATATTGTTCTAAAGTTGTTTTTTATGTTAAATTAGGTGTAAAAGTGCTTTTGGAAACTTGTTCTTGGATCAATTTTTGGTAGAAGCAAAGGAGGTAAGTTTTGGTAAATTAATCAATAATTGATTATGTTTTTTATGTGTGAAATCAGATTTGGTTGTTTGAAGCTTGATTTTAAGTGTTTATATGATTATTTAATCATGAAATCATGTTGTCTTAATGCTTGAAAGTCAAGTTATTGAAGGTTATTGCTGTTGCTGTGGAAACCATGGGCTTTCAACCAGGAAAACTATGTGATTTCAAGTGATTTTGGTAGGTTTTATTGTCTGAAAATGTTGCTCTTTGGTTTGGTGAAAATCGGGTAAAAATCGGTTACCAAAAAAATAAAAAAACTAGCTGAAAATCAAGTGAAATTTTGATGAATTTCTTTGAAAACGTTTTTGGTTCTTGAAGAATAATAAAAGCTTTATTTTTGAAGGATTTGGGGTCAAATTTTAATTATTAAAAGATTTGGGGTTGAAAGTTAATTAATAAAAAGTTGCGGGTTCAAAGTATATATATTAAAAGTTAAGGGGGTCAAAATATAATTTTCAAAAGTTCAGGGGTCAAAATGCAATTTTTAAAAGTTTTGAATAAAATATTATTATTTTAATATAAAATATTGATAAAAAGGTAGTTTTAAGCCCATAATTTCCTAACTCTCTTCAATAAACACCTAAGAGAAGATATAAAAGAAGGTATAGAGGTATGTAAAGTTATGAAATAAGATTCAGAAACTTGTAAACTTGTTAGTAAAAAAAGAAGTTAAAAGTTATGTAGCAGTAGGTTGGTTTTATAGAGTAACCAGAGAACTGTAAAATGAGGTTATAGTGATGTTGTGATGTTTGATTTATGTCTATGAAGAATTGATAAAGATGAATTATTAAATGATGGAAAATATCGATATATGTGATTTATGAGCCTTCGGGCAATGCTTGAGATTATTATATGGGAACGCCCATATTGTGTTGTTGCTTCCCATATAGGCTACGGTAGAGAAAGTACCACCCCTGCAAGCAAAATACTTGGTAGAGGCCTGACTCGCATACCTGTGGTATATTGAGATCTGAGAAAATACCAGCCTTGCAAGTTGAGAGTACTTGGTAGAGGTATGCGGTACTTAATTTGAGATTAAGTTCTGGGAAAGCCTAATCTGACTTGGAGGGTCAAATTACGTCAGGTGCAGGTCGAAACTGCCAAATGAGCTCATTACCTGCAGTAGGACCAAACATGCATCATACTTGTTTGTGCATCATTCTCTTCTATATTCTTGTGATCTTTTCTGTTTCTTGCTTTGTTTGTGCATAATTGCAGGATTGCATATTGGATGTGATTGTGCATATGGCTCTTGTGTATCATTTATAACATGTTATGTATATATTGTCTGGATTGTGTTATGATTATGTGATCACGGCCATTATAAACGAACTTAACTGTAAACCTCGAGCTTACAAAAAATTCCCGGTTCTTACCCCTTACACCTCTTCAGATGGACACGAGAGTCCTCCACTACCTGAGCCCCCTCTACCTGACGAGCCTATACCAGTACAACATATTCATGAAGCACCTCCTGCACCTTTTGTCCTTGATGAGTGGGGTATTCCTATGTTATCACGTGAACTTGATCCCCTACCTGAGCCGATTGAGCCATCTGAGCCACCTGTTCTTGATGAGCAGCAGGGATTTGAGCACAATTAGATTATGGAGGCTCTACCCCCTTCTCCTGACTGTATTCTATTTGGTAGTCACCCTTTCATAGTTCTAGTGGCCAGCAGTAGTTCATCAGCCACTACTCCAGAAAGTGAGGAGGACATGGAAGAGGAAGAAAACCATGAGGAAGACCCTGACAATATAGTTATCTCTTCTGATAGTGATGAGTCAGATGAGGCACTGGTGCACGAAATTGTGATCATCAACAATGGCGCCAAAGACTTGGTGCTCTCAAACGTGAATCACACTTTGTCACAACTTCGCACAACTAACCAGTAAGTGCACTGGGTCATCCAAGTAATAAACCTTACGTGAGTATGGGTCAATCCCACAGAGATTGTCGGCCTGAAGCAAGCTATGGTCACCTTTGTAAATCTCAGTCAGGCGGATTCAAATTGTTTTAGAGATTTGATAATTAAAAGATAAATAAAACGTAAAATAAAGATAGAGATACTTATGTAATTCATTGGTGAGAATTTCAGATAAGCGTATGGAGTTGCTTTGTTCCGTCTGAATCTCCGCTTTTCTACTGCTTTCATCCAGTCCTTCCTACTCCTTTCCATGGCAAGCTGTATATTGGGCATCACCGTTGTCAATGGCTACATCCCGTCCTCTCAGTGAAAATGGTCCAATGCACTATCACTGCATGGCTAATCATCTGTCGGTTCTCGATCATACTGGAATAGGATTCAGTGATCCTTTTGCATCTATCACTACGCCCAGCACTCGCGAGTTTGAAGCTCGTCACAGCCATCCCTTCCCAGATCCTACTCGGAATACCACAAACAAGGTTTAGACTTTCCGGATCTCAGGAATGGCCATCCATGGATTCTAACTTATACCACGAAGATTCTAATATCTCGGACTCGGTCCCCTGTATTAGATACCTAAGAGATACTCATTCTATCTCATCTTCATGTAGAACGGAAGTGGTTGTCAGGCACGCGTTCATAGGTGAGAATGGTGATTAGCGTCACATAATCATCACATTCATCATGTTCTTGGGTGCGAATGAATATCTTAGAATAGGAATAAGCTTGAATTAAATAGAAAAACAATAGTACTTTGCATTAATTCATGAGGAACAGCAGAGCTCCACACCTTAATCTATGGTGTGTAGAAACTCTACTGTTGAAAATACATAAGTGATAATGGTCCAGGCATGGCCGAATGGCCAGCCCCCATAAAGGTCTAAGATAGCATAAAACTGATCAAAGATCAGACAAAAGTCGTAAATACAATAGTAAAAAGTTCTATTTATACTAAACTAGTTACTAGGGTTACAGAAATGAGTAAACGATGCAGAAATCCACTTCCGGAGCCCACTTGGTGTGTGCTTGGGCTGAGCATTGAGCTTTACACATGTAGAGGCTTCTCTTGGAGTTGAACGCCAGTTTATAGCCTGTTTCTGGCGTTTAACTCCACTTTGCAACCTGTTTCTAGCGTTTAACTCCAGAATAGGACAGGAAGCTGGCGTTGAACGCCAGTTTGCTGTGTCATCTAAACTCGGGAAAAGTATAGACTATTATATATTTCTGGAAAGCCCTGGATGTCTACTTTCCAACGCAATTGAGAACGCACCATTTAGAGTTCTGTAGCTCTAGAAAATCCACTTTGAGTGCAGGGAGGTCAGAATCCAACAGCATCTGTAGTCCTTCTTCAGCCTCTGAATCTGATTTTTGCTCAAGTCCCTCAATATCAGCCAGAAAATACCTGAAATCATAGAAAAACACAAAAACTCATAGTAAAGTCCAGAAATGTGATTTTTATTTAAAAACTAATAAAAATATACTAAAAACTAACTAAATCATACTAAAAACTATGTAAAAATAATGCCAAAAAGCGTATAAATTTTCCGCTCATCACAACACCAAACTTAAATTGTTGCTTGTCCCCAAGCAACTGAAAATCAAATGGGATAAAAAGAAGAGAATATACTATAAATTCCAAAATATCAATAAAACTTAGCTCCAATCAGATGAGCGGGACTAGTAGCTTTTTGCCTCTTGAATAGTTTTGGCATCTCACTTTATCCATTGAAGTTCAGAATGATTGGCATCTATAGAAACTTAGAATTCAGATAATGTTATTGATTCTCCTAGTTCAGTATGTTGATTCTTGAACACAGCTACTTTATGAGTCTTGGCTGTGGCCCTAAGCACTTTATTTTCCAGTATTACTACCGGATACATAAATGCCATAGACACATAACTGGGTGAACCTTTTCAGATTGTGACTCAGCTTTGCTAGAGTCCCCAATTAGAGGTGTCCAGGGTTCTTAAGCACACTCTTTTTTTTTGCTTTGGACATTGACTTTAACCGCTCAGTCTTAAGTTTTCACTTGACACCTTCACCCCACAAACACATGGTTAGGGACAGCTTGGTTTAGCCGCTTAGGCCAGGAATTTATTCCTTTAGGCCCTCCTATCCACTGATGCTCAAAGCCTTGGATCCTTTTTATTACCCTTGCCTTTTGGTTTTAAGGGCTATTGGCTCTTTGCTCTTGCCTTTTGGTTTAAAGAGCTTTTGGCTTTTTCTGCTTGCTTTTTCTTTTTCTTTCTTTCTTTCTTTTTTTTGCCATTTTTCTCTTTTTTTTTGCATTTTTTTCTGCAAGCTTTGTTCTTCACTGCTTTTTCTTGCTTCAAGAATCAATTTTATGATTTTATAGATTATCAGATAACATTTCTCCTTTTCATCATTCTTTCAAGAGCCAACATATTTAACATTCATAAACAACAAATTCAAAAGACATATGCACTGTTCAAGCATTCATTCAGAAAACAAAAAGTATTGTCACCACATCAAAATAATTAAACTAGTTTCAAGGATGAATTCGAAATCATGTACTCCTTGTTCTTTTGTAATTAAAACAGTTTTCATTTAAGAGAGGTGATGGATTCATAGGACATTCATAGCTTTAAGACATAGACATTTAAACACTAATGATCATATAGTAAAGACATAAACATAAATAAAACATAAGGCTCAAAAACCAAAAAACAGGAAAATAAGAACAAGGAGATTAAGGAACGGGTCCACCTTAGTAAGGGTGGCATCTTCCTCTTCTTGAAGAACCAATGGTGCTCTTGAGCTCCTCTATGTCTCTTCCTTGTCTTTGTTGCTCCTCCCTCATAGCTCTTTGATCTTCTCTAATCTCATGGAGGATGATCGAGTGCTCTTGGTGCTCCATCCTTAGTTGTCCCATGTTGGAACTTAATTCTCCTAGGAAAGTGTTGATTTGCTCCCAATAGTTTTGTGGAGGGAAGTGCATCCCCTGAGGTATCTCAGGGGTTTCATGGTGAGGAATTTCCTCATGCTCTTGTTGAGGTCCATGATCTCTTGTTTGCTCCATCCTTTTCTTAGTGATGGGCTTATCCTCTTCAATGAGGATGTCTCCCTCTATGTCAATTCCAGCCGAATTGCAGAGCTGACAAATGAGGTGAGAGGAAAGGCTAACCTTGCCAAAGTGGAAGACTTGTCAGCCACCTTGTAGAGTTCTTGAGGTATAATCTCATGATGGCCTGGTCTATAGTAACTCCAAACCGGTTGCTAGTAGGAATGATTGAGCGTTGAATAAACTCTAACCATCCTCTAGCTACAGGCTTAAGGTCCATTCTTCTCAAATGAACCGGCTTGCCTCTTGAGTCAACATTCCATTGAGCTCCTTCCACACATATGTCCATGAGGACTTGATCCAACCTTTGATCAAAGTTGACCCTTCTAGTGTAAGGGCGTGCGTTTTCTTCCATCATTGGCAAGTTGAATGCCAGCCTTACATTTTCCGGACTGAAATCTAAGTATTTCCCTCGAACCATGGTAAGCTAATGCTTTCACTACAAGAAAAATACCCATTCAGCCACACTTTTTTTAAGCTACATTTGAAAAGCATAGCCTATTCATAGAATAGGTACGCTTTTCTCTGTGTTGCCTTTTTATAAGAGAAAAGAATACACAAATGCGGCATCATTTAAAAAGTGTAGCCTTAGGTATTATAGAAATCACTTATAAAGCGTAGCCTTATGTTAATATCTATAAATACAATTTTCATACCAAAGGAAACGCTTTTAAAGAGTAGCATATTTGTTAAGTTTTGGGTAGGCTTTAAAAACGCTGCCTAATGTAAAAATGCCAAATACACATGTATAGGACACTTAGTGAATTTTTTTTGTTTCCTTTTATTTCTTGTCATCATCAAAGCCCTGCACTCTATCTTCGTCATTCCTTCTTTCCTACCAGAGCACCAAATAACAAAACCCTAGCCGCTTCTTCAATCTCCCTGTCATTGTGCCCTCCTTCATCGTGCGCCACTGTCACCGTCTCACTCGTCTGCTCATCGTTCTTAGTCGTGCTCTGCCGCCGTTCATCCATCTCGCAGCTCTTCCTTGTAAGGTTGTGAAAACCCTAGCCTCCACCTAGCCTTCATCAATCTCACCGTCGCCGCTCGTCGCGCTCAAGATCGCCACTAGGTTCGTCATTCTGGAGGTCCCTCAATCCCTCGTTCGCCAATGTTTGCTTTCCTGTCCTGTTTCGTAGTTCTTCGGCGTCGTCCTTCGTCGTGTTTGTCGCCAGCTCGCCGTCTTCGAAGGTCCATGCTCTGTTCGTGGCTCACTGTAATAGTGTAATGACATTGTTCGGTTTTTTGCTCTATTCCTAAGGGTTATTGATCTTTGAATTATTCTTGAATGACTTATGTTTTCAATTTTTCATTGATTGATTAATTGATTGTTGATTAGCTCTTACTGCTGTTTGTGATTATTAATTGTAAATATGCTGTTGTACTGCTGTTCTTTGTGCTTTTGTGACTTAATTGTGATTATATTGTGCTGTTTGTGATTATTTCATCCTATATTATTGTTAGATATCCAAATCAGTTAGATATCTCTATGTTAATGAGTTACAAAATATAAATCTGATTAACTTGTTTCTAAATTATTGTTAACAAGTATAGACTTTTCTGACCTGTCCTTCTCTTGTGGTTTTTCTGCTGATATATAATTCAGATTCATATTTTATCTCAGTTGAAGTAGTAACCAAACAAGAAATTAGCCTTATTAGCCTTATTCTATTTAGTTGCAGGTAGTTCCTTCATTCTTGTTAATGCTTTGTTTTCCCCTTTCTGTAATCAAGAAGTGCTCTCATTAAGCGATTCCTGTGTAGGTTCGGATATATATCGGGAGACTCTTGCCAAGGCACTTGCAAAGCATTTTGGTGCAAGGCTACTAATTGTGGATTCCCTTTCACTACCTGGTGTACGTTTTCTTAGATATTCTTTTGCTACTTCTTATTATCTGTTTGTATTGTTGAGATGATTTCTTCCTAAATCGCTGTTAATATAAACAGAATAATAATAGTTTTTGTTATGTGATTGATATTTCAGGGAACTCCATCAAAGGAAGTTGATTCTGCTAAAGAAAGTTCAAAGCCTGAACGACCATCTGTGTTGGCCAAGAGAAGTACACATGCTGCTTCTTTAAAACATAGTAAACCAGCTTCTAGTGTTGATGCTGAAATTGTGGGTGGATCCACAATAAGTTCTCAGGCTATGCTGAAGCAGGAGGTTTCTACTGCTTCATCAAAAGGCACTACTATTAAAACAGGTGTGCTGTTTTGTTGTTAAAAATTGAGCAACTATCTCCAAATTTACTTCCTATTGTACATATTGCATAGCACCTAAAGGTTAACATGAGGCTTAAATAATTTGCAGGTGATCGAGTAAAATTTGTTGGTAACTTCCCTTCTGCTGTCTCATCAATACAAAATCATCCTTCAAGGTACTTTGTCTGATGGAAGAATTATTCTGAATACAATTCAATCATCCTTCAAGGTACTTTTTTATCCTTTTTGTTGAGGAGGCTATAACCATTGAAAATCATTCAAAAGAAGATTAAATGAAGAATATTGAATTTCTGATTGACAGCAATTTGTTTTGAGTGGCATGAGTGTACTTTTCTATTTTGTGAATATTATTGCTTCTGAATTTGAAATCACTTTGAAGTGGTATCTCTCAGTTCAGTTGCAGCTTTGATATATATGCAGACTTTTATTGTGATCTTTGTGAATATTCCTACCTGCTGATATATATGTAGACTTTTATTCTGTTTCTTCTGAACTTCCAGCTTTGGTTAATAAGGCTAATTTCTTGTTATTAACTTATATTTTTCTGGGCTTGATCAGAAATGTACCTTTAGTTTATGGCTTGTTCATTATTTCAGATACGGCACTTATTTAATTGATCTGCACTGATTTATTTAATTGCTTTATAGAGATAACCAATGTGCATTGACACTTTTGCTTTAGTTTTTCTACCTTATTCCTAATTTTTCTATATGCATATCTTCCAACCAGACTTCAATTGATGCTGCAAACTATGACAGGGTGATGTTACTGGGTGGAAGAGCGCTAGAGTATCTTGCTCATGATCCTCTTGTGGCACTGGTGATCAAGCTTTTCAGTTCTGGAAAAGCACTTGCTTCCATTTGCCTCGGACAGTTGATTCTGGCGGCTATAGGTGTAGCTAAAGATCACAAGTTTACCGGTTTTCCTCCTGTTAAACCAGCACCGGTTGCCTCTGGTGCTCATTGGGTTGAACCAGACACTAGCAACAGTGGTGGATGGTAATCTCATTACTGCCGCCACTTATGAAGGGCACTCTAAATTTATTCAGCATTTTGTAAAGGCACTAGCAGGCAACATAAGTGGCTCCAACAAAAAAATTCTCTTTCTTTGTGGGGTATGTTCAAATGATTTTCAGGCACACACAACTGATAGGAACTTAGTACTCAGGGCACTAAAGTCTTTGTTTATTCTCTTTTCTTTTATTTATTTTAATTTTAGACTTAATTTGTAATCCTCTTTATATTCATTGATACATGGAAATTAGTAGTTTAGACTTTAGACATGTTTCATTTTTTCTCTGTTGTTGAATGATTGTTCAATTGGATAGTTGGATCTATTGTTTTATGTACTAATATACTATATCATTATAATGCTTGTGAATCTTTAGAATGTATTTACTATGCTTTGCTAGAATATTTTTTAATTTAGTATAATTGTGTATTTATTTTTATTTTATAAGATTTAACTCATTTAATTAAAAATACAGAATTATATATGTAATCATATTATTAAATATTATATTGTACAAAAAAGCTACACTTATAAAAAGTAGCCATGGTATACAATGTGGCTACGCTTTACAGGTGATGCAGTAGCGTTGAAAAGCGTAGCCTATTCTGGCAAAAATGGAAGCTGAAAAGCGTAGCCTTTGGTCTTGGACAGCATCACTTAAAAAGCGTACCCTATTCCCAAATGCCAAAAGCGTAGCCCTTGGTGTAGAAAAGCGTAGCCTTTGAGAATAGGCAACGGCCGAATAGGAATCACTATAAAAAGCGTAGCCGTAGCCTAGAAAGTGTAGCCGTAGCCTAAGGCATCATTTTTTTTTACTTTTGGCTACACTTTTTAAGTGTACCTGAATGGGTGCTTTTCTTGTAGTGTTTGGATTCGGGTTCACACTTTGATCATGGTTCCTAGTGATCCATGCGTTTGCATAGAACTCTTGAACCATTAAGATCCCAACTTGTTGAATGGGGTTGGTGAGAACTTCCCAACCTCTTCTTTGGATCTCAAGTCGGATCTCCGGATACTCATTCTTTTTGAGCTTGAAAGGAACCTCAGGGATCACTTTCTTCTTGGCCACAACTTCATAGAAGTGGTCTTAATGGACCTTTGAGATGAATCTCTCCATCTCCCATGGCTCAGAGGTGGAAGCAATTGCCTTCCTTTTCCTCTTTCTTGAGGTTTCTCTGGCCTTAGGTGCCATTAATGGTTATGGAAAAACAAAAAGCTATGCTTTTACCACACCAAACTTAAAATGTTTGCTCGTCCCCGAGCAAAAGAAGAAAGAAAGAAGGAGAAGAGGAAGAAAATGGAGGAGATAAAGGTAGAATGTGTATTCAGTCAATGGAGAAGAAGAGAGGGTTGTGTTGTGTGAAAATGAAGAAGGAATGAGGGGTTTATATAGGAGCGCGGGGAGGTTTAGGGGTTCGGCCATTAGGGTTGGGTTTGGGAGGGAAAAGAATTTGAATTTTGGAGGTAGTGGGGTTTATGGGGAAGAGTGGATGGATGTGAGTGGTGAAGATATGATGGGGAAGAGTGAGTGAGGTGATTGGCGAAGGGTATTTGAGGAAGAGAGTTATGAAAGGGTGTGAAGAGGAGAGAAGAAGTGGTGGGGATCCTGTGGGGTCCACAGATCTTGTGGGGTCCACAGATCCAGTGGGGCCAAGGACGTAACATCCCTGCTCCAATTAGGCGTGTAAAACGCCCTTGCTGTGCAATCCTGGCATTTAACGCCAGACTGCTACTTGTTTCTGGCGTTAAACGCCCAAATGTAGCCTGTTTCTGGCGTTTAACGCCAGGCAGATGCTTGTTTCTGGTGTTAAACACCAGCTTGGTGCTTGTTTCTGGCGTTAAACGCCAGAATGCTCCTCCTCCAGGGTGTGCTGTTTTTAATGCTGTTTTTCATTCTATTTTTGATTTTTTAGTAGTTTTTGTGACTCCACATGATCATCAACCTAATAAAACACGAAATAATAAAAAAATATAAAATAGATATAATTAAATAACATTGGGTTGCCTCCCAACAAGCGCTTCATTAATGTCAATAGCTTGACAGTGAGCTCTCATGGAGCCTCACAGATGTTCAGAGCATTGTTGGGTCCTCCCAGCACCAAACTTAGAGTTTGAATATGGGGGTTCAACACCAAACTTAGAGTTTGGTTGTGGCCTCCCAACACCAAACTTAGAGTTTGACTGTGCGGGCTTTGGTTGACTTTGTAGTGAGAGAAGTTTTTCATGCTTCCTCTCTATGGTTACAAAAGGAGATCCTTGAGTTTTAAACACAAGGTTGTCCTTATTTAGTTGAAGGACTAACTCTCCTCTGTCCACATCAATCACAGCTCTTGCTGTGGCTAGGAAGGGTCTTCCAAGGATGATGGATTCATCCTCTTCCTTCCCAGTGTCTAGGATTATGAAATCAGCAGGGATGTAAAGGCTTTCAACCTTTACTAACATGTCCTCTACTTGTCCATAAGCCTATTTTCTTGAGTTGTCTGCCATCTCTAATGAGATTCTGGCAGCTTGCACCTCAAAGATCCCAAGTTTCTCCATTACAGAGTGTGGCATTAAGTTTAT
Source organism: Arachis ipaensis (assembly GCF_000816755.2). NCBI lineage: Eukaryota > Viridiplantae > Streptophyta > Magnoliopsida > Fabales > Fabaceae > Arachis > Arachis ipaensis. Next base: position 73,803,882 of record NC_029791.2, read on the forward strand.
TCCTGATCCCAGGTCACACAGAGCCTTCTCAAAGGTCATGGTGCCTATGTTACATGGAATTAGGAATTTACCAGGATCCTGTTTCTTTTGAGGTAAATTCTGCCTATCCAATGCATTTAGTTCATTGGTGAGCAAGGGAGGTTCATCTTCCCAAGTCTCATTACCAAATAATTTGGCATTCAGCTTCATGATTGTACCAAGGTACTTAGCGACTTGCTCTTCAGTAACGTCTTCATTCTCTTAAGAAGAAGAATACTCATCAGAGCTCATGAAGGGCAGAAAGAGGTTCAATAGAATCTCTATGGTCTCTAGATGAGCCTCAGATTCCTTTGGTTCCTCAAAGGGAAACTCCTTATTGGTCACTGAGCGTCCCAGGAGGTCTTCCTCACTAGGATTCACGTCCTTCTCCTCCCTTGTAGGTTCGGCCATGATGGTTAAATCAATGGCCTTTCACTCTCTCTTTGGATTTTCTTCTGTATTGCTTGGGAGAGTACTAGGAGGAGTTTCAGTGACCCTTTTACTCAGCTAGCCCACTTGTGTCTCCAAATTTCTAATGGAGGACCTTGTTTCATTCATGAAACTTAAAGTGGCCTTAGATAGATCAGAGACTATATTTGCTAAGCTAGATGGATTCTGCTCAGAATTCTCTGTCTGTTGCTGAGTGGGTGATGAAAAGGCTTGCTATTGCTAAACCTGTTTCTTCCACCATTATTAAAGCCTTGTTGAGGCTTTTGTTGATCCTTCCATGAGAAATTTGGATGATTTCTCCATGAGGGATTATAGGTGTTTCCATAGGGTTCCCACATGTAATTCACCTCTGCTATTGCAGGGTTCTTAGGATCATAAGCTTCTTCTTCAGAAGATGCCTCTATAGTACTGTTGGATGATTCCTTCAATCCATTCAGACTTTGAGAGATCATATTGACTTGCTGAGTCAATATTTTGTTTTGAGCCAATATGGCATTCAGAGTATCAATTTCAAGAACTCCCTTCCTCTGAGGCATCCCATTACTCACAGGATTCCTTTTAGAAGTGAACATGAACTGGTTATTAGCAACCATGTCAATGAGTTCCTGAGATTCTGCAGGCGTTTTCTTTAGGTGAATGGATCCACCTGCAGAATGGTCCAATGACATCTTTGATAACTCAAACAGACCATTATAGAATGACACTTTTTGGTCAGTTCCTTGTATCTCTCCCAAGCTTCATAGAGGGATTCACCTTCTTTCTGTTTGAAGGTTTGAACATCCACTCTAAGCTTGCTAAGCTTTTGAGGAGGAAAAAACTTGGCTAAGAAAGCCGTGACCAGCTTATCCCAAGAGTTCAGGCTGTCTTTAGGTTGAGAGTCCAACCATATTCTAGCTCTGTCTTTTACAGCAAACAGGAAAAGCATAAGCCTGTAGACCTCGGGATCAACCCCATTGGTCTTAACAGTATCACAGATCTGCAAGAATTCAGTTAAGAACTGAAAAGGATCTTCTGATGGAAGTCCATGAAACTTGCAGTTCTGTTGCATCAGAGAAACTAATTGAGGCTTTAACTCAAAATTGTTTGCTCCAATGGTAGGGATTGAGATGCTTCTTCCATGTAAATTGGAATTTGGTGCAGTAAACTCACCAAGCATCTTCCCTGCATTATTATTATTTTCGGCCATGTCTCCTTCTTTTTAAAAAATTTCTGTCAGATTTTCTCCAGAGAGTTGTGCTTTAGCTTCCCTAAGCTTCCTCTTCAAAGTCCTTTCAGGTTCAGGATCAGCTTCAAAAAGAATGTTCTTATCCTTGTTCCTGCTCATATGAAAAAGAAGAAAACAGAAAAGAAGAGAAATCCTCTATGTCACAGTATAGAGATTCCTTTGTGTGAGTATAAGAAGAAGAGAAATTCGAACACAGAAGGAAGGAGAGGGTTCGAATTTTTAAGAAGAAGATAAGTGTTAGTAGATAAATAAATAATTAGAAGGAGATGTGAGAGGGGAGAATTCGAAAATAATTGAAAAGAAAAGAAAAGTATTTTTGTTTTTAATTTTAAATTAAAATTAAAATTTGAAAACTTAAAAAGAAAAATAAAATTAAATCAAACTAAAATTTAAAACAAATAGTTAATTGAAAAGAAATTTTGAAAAAGAGGAAGGTGATTTTCAAAAATTAAGAGAGAGAGAATTAGTTAGGTGGTTTTGAAAAAGGTAAGAATCAAACAAGATAAGATTAATTGAAAAAGATTTGAAAGTCAATTTTGAAAAGATAAGAAGTTAGATAAGAGGTTAGAAAAGATTTTGAAATTGGTTTTGAAAAAGATGTGATTGAAACTTATTTTGAAAAA
>NC_029791.2:73806209-73837155 GCF_000816755.2 Arachis ipaensis
TAAAACAATTAGTTAATTAAAAAGAAATTTTGAAAAAGAGGGAAGGGATTTTCGAAAATTAGAGAGAGAGAGAGTTAGTTAGGTGGTTTTGAAAAAGATAAGAATCAAACAAAAAGATAGGATTAGTTTGAAAAAGATTTGAAAATCAAATTTTTTTTAAAAAAGATAATAGGTTAGAAATGATTTTGAAATTGATTTTGAAAAAGATGTGATTGAAACTTATTTTGAAAAATATTTGAAAAAGAAATTTAAAAAGATTTGACTTTGAAAATTAAAGTTGTTTACTTGACTAACAAGAAACTAAAAAGATAAGATTCTAGAGTTTAAAGATTGAACCTTTCTTACTAGGCAAGTAACAACTTAAAATTTTTTGAATCAATCACATTAATCATTAATTTTGAAAATATGAAATAGAAATAAGAAAAAGATTTTAAAAATAAATTTTGAAAATTTCGAAATTATGAAAGAAAAAGTGAAAAAGATTTTATTTTTGAAAAATATTTAAAAAAAATAGAATTTTTAAATTGAAAATTTGATTTGACTCATAAGAAACAACTAAATTTTAAAAGTTTTTGAAAAAGTCAAGTCAAATATTCGAATTTTATGAGAAGAAAAGGGAAAGATATATATTTTTTATTTTTGAATTTTTAATGAAAAAAGAGAAAAACATGAAAAAGACTCAATACATGAAAATTTTGAATCAAAACATATGATGCATGCAAGAATACTATGAATGTCAAGATGAACACCAAGAACACTTTGAATGTCAAGATGAACCCCAAGAACTTATTTTTGAAAATTTTTAGGAAAATAAGGACATGCAATTGATACCAAACTTATGACTTTACACTAGATTCAAGTAAGAAACATCAATTTTTTGTTTTTTTTTTTATAAAATTTTTTTGTATTTTTTTTTAAAATTATTTTGAAAAGGAAAATAAGGATTTCAAAATTTTTAATAGGAATTCCAGGAATCTTGCAATGTTAGTCTAAAACTCCGGTCCAGGAATTAGACATGGCTTACTAGCCAGCCAAGCTTTCAGTGAAAGCTCCGGTCCAAAACACTAGACATGGCCAATGGCCAGCCAAGCTTCAACATACATATCAGCTATAGAACACCCCTGGAAGTGTAAAATTCAGTCACATTATACGTGGCTAGTTCACGTACCACGTAGGGCCTTGGCAGAAACCATTTGGGTCACAAATTAGTTTTCCATGGTACGTGAGATAGTGACGTGCTACGTGAACTACTGCACCACATCAAACCTAGCTTGAGTCATGTATCAATGCATAGGTTTCTTGCATCAAACTGATATCAATGTTCAAGCATCTTATGAAAGAAGATAAAAGGTAAGAATGAAGTAAATAAAAATAGAAAATCAAAGGATGCTAAACATTGGGTTCCCTCTCAACAAGCGCTTTTTTAACGTCACTAGCTTGACGGTTCACCCCTCTAGGTGAGGAGGGGTATAGTCCTTTGGCGATCAATCTTGCCTCCAAGATAATGTTTTAGCTACTGATCATTGACAATGAAAGTCTTCCCCGAATTGCCTTTCATAATATCTACATGACCATAAGGTGAGACCTTGTAGATAGTAAAAGGCCTTGACCAACTAGACTTTATCTTTCCTGGGAAGAGTTTCAACCTTGAATTGTAGAGGAGTGCTAACTGTCTAGGTGGTGCGCGAATTCGTGGCTCGCACAACTGAATTAGCAAGTGCACCGGGTCGTCAAAGTAATACTTCAGGTGAGTGAGGATCAAATCCCATGAGGATTGCTGGATTGAGCAAGTTGTAGTTATCCTGCAGATTTTAGTCAGGCAAATAACAAAAGTGATAAAGAGTTTATGTAAAGACAGAAATGATAGATTAGTTAAGGCTTCAGAGATGCTTCTTCTTCTGGATTAACACGTCATGCTCACTACTACAATGATGAGTGATTCCTTCAATGGCAAGGCTGTAAGTGATTAAGCCATTGGTCATGGTCATTAATCTCCTTAGGTTCAAACCAAACATCCGAACGGACTAGATCAATCTGGGAGAGGGTGAAGTGCACGCAATTCAATCTCTTGATGATCCTAAAAAAGCCACAGACAAGGTCAGATCTTATGGGTTAGAGATTGATGCTCTATGATTCTAGATCTTAGAGCCATAGGAACCTCAATAACCCCTGATTAATGAGGTTTTATGTCACATACGCCAATTAGCCTAGATAACTTGTTAGAACCTATGATGCATTCTCAAGCTGTAGCTCAATACTATCCGGGACAGGACTCGTAAGGAGATCATGTAGAATCGAGATTCATAAGGATGAAGAATGACAATGCATCATAGAATAGAATCAAACATAGATTGAAGTAGAAAAGCAATTACATTAATTCATAGGAATTAGCATAGCTCATAACCTTAACCTAGGATGTTTAGTTGCTCACACTATACAGAAAATAAAGTAGAGTTTGAATATGGTGGAGAAGATCCTAAACAATGGTGATCTTCTCTTATATATACTAGTACTAAACCTAAAGAGACATTAATTAGAATTAGAAATTAAAAAAATGAAATAAACTAGGCTAAAGGTGCGATGAAAAGTATAGACCATTATATATTGCTAGAAAGCTCTAGAAGTTAGCTTTCTAACACCATTGAGAACGCGTCATTTGAACCTTTGTAGCTTCAGAAATACTCGTTCGAGGGCACGGAGGTCAGAATCTAACAACATCTGCTGTGCTTTCCTTACCTCTGAATCAGACTTTGCCAAAACTTGCCGAATTCAACCAAAATTCACCTAAAGTCATATGAAAAACACAAAAGCTCAAAGTAGTGTCCAAAAAGTGAATTTTACACTAAAACTTGCCAAAAAGATTAAAACTTAACAAAATATATTATAAACGCTAAAAAAATGATGCCAAAAAGTGTATAAAATATCCACTTATCCACTCACCAAACTTAAACTGTTGCTTGTCCTCAAGCAACCAAAAATAAGTAGGACTAAAAAAAGGAGAAGAGAAAGATACAATAAGTCTTAAAGTTTTCAATGAAGCTCAGTTCCCAATACTGAGTGAGGCTAATAGCTCTTTACTTCTGAATAGTTTTGTAATTTCACTTTCCCGTGAAGTTCAGAGGCATTGGCGTCTCTCAGAATTGGAATCTGGATGATATTATTGGTTTTCTTCTTTAAGCTCTTCTTTATTCTTGAGCACGGCTTCCTTTAGGTGCTTTGTACCTTTTTTAGCCTAGCTGTGACTCTAAACATTATGTTTTCCCATATTACCAGAGGATACATAAACGCCACAAGCATTAAACTGGGGGAACCCTTAGTATTCGAATTTAGCTTTGCTTAAATTCCTAGTCAGTGATGCCCAGAGTTCTGAAGCGTACTCTTTTGCTTTGGATCACGACTTTAACTGCTCAGTCTCAAGTTTTTCACTTAACACCTTCGCACCACAAGCATTTAGTTAGGGATAACAACTCAATTGAGCTTTTTAGGCTTCTTTTTAACCTTCCTAACCATTCATGCTCAAAGCCTTGGATCCTTTTATTGGTTTTCCTAAATTGAAAATATAAATTATATATATATATTAATTAATAGGAATCTTTTTCCTTGTGCTTCAAGAATATAAATAATTTGGATTTTTCTGATAACTAATAATATTTCTTCAAATTTACTGTTCCTTCAAAAGCCAATGCTCTCAACTTCAAGACCATTGTGCACAGTTAATTCATACATTCAGAGAGTAAATTCAGTGCCACCACTTTTGAATTAGAAGGAACTAATTATAATCAACTCAAGAAGTTTTTTTATTTTACTACTTCTTAAAAGAAAACAAAATTTTATTTAAATTTAATGAAATGACAAGTGGAATATCTCATACTTACTTGACAAAAATTAAAAATTAATTTTTGGAAAATAAAATAAAAAATAAAAAATTCTACTAGTGATCACCTAATATTAGATATGAGAAACAAGAATTAGAATAGGCACAGGATAGGGATAAAACTCAACCACCTTAATCATGGTGGTCATTGCTTTCTTCAGAAACTACTTTCTAGTGCTTCTGCTCTTCTAATGCTTGCCCTTTCTTCTCATGTTCCTCAACCAGCATCTGTAGCATGCAAGATTGGTTCTTTTGCTCCTCTCTCGATTGGTCTATTATGGCTTGCAAGTGTTTAATGGATGCTGTCAGTTGAGTCCAATATTCAATTGGAGGGGGTACTCTGCTCTTGAGGTAGCTCAGGCACCTTCCTCTTAGGATGATCATCTGGCTGTTGAATATTTTCTGGTGCTAGTCCGCTGTTGCTTTCCATAACTTCTTTGGTGATTGGTGGTTCCATTGGGATGCACGTGTCTCTGTCAATCAAGACTCCTGCCTCACTACACAAGCAAAAGATAAGGTGTGGGAAGGCCAGCTTGGCCTGAGTTAAGGCCTTGTTTGCGAATTTATAGAACTCACAAGGTATTATTTGGTGAACTTCTACCTCATTATCCATCATGATGCAATAAATCATTACCACTCGCCTAACAGTAACTTCAGAGCGTTGCTAGTGGGAAGTATGGAATGCACAATAAAGTCCAGTCAACCCCTAACAACTAGCTTGAGATCCATTCTCCTCAGTTGGTTTAGTTTACCTTTCTTGTCATTGAACCACTGAGTTCCAGGCAGACATATATCCTCAAGGACTTGATCCAGCCTCCTATTAGCTTGTACCGTCCTATTAAAGGAGTTAGGGTTATCCTTTTGCGGGGGTAATTTGAAAATCTCCCTCACCTTGTTTAGATTGAAATGCAGCATCCTACTTCAAACCATCGTGCGCCATGTATGGAATCCTTGTCCATCTTTTTTTTGTTTTTCTGTTATCCACAGATTGCATAAAATTCATAGATCATTACTATTCCAATATTGGTTCTAGGATTGGCTAGAACTTTCCAACCCCTCTTTTGAATCTGTTCTTGGATTTCTGAATATTCATCTTCTTTTAAGTCAAACTTGACTTCTGAAATCACTGTCTTCTTGCTCATTACATTATAGCAATGTTCCGCATGAAGGTTGGAGTAGAATCTGAAAGGTTTATAGGTAGTTGTTAGTGGAGCACTTTCTTTCTTGTTTTTTGATGTAGATCTTCCACTTCTTGGAGCCATGGATTGTAAATAAGCGAAAGAGGAATGCTTCTGCCACACTAAACTTAAAAGATTTGCTTATCTCGAGCAAAAAGAAGAAGCAGAGGGGACGTGTGAAAGAGGATTAGGAGTGTGAAGGGGAGAGTAGAATTCGAATGTGAAGGAAGAGGGAGGGAGGCTGAGGCTTTATAAAAGGGGAAAGGATAATCAATTTGAACAAGATATGATTGAAAATCAAGTTGAGTGAAGAAAGATTTGAAAGATGATCATTTGGAGAGAGGGGATATTCATACAGAAAAGATATTAAAGATACGATATATATCAAAAATATTTGAAAAAGAATTAAACTAAAAGAGATTTAATTTGAAAATATAAGATTAGAAATTACGTTGTTGAAAGAGATATGATTTAAATTCATATTTTTAAATTAAAAGAGATAGTGATTTGAAGAGAAGATTGATGACAAGATATGGTTTTGAAAAGATATGGTTTGACCAAGTCAACCCCTCCTTCCCTTCCTTGGAAATTCGAATGTTTGGCTCACCCCCTCCTGGGCATTCAACACCAAGAATGGGCGTTGAACGCCCATTGGGGACCAAACAATGCCTTGACTGTGCCCTTGAGTGGATTTTGAATGCCCAAGGGAGCTCCCTTTCTGGCGTTCAATGCCAGTTCTTCACCCCACTAATGAGCGGATAATTTATACGCTTTTTGGCATTATTTTTAGGTAGTTTTTAGTATGTTTTAGTTAGTTTTTATTATATTATTAGTAGTTTTTAAATAAAAATTATATTTCTGGACTTTACTATGAATTTGTGTGATTTCAGGTATTTTCTGGCTGAAATACCTGAAATCGAGGGACCTAAGCAAAAATCTGATTCAGAGGCTGAAAAAGGATTGCAGATGCTATTGGATTCTGACCTCCCTGCACTCGAAGTAGATTTTCTAGAGCTACAGAAACCCAATTGGTGCGCTCTCAATTGCGTTGGAAAGTGGACATCCTGGGCTTTCCAGCAATATATAATAGTCTATACTTTCCCGATATTTGGTGGCCCAAATTGGCGTTTCAAGTCAGTATAAAAATTCTGGCGTCAAAATGCCAAAACTGGCATAAAAGCTGGAGTTAAATGCCCAAACTGGCACAAAAGCTGGCGTTTAACTCCAAGAAAGGTCTCTACATGTGAAGGCTTCAATGCTCAGTCCAAGCACACACCAAGTGAGCCCGGAAGAAGATTTCTGCATTAATTACTTATTTCTGTAACCCTAGGCTACTAGTTCTCTATAAATAGGACCTTTTGCTATACTTTTGATATACTTTTTCACACTTTTTCATCTTTGGAACTTATATGTTCACGTTTGGGGGCTGGCCTCACGGCCATGCCTAGACCTTTTGTTCTTATGTATTTTCAACAGTGGAATTTCTACACACCATAGATTAAGGTGTGGAGCTCTGCTGTTCTTCATAAATTAATGCAATTACTACCGTTTTCTATTCAATTCACGCCTACTTCTTCTCCAAGATATACTCTCATACTTAATTCAGTTAAGTCAGAATAAAGGGATGACCTGTGACAATCACCCAATCTTCGTTACTCGCTTAGCCAAGGTCGTGTGCCTGACAACCACAAAGCGATCTACATGATGTTCAACGTAGTCATTGGACGACAGCTGGAGTATAGTCTCTTGGGTTTCTAATCTAAGATTAGAACCTTCGTGGTATAGGCTAGAATTATTGGCGGCTATTTCTGAGATTCCGAAAGTCTAAACCTTGTTTGTGGTATTCCGAGTAGGATCTAGGAAGGGATGACTGTGACGAGCTTCAAACTCACGAGTGTTGGGCGTAGTGACAGACGCAAAAGGATCAATGAATCCTATTCCAACATGATCGAGAACCGACAGATTATTAGCCATGCGGTGACAGCGCATTTGGACCATTTTCACTGAGAGGACGGGAAGTAGCCATTAACAACGGTGATGCCCAACATAAAGCTTGCCATGGAAAGGAGTATGAATGATTGGATGAAGGCAATAGGAAAGCAGAGGTTCAGAAGGAACAAAGCATCTTCATAAGCTTATCTGAAATTCTCACCAATGAATTACATAAGTATCTCTATCTTATTTTATGTTTTATTCATATTTTAATTATCTTGAACTCCATAACCATTTGAATCTGCCTAACTAAGATTTACAAGATGACCATAGCTTGCTTCAAGCCGATAGTCTCCGTGGGATCGACCCTTACTCACGTAAGGTTTATTACTTGGACGACCCAGTGCACTTGCTGGTTAGTTGTGCAGAGTTGTGACAAAGAGTTGATATTACAATTGTGCGTACCAAGTTGTTGGCGCCATTGATGATCACAATTTCGTGCACCAAATTTTTGGCACCGTTGCCGGGGATTGTTCGAGTTTGGACAATTAACGGTTCATCTTGTTGCTCAGATTAGGTAATTTTATTTTATGTTTAAGATTTTTACTCTTTATTTTCAAAAAAAAAAGAGAAAAAAATAATATTTCTATTATGTTCTTCAGTGTTTTAAGAATGAATTCTAGAGTTTCATGATGATTTGTTGAAGCCTGGCTGGTTGTGAAACCATGTCTAAACTTTTGGACCGAGGTTTCAACTTATCATCACAAGAGCTTGTTGATTTCTATCAATTTTGCTATTAAAAGTAATGATCTGCTAAAGCTTGGCTGGCCATTGGCCATGTCTAGTGTTTTGGACCGAAGCTTTCATTGAAGGCTTGGCTGGCTAGTAAGCCATGTCTAATTCCTAGACCGGAGTTTTAGACTAACATTGCATGATTCCTGGAATTCTCATTAAAAATTTTGAATTCCTTACTTTCTCTTCTTCCAATAAATTTTCGAAAAAAATACAAAAAAATTTATAAAATCATAAAAACTAAAAAAAAAATTTTGTGTTTATTGTTTGAGTCTAGTGTTTATTTTTATGTTTGGTGTCCTGCATGTTTTATTTAATTCCCTGCATTTTTCGAATGTATGAATTTTGTTCTTCATTAATCTTCAAGTTGTTCTTGATGATTTCCTTGCTCTGATCTTTAAATTATCTTGTTTTGTGTGTTTAGTTGTTTCTCATATGCATTCTCAATTTGTTAGTGTCTCTAATATAAAAATTTCTAAGTTTGGTTTCTTGAATGCATTGTTTATTTGATCTTAGTTTTCCATGAGTAGTTGCATTTTGATTGTTTGTCATCATTGAAAAACTCAAAAAAATTATTTTTTTCAAATTATGTCTTTTCAAGTCAATAATACAGAGAATTAATGATTCAGAACATGCAGTAGAGGAATTACAGAGAAAAAGCTGTGTGTTCAAAACACCCAGTGAGGAAGGAAAACTGGCGTTTAAACGCCAGCTAGGGTACCTGGCTGGGCGTTAAATACCCAAAAGGGTAGTATTTTGGGCGTTAAACGCCAGAATGGATACCATTCTGGGCGTTTAACGCCAGGATGGCACAAGAGGGAAGATTTTGTTTTCAATTCAAATCTTTTTCAAATTTTCATAATTTTTCAAAATCAAATCTTTTTCAAATCATATATTTTCAATCATATATTTTCAAAATCAATTTCTTTCCATTTTCAAAAATCCTTGCTAACAATTAGAGATGTGATTCAAAAATCTCTTCCTTGTTAAGAAATATTCAATAATTGAATGTTAGAATCATATCTTTCAAATTTCTTATTAGCCAAGGCATTAATTTTAAAAATCAAATCTTTTTAATTGTTTGTCAATCATATCTTTTTAAAACCAGATTTTCACAATCATATCTTCTCAGCCACATTGTTTTCAAAAATGATTTTCAATCATATCTTTTAATTTCTAATTTCAAAATCTTTTTCAAAATTACTTAATTACTTTCTCAATTTTAATTTTCGAAAATCATCAATCAATTTTTTCAAAATTTCTTTTAATTATTTCAAAATCGTGTTAAATTTAATTTCGAAAATTCTTCCCCTCCTCTCACAACCTTCTATTTAAGGGACTAACACTCCTCCTCAATGTGCAATTCGAACTCTCTCCCTCTTGATAAGTTCAAATTCTCTCCTCTCTACCTTCCCCTTCTATTCTTCTTTTCCTCTGACACCTCAAGGAATTTCTATACTATGACATAGAAGATTCCATACTTTCTTCTTCTCTTTTTCATATGAGCAGGAGCAAAGGCAAAGGCATTTTTGTTGAAGCTAATCCTGAACCCGAAAGGACCTTGAAGAGAAAGCTAAGAGAAGCTAAAGCACAACTCTCTAGAGAGGACCTAACAGAAATTTTCAAATAAGAAGAAGCCATGGCAGCCGAAAACAACAACAATGCCAACAATGCAAGGAAGGTGCTTCTTGGGAAAAGCTAGTCAATGCCTTCTTGGCAAAGTTTTTTCCACCTCAAAAATTGAGCAAGCTTAGAGTGGAAGTCCAAACCTTCAGACAGAAGGAAGGTGAATCCCTCTATGAAGCTTGGGAAAGATGCAAGCAATTGATCAGAAGGTTTCCTTCTGACATGCTTTCAGAATGGAGCATCATAAGTATCTTCTATGATGGTCTGTCTGAACTGTCCAAGATGTCATTGGACAGCTCTGCTAGAGGATCTCTTCATCTGAAGAAGACACCTGCAGAAGCTCAGGAACGCATTAAAATGGTTGCAAATAACCAATTCATGTACATTTCTGAAAGGAATCCTGTGAATAATGGGACAAATCAGAAGAAAGAAGTTCTTGAGATTGATACTCTGAATGCCATATTGGCTCAGAACAAAATATTGACTCAGCAAGTCAAAATGATTTCTCAGAGTCTGTCTGGCATGCAAGCAGCAACAGGCAGTACTAAAGAAGCCTCATCTGAAGAAGAAGCTTATGATCCTGAGAACCCAGCAATGGAAGAGGTGAATTACATGGGAGAACCCTATGGAAACACCTATAATCCTTCATGGAGAAATCATCCAAATCTCTCATGGAAGGACCAACAGAGGCCCCAACAAGGCTTCAACAACAGTAATGGTGGAAGAAATAGGTTTAGCAATAGCAAGCCTTTTCCATCATCTTCTCAGCAACAGACAGAGAATTCTAAGCAGAGCCACTTTGACTTAACAACCATAGTCTCTGATCTAATTAAAACCAGTCAAAGTTTCATGACTGAAACAAGGTCCTCCATTAGAAATTTGAAGGCACAGGTGGATCAGCTGAGTAAGAAGGTTACTGAACTCCCTCCTAGTACTCTCCCAAGCAATAAAAAAGAGAATCCAAAAAGAGAGTGCAAGGCCATAAGTTTAACCAACATGGCTGAACCTGGAGAGGAGGAAGAGGCAGTGATTTCCACTGAGGAAGACCTCAATGGACGTCCACTGGCCTCCAAGGAGTTCCCTAATGAGGAACCATGGGAATCTGAGGCTCATACAGAGACTATAGAGATTCCATTAAACTTACTTCTGCCATTCATGAGCTCTGATGAGTATTCTTCCTCTGAAGAGGATGAAGATGTTACTGAAGAGCAAGTTGCTAAGTACCTTGGAGCAATCATGAAACTAAATACGAAGTTATTTGGTGATGATACTTGAGAGGATGAACCCCTTTCTCACTAAAGAACTGGATGACTTGACTAGGCAAAGATTACCTCAGAAGAGACAGGATCCTGGAAAGTTTTCAATACCTTGTACTATAGGCACTATGACCTTTGAAAAGGCTCTGTGTAACCTAGGGTCAAGTATAAACCTCATGCCTCTCTCTGTGATGGAGAAGCTAGGGATCCTTGAAGTACAAGCTGCAAGAATCTCACTAGAGATGGCAGACAATTCAAGGAAACAGGCTTATGGACTTGTAGAGGATGTTCTGGTAAAGGTTGAAAGCCACTACATCCCTGCTGACTTCATAATCCTAGACACTGGGAAGTGTATGGATGAATCCATCATCCTATGCACACCCTTCCTAGCTACAGCAAAGGCTGTGATTGATGTTGACAGAGGAGAATTAATCCTTCAAGTGAATGAGGACTCCCGTGTGTTTAAAGCTTAAGGATCTCCCTCTATAACCATGGAGAGGAAGCATGAAAAGCTTCTCTCAATGTAGGGTCAAATAGAGCCCCCACATTCAAACTATAAGTTTGGTGTTGGGAGGCCATCACCATGCTCTGAGTATCTGTGAGGCTCCATGAGAGCCCACTGTCAAGCTATTGACATTAAAGATTTGCTTGTTGGGAGGCAACCCAACTTTATTATATCTATTTATTTTCCATTGTTATTTTATATTTTTTATAGGTTGATGATCATGTGAAGTCACAAAAACAACTGAAAAAGCATAAACAGAATGAAAAATAGTATTAAAAATAGCACACCCTGTAGGAGAAGCTTACTGGCGTTTAAACGCCAGTAAGGGTAGCAAAATGAGCGTTAAACGCCCAGTCTGGCACCATTATGGGCGTTTAACGCCAAAAAGGGGCACAGAACTGGCGTTTAACGCCAGAAATGGGCATAGAGCTGGCATTAAATGCCAGAAAAGGGAGAAAAGCTGGCGTTAAACGCCAGAAATGGGCAGCAACCTGGCGTTTAACGCCAGAATTGGCATCGGAAGGGGCGTTTACACGCCAATATAGTGCAGGGATGAGAAATCCTTGACACCTCAGGATCTGTAGACTCCATAGGATCCCCACCTACCTCATCTTTCTCTCTTCTTCACACCTTCCCATTACACCCTTCCCCAAATACCCCCTCACCTATCAAATCCTACCCTCTTCTCCATAATCTCTTCACCAATCCACATCCGTCCATCATAAAACCCCATCTACCTCACCATTCAAATTCAAACCACTTTCCCTTCCAAACCCACCCAATCATGGCCGAACCCTACCCCTCTCTCCACTCTTATATACACTCATCTTCACTCCTTCATTTTCACACATCATACACCCTACTCACCCCCTTGGCCGTAACACTAACCCCTTTCCATCTCCTCTATTTCTTCTTCCTCTACTCTCTTCTTTCTTTTTTTGCTCGAGGACGAGCAAACCTTCTAAGTTTGGTGCGATAACAGCGTTGCTTTTTGTTTTCTCATAACCATTTATGGCACCTAAGGCCGGAGAAACCTCTAGAAAGAGAAAAGGGAAGGCAAAAGCTTCCGCCTCCGAGTCATGGGAGATGGAGAGATTCATCTCAAGGGTACATCAAAACTACTTCTATGAAGTTGTGGCCAAGAAGAAGGTGATCCCCGAGGTCCCTTTCAAACTCAAAAAGGGTGAATATCCGGATATCCGACATGAGATTCGAAGAAGAGGTTGGGAAGTTCTCACCAACCCCATTCAACAAGTCGGGATCTTAATGGTTCAAGAGTTTTATGCCAATGCACGGATCACCAAGAACCATGATCAAAGTGTGAACTCGGACCCAAAGAATTGGCTTACAACAGTCCGGGAGAAATACTTAGATTTTAGTCCGAAAAATGTAAGGTTGGCATTCAACTTGCCCATGATGCAAGGAGATGCACGTCCCTACACTAGAAGGGTCAACTTTGATCAAAGGTTGGACCAAGTCCTCATAGACATTTATGAAGAGGGCGCTCAATGGAAGAGAGATTCAAGAGAGAAGCCGGTTCAACTAAGAAGGCATGACCTCAAGCCCGTGGCTAGAGGATGGTTGGAGTTCATCCAACGCTCAATCATTCCCACTAACAACCGGTCTGAAGTTACTATAGACCAGGCTATCATGATCCATAACATCATGATTGGAGAGGAAATAGAAGTCTACAAGGTAGGGGACAAGTCTTCTACTTTGGCAAGGTTAGTGATAAACCCATATTTCATGAGTTATTTTGTGCTTAGTTTGAGTGATTTATTCAATCCTTCACCCACTTATTCATATTAATTGCATGGTTTTAATTTCCCTTCCTTATTATGTGATGTATGTGAAAAACATGTTTCCTAACCTTTAATATTAATTATTTTAATTACCTTTATTACTATTTGATGCCGTGATTAGTGTGTTGAGTAGTTTCAGATTTTCTAAGGCATAATGACTTAAAGGATGGAAAAGGAAACATACAAAAATGGAAGAAAAGCACAAAACAGAGCTTCTGAAGAAACTGGCATCTACGCGATCGCATGGACGAAGCGATCGCGTGCCAATCGCGAATCAGCAGCGACGCGGCCGCATGACTGACGCGACCGCGCGCCTTAAGCAGAACGCACAAGACGCGGTCGCATGACTGATGCGACCGCGTGGCAAGGAAATGCTCCGAATGACGCGACCGCGTGACCCACGCGGACGCGTGACAAAGGCCACGCACCAAAAATTACAGAAAACGCTCATAGCGAATTCTGAAGCCCTTTTTGGCCCAAATCCAAGTCCAGAAGGCATAGACCAGAGGTTATGAAGTAGGGGAATGCATCCATTCAGGGAGAGCTCGCCAATTTTCACTTTCCATGATTTAGATTTAGTTTGAGAGAGGTTCTCTCCTCTCCCTCTTAGGATTAGGATTTAGGATTTAGGACTTCTCTTAGTTTGTAAGAGTAACTCTCGATGCAGGTTTAATATTTACTTTAATGCTTTTATTCGTACCTATAAATGTTGCCAACTTAACTTATGAACCCTTTCCATGATATGATTTGAATTATGATTATTTGAGGTATTTCAGTTATTGATTGATTTCTCCTTAATTTGTGTTACCATTGTTACCAATCTGAAGATATTCTATTCCAGCAATTTCCTTTTTCTCTTTTTGGTCTTGGTTAAGAAATCAGTAACTCAACAGTTATCAAACTCAACATAATTGATAATCGTTATCTTGCTAATTGAACTAAACTTCAATAATCCCAACTTTTTCTTAGGAAATAAATAGGATTCGAAGGTCAACTAATTAGTCCCTTGACTCTCCTTTACTTTAGTAAAGGTTAACTAAGTGGAATTTAGATTCAACTTTCATTATTGTTGAGAGAGATAACTAAGTTGGACTTCCAATTTCTCTTACCTTGCCAAAAGATTGCTTTATAGTATTTATTTATTTTAATTGCCATTAAAATTATTTGTCATATCTACTCTTCACTCTCAACCCCGATTTTACAACCTCCATAACCAATAATAAGAACATACTTCCTTGCAGTTCCTTGAGAAGACGACCCGAGGTTTGAATACTCGGTTAACAATTTTTAAAGGGGTTTGTTACTTGTGACACCCAAAACGTTTGTAAGAAAGGTTGATTACTTGGTTTAGTAACTATACTTGTAACGAGAGTTTACTATAACTTCTAAACCTCCACCATTCGCCACCATATGATCCTTCCTTACCCCAGTACCAATCCAATCACTCCCAACCACCACCACTTCTCTATGTATCATGCCCAAGTCCGACAACCCGAGAAGCAGAGGTTCGCCTAAAGGAAACAATAAATAAATTTCAAACAACCATTCGACAACTGGAGCAAGTAGTAATTCATTGGGTTTCTAGACGCTCAAATACACAATGATCAGCCACAGCCACATGTGAACAGTCTAACAAAGAGGGTAGCATGAAGGAAATACCAGAAACTCCAGTGGACAAGACAGAGAATGAATTCGTACTAGAACAAGTAGAAAAAACTGTCATTGTTCAAGAAGAAGAGTTGGTTGAAGATCTAGGAGATACTGAACCTCCATAGGAATCCAGAACTGAGAAGAACCCCGTCAAGGACGCTACAGTTGAGGCTAAGGAGGATATTGTACAACCTCCAAGGCAAGTTGTTTATGACGAATCAGACGGAATAACCCAGGACACAAATTCCCTTGATGATGATGGTCACAAGTCAAATTCTCTTAGTAATGAACTTGCATCCACGAGTGAATTCTCTGAGATCGAAAAATCTTCCCCAAGTGAATATGAAGATGATGCGGAGGTAGATTTCTCTCAACCTCCAATCTATGACTCAAGTGATGAGGAAGACATAGAAGACATTGACCAGGGTGATACTACATTTAAAGACTCTTACAAGGAAGTGGAGAAATTCACAGAAGAACCCAAGGGAGTAGAACTTACAGAACCACTAGAAACACCTATCCCAAGGCCATTACCACCTAATACAAGCTTCAAGTGGGTACAATCCTTAACCTTTAACTTTGCTTATTCACTTGAATATGGTTTGCTTGAAACAGATGGCCAGCTTAGAGCTCTTTGCGGCTTTAAGAGTAAGAGGGAAATGGCTCGTACCCAGAGCTGGTGCACAAGGTTCAATAAGGTTCCACGCTTCACCTCGAAGTACACGGATTGGTATCATGCTTAATTGCATGGATCACGGAGAACGTTTGGTCACCATGGTGAGATTCTACTCTTAAAACCACCCGGATGGAAACATGTAGATCAAGACGGAGGCAGATTTAATAGCAAAGCTTGGGATCCTGGGATCTATTCTGACATTCGTCACCCCGGGAGCCTGAAAATTTGTCTGAAGCTGCTCAGAAGCTTTACATGCCTAGTATGGGACCCCGGAGGCTATTGGCATTCCAAGCACTGGTGGAGATTTCTGGATGAATTTAAACACAAGCCACCATAACAGGAAACCCTTCCAATGTCCAACTTAAGGACTTTAACCAAAAGTGCTAGGTGGGAGACAACCCACCATGGTATGGTCGTTCCTTTTGCAATTTTAATTTTGTTTCATTTTGTTTGTTTTTGAATTTTATTTTTATTTTATTAAACCTGGAATCATGCATAGCATTCACATTAAGCATTGCATCCTGTATTCGTTTCAAAAAAAAAAGGGGGGGAGGGATGCATGATGCGACCGCATGCCCCATGCGATCGCGTCATACTGCGAATACACTACCAACGCGACCGCGTCATCCACGCAGCCGCGTGCCTTGGAGATTGGTGTCAAAAATCCAACGTCCAGAGAGTTAGGCTGGAATCCTGCGGCCCTTGTGCATTTTGCACAAATTGGCCCACGCGATCGCATGCCCCATGCAATCGCGTCACTTGCACAAAACCAATCCCACGCGACCGCGTGAGCGACGCGATCGCGTCGCATGGATTGCACAACACCCTAGGACGAGACAGAGAGTTGCGCTGAAACGGTGCTGGAGTCGTGCGTTTAGCACAATGTCCAGCGACGCGATCGTGCGACCCACGCGATCGCGTCATCCCCTCTTCCATCCCTTTCATTCGATCGCGCGACCCACGCGATTGCCTCACCCCCTCTCCTACCCCTCGCACGCGATCGCGCGACCTACGTGATCGTGTCACTCCCATTTTCACCCCAACCACGCGACCGCGTGCCCCACGCGGCCGCGTAGATTCGAAAATATAACCCCCCAGCCACGCGAACCAAACCCTATCCCCATTACCCCCTTTGCCACTGCCCCCTCATCCGCCACTGCGCCGCTGTACCCCCTCCATCGCGCCGGACGCCGCCGCAGCCACCACCCAGCCGCTTTCTTACCCCGTTCTACTCCTCACGCTTACCAGGTTCCGATGAACGCCGCCTTCCTGTCCTTTGCAGTTATTTTCCATTTTTTCTGTTTCTGTTTATAATTAGGATAGATAGATTTGCATGCTGTAGTGGATTTTTAGGTTGTTAGGTAGCTTAGGCTGTGGTTAGTGGATTTAGGTCTATTTACTTGCACTGTTCATGCTTCTGTTTTATCATAACTTCAATTCTGCTGTTCCTGTGACCTTGTTCATATGCTGTGATTTCCTGCATTTGCTGCTTGTTAATCTGAATTTTCATGTTTCTATTAATTATAGATAACTGCAGCAAGTTTTTAATTCATATGAACTGCCTTGTTTGCTATTTATTTTCCGGGACAATCCAATTTTAGCCGGAATGCTGCCCAAATTTTTTGTGAATTGTTTTCATTCATGTTTTGGTTTGGCAATCTAAACTCTGTTGTCCTCTGCCTTACCCAAACCATTTCATGAATGCTATGTCAGACTTTCTTATCCTCTTTGATTTCCTGGTTTATAAACTGCATCTGTGATATTCTGATTCCAGTTCTTGCTTTCTTTATATCTATTAGAATCAATATCACCCTGTTTTCCTTGTTCGGTTGTGAGTTAATTCTAGCCATAATTGTGAATCCTTGTTATATGGACTATTTTCTTTATGCCACTTACCTTAAAACCACATTTTATTGACTCACTAATTTTAATTTACTAACTTCTTTTTTAAATTCTAACCATACTAACCTTTCAAAGTCTCTTTTTTGATTTTTCACTTTCCTCTAACTTTCTAACCATGGCATAATGACTATTTTTCTATTTACCTTGGATTCTGATAAATTTTGGATTGTAAATTCTTCCTTTCAAACTTTTAAACTACTATACAATCCTTAATACACCATTACTTAACTCATTTACCTATTTCCAATTCTCTTTTGCCGCTTTGATTTTTCTTTGTTTATTTGCCTATTTGCTTCCATATTTTTATCCATATCCTGGTTTTCCATTTTTCAGGATGTCTGCCTCACAGAGGAAAGGTAAAGGCAAGGCTACTGGCAAGCGCAAGAGAGGAGATTCCTCCCAGTCCATCATTGCCCTCATGCATGATTCCTCATGGCGGGAGAAGAACTTTACACAGCAGGAAAAAGCTGACCAGCTGATCCCTGCAAATGATCCAACAAAATTTACAAACCGGTACTGTGAGCTGAAGTACCCGGCTTTTGCAAACTCCAGGAATCTATACCTGGAGAGAACTCTGAAGATTCCAGAAGCACTCTAGCAGTACACCACTGAGCAAATCAAGCAGAGAGGTTGGTTCTTTCTGGAGAGAACACTGACAGAGGTCAATGCATCTTGAGTCCGGGAATTTTATTACAACTACTACATTACCACCCTAGATGTAGTGAACCTGAGAGGAAAACAAATTCTAGTCACTGAGGAGGCCTTAGAGGACATTCTCCAGCTCCCAGCCAAGTCCGATCAGCCTGATGGTTATTCAAAGGCTGAGGAGGACATGCGCCAGATGCAATTTGATTGGGATGCTGTAAAGGCACGGATAGCTCTCGACCCGACTGTTCCTTGGGAGATGGGTCAGGACATCACCATGCCTAGAGGGATCAAGAAGGCGTACTTAAATGATGAGGCTCGGTTATGGCACCAGATCTTGAGTAATTATGTGATGCCGAGTACTCACGAGACGGAAATCCCAGCTGCTATGATCACCCTCCTATGGTGTGTGCTGGAGGGTAAGGACCTTTATCTACCATGCTTTATCCGGCATTTTATGGCCAGGGTTCATGTCCGAGGCACCCTCCCTTTTTCGTACCTGGTTACACAGCTAGGCCGTCGAGCTGACGTGCCATGGGAGGATGCCGATGAGAGACCACCAGTAGCGGACTGCAGGAAGATCATTCCTCACAGCAGGAACTTCCTAGCTTTGGGCTACAGACCACCACCCTTCACTGCTACTGATGAGACAGCCCCATCGTCTACTGGACTCTCTTCATCCACAGCTGCCCCTGCTACCCCTGCTGCCACCACTGCACCTACACTTGCCTCTGAGCCCGTATACCGCCTCGTGCACTGCCTATTTCGACAGCTTGATCAGATGGAGCGCCGTAACCGACGCCGGTATGAAAGATTGGAGCGTCGCAGCTAGCGACGCTATTCGCATCTGAAGCTGATGATTCGATAGGGTGGTGACATCCCCTCTGAGCCCGACACACCATCAGAGCCATCAGAGGAGGAGGAGGATGAGCACGAGGAGGAGAGTCACTTCCAGGAGGAGACCCATCAGCAGGCAGCCACAGAGCAGGCTGCCCCACATCAGGAGGTTATGCATCAGATAGAGGCTGCAGATCCGGAGATCCCGATCCAGTCAGCACTGCCTCTACAGCAGCCAGACCCTCAGCCCACCACCACCACAGAGCCTCCAGCTACCATCCCTACCAGTGATGACACCCCTTCACACCCGGCTTGACTGAGCATCAGGGACGATGGTTCATTTTAAGTGTGGGGAGGTCGCCATCTCTGACGTTTTATTTTGGTGAACCACTACATCTTTTTTTCTTTTATTTTGGATATTTTTCTGTATTTTTCTTTTTTTTTTTCTGAGTATTTATACATTGCTGCTTTTATGTATTTTTACTCTATTTCTGCATTTTACATTTTTAGTTCATATTTTTAGTTATTTAGTTTAGTTTGCAATTCTGACTTATTAGTGGATTAATTAGTATAGTTTACCCTTTTTAGCATAAGATAGCATAGTTAAATTGAAAAATATAAAAAGGAAGTAAGCTAGGAAATTGAACATAACAGATTTAAATCCATAAACCTTGTATATATAGCATTACATCATATAGTTAAGCTGACAACATTTCATCAAGGAGGAACATTAAAACTTTAAAGGCTACCCTAAATAATTTTTTTATGAGAATAATGGGAATTTTTAACTAAACCTGCATAACATATATGAAGGATATATGATGCTTGAGTTAGAGAATACACAGCCTGTGAGTATTGAGCTTAATTATATGGTTGCATTCAAACCATAATTTCATTTCTGTGTGTTTCGTTTCTTTTTATTCTGATGTTCTTTACTTTGCTTTAATCTATATGTCCAATTATAGGTTCATATTAATTGCATGGTTTTAATTTCCCTTCCTTATTATGTGATGTATGTGAAAAACATGTTTCCTAAGCTTTAATATTAATTATTTTAATTATCTTTATTTCCATTCGATGCCGTGATTAGTGTGTTGAGTATTTTCAGATTTTCTAAGGCAGAATGACTTAAAGGATGGAAAAGGAAACATACAAAAATGGAAGGAAAGCACAAAACGGAGCTTCTGAAGAAACTGGCATCTACGCGATCGCATGGATCAAGCGATCGCATGCCAAGCGCGAATCAGCAGCGACGCGGCCGCATGACTGACGCGACCACGCACCTTAAGCAGAACGCACATGACACGGTCGCATGACTGACGCGACCGCATGGCAAGGAAATGCTCCGAATGACGTGACCGCGTGACAGAGCCCACGCACCAGAAATTGCAAAAAATGCTCATAGCGAATTCTGAAGCCCTTTTTGGCCCAAATCCAAGTCCAGAAGGCATAGACCAGAGGTTATGAAATGGGGAATGCATCCATTCAAGGAGAGCTCGCCAATATTCACTTTCCATGATTTAGATTTAGTTTGAGAGAGGTTCTCTCCTCTCCCTCTTAGGATTAGGATTTAGGATTTAGGACTTCTCTTAGTTTATAAGAGTGACTCTCGATCCAGGTTTAATATTTACTTTAATGCTTTTATTCGTACCTATAAATGTTGCCAACTTGACTTATGAACCCTTTCCATGTTATGATTTGAATTAATGATTATTTGAGGTATTTCAGTTATTGATTGATTTCTCCTTAATTTGTGTTACCATTGTTTCCAATCTGAAGATATTCTATTCCAGCAATTTCCTTTTTTTCTTTTTGGTCTTGGTTAAGAAATCAGTAACTCAACAGTTATCAAACTCAACATAATTGATAATCGTTATCTTGCTAATTGAACTGATCTTCAATAATCCCAACTTTTTCTTAAGAAATAAATAGGATTCGAAGGTCAACTAGTTAGTCCCTTGACTTTCCTTTACTTTAGTAAAGGTTAAATAAGTGGAATTTAGATTCAACTTTCATTATTGTTGAGAGAGATAACTAAGTTGGACTTCTAATTTCTCTTACCTTGCCAAAAGATTGCTTTACAGTATTTATTTATTTTAATTGCCATTTAAATTATTTGTCATATCTACTCTTCACTCCCAACCCCGATTTTACAACCTCCATAACCAATAATAAGAACATACTTCCTTGCAGTTCCTTGAGAAGATGACCCGAGGTTTGAATACTCGGTTAACAATTTTTAAAGGGGTTTGTTACTTGTGACACCCAAAACGTTTGTAAGAAAGGTTGATTGCTTGGTTTAGTAACTATACTTGCAACGAGAGTTTACTATAGCTTCTAAACCATCAATCTTCAGTTCTTTCAGTTAGCCTTCCCTCATCTCATTTGTCACCTCTGTAATTCGGCTGGAATTGACATAGAGGAAGACATCCTCATTGATGAGGACAAGCCCATCACTAAGAAAAGGATGGAGCAAATAAGAGATCCCACTCATGGACAAGAGCATGAGGAAATTCCTCATCATGAAAACCCTAAGATGCCTCAAGGGATGCATTTTCCTCCACAAAACTATTGGGAGTAAATCAACACCTCCCTAGGAGAATTAAGTTCCAATATGGGACAACTAAGGGTGGAGCACCAAGAGCATTCCATCCTCCTCCATGAAATTAGAGAAGACCAAAGAGTCATGAGGGAGGAGCAACAAAGGCAAGGAAGAGACATTGAGGAGCTCAAGCACTCCATAAGATCTTCAAGAGGAAGAACAAGCCGCCATCACTAAGGTGGACCCGTTCTTTAATTTCCTTGTTCTCATTTTCCTGTTTTTCGAAAATCATGCTTTATGTTCTATCTATGTTTGTGTCTTTATTATATGGTCATTAGTGTCTTAGTGTCTATGCCTTGAAGCTATGAATGTCCTATGAATCCATCACCTTTCTTAAATGAAAAATGTTTTTAATTGAAAAAGAAAAAGAAGTACATGAATTTTGAATTTTAAAACAGATTAATTATTTTGATGTGGTGGCAAAACTTTTTGTTTTTCTGAATGAATGCTTGAACAGTGCATATTTTTGAATTTGTTGTTCATGAATGTTAAAATTTTTGGCTCTTGAAAGAATGATGGAAAAGGAGAAATGTTATTTGATAATCTGAAAAATCCTAAAAATGATTCTTGAAG
Organism: Arachis ipaensis; assembly: GCF_000816755.2. Classification (NCBI taxonomy): domain Eukaryota; kingdom Viridiplantae; phylum Streptophyta; class Magnoliopsida; order Fabales; family Fabaceae; genus Arachis; species Arachis ipaensis. The sequence goes on from NC_029791.2 coordinate 73,828,060, forward strand.
CAAGAAAAAGCAGTGAAAAGCTTGCGAAGAAAAAAATAATAATGGAAAAAAAAAAGAAGAAAAGAAAAAAAGAAAGAAAGAAAAAGAAAAGGAAGCAGAAAAAGCCAATAGCCCTTTAAACCAAAAGGCAAGGGTAAAATAAAAAGGATCCAAGGCTTTGAGCATCAGTGGATAGGAGGGCCCACAGGAATAAAATACTGTCCTAAGCGGCTAAACCAAGCTGTCACTAACCATGTGCTTGTGGCATGAAGGTGTCAAGTGAAAAGCTTGAGACTGAGCGGTTAAAGTCGTGGTCCAAAGCAAAAAGAGTGTGCTTAAGAGCTCTGGACACCTCTAATTGGGGACTCTAGCAAAGCTGAGTCACAATCTGAAAAGGTTCAGCCAGTTATGTGTCTGTGGCATTTATGTATCTGGTGGTAATACTGGAAAATGAAATGCTTAGGGTCACGGCCAAGACTCATAAAGTATAAAGTGAGACGCCAAAACTGTTCAGAAGCAAAAAGCTAATAGCCCCGCTCATCAAATTAAGACTGATATTCACAGATGTTTTTGGAATTTATTGTATATTCTCTTCTTTTTATCCTATTTGATTTTCAGTTGCTTAGGGACAAGCAACAATTTAAGTTTGGTGTTGTGATGAGCGGATAATTTATACGCTTTTTGGCATTGTTTTTACATAGTTTTTAGTATGTTTTAGTTTGTTTTTATTATATTTTTGTTAGTTTTTAAATAAAAATCACATTTCTGGACTTTACTATGAGTTTGTGTGTTTTTCTATGATTTCATGTATTTATGGCTAAAATTGAGGGCTTGAGCAAAAATCTGATTCAGAGGCTTAAAAAGGACTACAGATGCTGTTGGAATCTGACCTCCCTGCACTCAAAGTGAATTTCTGGAGCTTCAGAAGCCCAATTGGCGCGCTCTCAATTGCGGTGGAAAGTAGACATCCTGGGCTTTCTAGCAATATATATTAGTCCATACTTTGCCTGAGATTTTATGGCCCAAATCGGCGTTCCAAGTCAGCATAAAAATTCTGGCATCAAAACGCCAAAACTGGCATAAAAGCTGGAGTAAAACGCCCAAACTGGCACAAAAGTTGGCGTTTAACTCCAAGAAAAGTCTCGACATGTGAAGGCTTCAATGCTCAGCCCAAGCACACACCAAGTGGGCCCAGAAGAAGATTTCTGCATTAATTACTTATTTCTGTAACCCTAGGCTACTAGTTCTCTATAAATAGGACCTTTTGCTATACTTTTGATATACTTTTTCACACTTTTTCATCTTTGGAACTTATATGTTCATGTTTGGGGGCTGGCCTCACAGCCATGCCTAGAACTTTTGTTCTTATGTATTTTTAACGGTGGAGTTTCTACACACCATAGATTAAGGTGTGGAGCTCTGCTGTTCTTCATGAATTAATGCAATTACTACTGTTTTCTATTAAATTCACGCCTACTTCTTCTCCAAGATATACTCTCGTACTTAATTCAGTTAAGTCAGAATGAAGGGGTGACCCGTGACAATCACCCAATCTTTGTTACTCGCTTAGCCAAGGTCGCGTGCCTGACAACCACAAAGCGATCTACATGATGTTCAACGTAGTCATTGGACGACAGCTGGAGTATAGTCTCTTGGGTTTCTAATATAAGATTAGAACCTTCGTGGTATAGGCTAGAATTATTATCGGCCATTCTTGAGATCCGGAAAGTTTAAACCTTGTCTGTGGTATTCCGAGTAGGATCTGGGAAGGGATGACTGTGACGAGCTTCAAACTCGCGAGTGTTGGGCATAGTGACAGACGCAAAAGGATCAATGGATCCTATTCCAACATGATCGAAAATCGACAGATGATTAGCCGTGCGATGACAGCGCATTTGGACCATTTTCACTGAGAGGACGGGAAGTAGCCATTGACAACGGTGATGCCCAACATAAAGCTTGCCATGGAAAGGAGTATGAATGATTGGATGAAGGCAATAAGAAAGCAGAGGTTTAGAAGGAACAAAGCATCTTTATACGCTTATCTGAAATTCTCACCAATGAATTACATAAGTATCTCTATCTTATTTTATGTTTTAATGATATTTTAATTATCTCGAACTCCATAACCATTTGAATCCATCTGACTGAGATTTACAAGATGACCATAGCTTGCTTCAAGCCGACAGTCTCCGTGGGATCGACCCTTACTCACGTAAGGTTTATTACTTGGACGACCCAGTGCACTTGCTGGTTAGTTGTGCGGTGTGACAAAGAGTTGAGATTACAATTGTGCGTACCAAGCTGTTGGCACCATTGATGATCACAAAGACTTGGTAATCTAACTTGGACATTGAATGCTTGATCTATGCTACTCATGCCTTTGCCAGCATGCCAATAAACATCTTGCATTTAATTGTTATTACATGCACCTGCTATATTTCTATTAATAAACTTTTCACTTGTAGTCATGACCATGTGTTAAGGTCATTCTTCTTTATTGTGCATTGATTACCACCTTTCCCGCTCTCTTCCTTGCTTTACCCCTTTAAATTTAATTTACTTTCTCTTCCCTTTTTCAGAATGGCCACCAAGAAAGGAAAAGAGAAAGCTACTCCCAAACTACCGGCAAAGAAAGGAACAAAAAGAGCCACAGCTGAGGAACCACAACCCCCATCCACTTGTACATCTTAGCATGCACCGAGGACGGTGCAATCTTTAAGTGTGGGGAGGTCGATACCGATCTCCATGGGTTAGTTACTCCTCTATCTCAACACCAATGTTTTATTTTTCTTGTTCATTGTTGCATTTGCATGTTTGATTGCATATTTGTTTGATTTTTTTGCATATTTTACCACTTGGTTGAAGTAATACTTTCTTTTTCAAGAAAATTTTTAGAAATTTTCACTAATTTGAATAAAAATTAATGTTACACTTGTTTGAAGAGATATTATACTGGAACATGGTTTAGAACTCGAACACACAAAACCTGTGAGATTTTTGAGCCTATTTGAATTGGTTGCATTTTATCAACCAAAATTCTGTTTTAGTGTGTATTTTTCTCTCTAAAATTGTGATCTTTGTCTTGCTTAATTCTACATTTCCATTATTTGATGTATGCATGCACTTATATGATTAAGGCCTTTGTTTTACTGAGCTTACATACCCATATGGCCTTACCCTTCATTATCCTTTGCAAACCAATTTGAGCCTATTTTACCCCTTTGTTCTTTACTTTAGCTCATCACTAACTCTAAGTGAAAAACAATAATGTCCTTAATTTGAATCCTTGGTTAGCTTAGACTAGTGAAAGTGCTCATGAATTAAGTATGGGGAAATTGGGATTCAAAACATTTGGTTTGATAATTGAGTATGTTAGAATTTTCTGAAAATGTGAAAGAAATATTTAGGACATGTTCATGTATTCAATGATTTAATCATATGCATTGAGAAAATATATATATATATATATATATATATAATAATAAAAAAAAGAGAAAAGAAAAAGAAAAAGAGAAAAAGAAGAGAAAAAGAGCAAATAAGTAAAAGGGGACAAAATGCCCCAAAGTAAATGGTGAAAGCAATGCATATGAGTTGTACTTGAAATTAGAATGCATGAATATGTGGAAAACATGGTTAATGGATGGTTAGATGTTGTATTATGATTACATGGATTGCTTAAGTTAGGTGGAAAAGTTTAAGTTAATTAAGGATTCAGATTTTAGTCCACTTGTCCAAATACAATCCTACCTTGACCCTAACCCCATTACAACCCTTAAAAGACCTCTTGATATGTGTATCTGTGTATTAAATTTATGTTGATTGTTAGATGAAGAGCAAGCCTTAGAAAGCAAGGTTAGTAGAGAATTGAGAGAATCGAACCTAAAACACTTGAGTGATCAGAGTGATATACACTACTAGTGAGGGTTCGACGCTTGATTCTTTGTTCCCAGCTTTCATGGGCTATTTTCTTCTACAAGTCTATTTGTACTTCATTTTTTATGATTTGAATTAGTGAAATCCAGTTCATATTTATTCTTGGAGATTTATTTACTTTTAACCAAGTAGGTAGAAACATTTCGCATGTAGTTGCATTCATAGGTTGCATTTCATGCATTCTACCATTCCTCTTCATTCTTTTATAGTTCTCTTGAGCTTAGCATGAGGACATGCTTTTGTTTAAGTGTGGGGAGGTTGATAAACCACTATTTCATGGTTTATCTTGTGCTCAATTGAGTTGATTTTATCAACTCTTTTCCCACTTATTCATAATATTTGCATGGTTTTATATTTCCTTCCTGATTTTGTGCTATGATTGAAAACATGCTTCTTTGATCTTATATTTGCTTATTATTAATCCTCTCTTATTACCATTAGATGCCTTGATATGTGTGTTAAGTGAATTCAGATATTATAGGGTTGGAATGGCTCAGAGGATAGAAAGGAAGGATGCAAAAGTGGAAGGAATACAAGAAGTTGGAGAAATTGCTAAGTTGTCCAGCCTGACCTCTTCGCACTCAAACGGCTATAACTTTAGCTAAAGAGGTCCAAACGATGTGGTTTCAGTTGCGTTGGAAAGAAAACGTCCGGGGCTTCGATTTCATATATAATATGCTATAGTTCTCCTAACTCTATGAGACGTGACCGCATGCTCCATGCGGCCGAGTCGCAGTGACGAAAAACCAGCGTGGCAAAATTCGAAACCAGCAAATTCTGGACTATTTTTGACCCAGTTTGCAGCCCAGAAAACACAGATTAGAGGCTATAAAGTGGGGGAATACATCCATTCATGGGGAGGCTCTCACATTCACAATTTGAGGAGTAGATGTAATTTTTAGAGAGAGAGGTTCTCTCCTCTCTCTTAGGATTAGGATTTAGGACTTCTCTTAGTTTTAGGAGTGACTCTAAATCCCAGGTTCAACATTCTTTTTTACTTTATATTTCTCTTTTTACTTTCAGATGCTTCAATGCTTGTATTAGATATGTTGCCCAATTGGCTTATGAACCTTTCCATGTTATGACTTGAATTTATGTTTAGACGTAGTTTGATTGCTTTATTTACATGAATGCTTTTAATTTAATTTAGATATTTTCCCTTTTGGTCTTGGTTAAGAAATCAGTAACTCAGGAGTTATCCAATTCAACAGCATAATTGTTAATTGTTATCTTGCCAATTGAATTGAACTTCAATAATCCCAATCTTTTCTTAGGAAATAAATAGGATTCGAATATCAAATTAATTAATCCCTTGACTTTCCTTTACTTTGGTAAAGGTTGACCAAGTGGAATTAAGATTCAATTTTCATTATCATTGATAAGGATAACTTGGTTTGGACTTCCAATTTCTCTTACCTTACCAAGAGTTTAGTTTACAATTATTTATTTATTTTTATTGCTTTGAAAATATACCTGTGCCCATTGCCCAAACTCCAAATTTCCCCAATTTACAAACTCATAACCAATAATAAGAACATACCTCCCTGCAATTCCTTGAGAAGACGACCTGAGGTTTAAATACTCGGTTATCAATTTTAAAGGGGTTTGTTACTTGTGACAACCAAAACGTTTGTACGAAGGGATTTTTGTCGGTTTAGAGACTATATCTACAACGCGATTGTTTTTATGACATTCTTTACTGGCAAAAATCCAAACGTTAAAATGGCACCGTTGCCGGGGAATGGCAAACGTGTGCCTTATTATTGGTTATTGTAAATATTTAATAAGAAAAAAAAATTTCGCTACGCAACGCGATCGCATCAGCGACGCGTCCGCGTCACAGGGGGATAAAGAAAAATAAAAATGAACAGAAAGTTACGCTGGAGTGTGGCTGGAGGCATGCCAATGGCACAAATCAAACCATGCGACCGCGTCGCTGCCGCGTTCGCGTTGCATGGGAATCATGGCTTCCCACGGGACCGCGTGCCCCACGTGGCTGCGTGCCCTGAGTTTTCGACGTAAAAGGGTGCACAATGAAATATTGTGCGAGAGTGATACTGGATTGGTGCTGGAAGCACAACCCTTATCACGCGATCGCGTCGCTGACGCGGCCGGGTCATCCATTTTCTGGCGCACAATCACGCGATCGCGTCACCCCAATTTTGGCATTTAAATTAATTTGAATAGAGAGTTGTGCTGGAGCGAGGCTGACCTCGTGCCAGAAGCATAATATGGGTCATGCGACCGCGTCACCGACGCGATCGCGTCACCTTACTTGAAGCGCATTCACGCGACACATGTGCCCCACGCAGCCGCGTCGCGTGTGCCGCACAGCTCGACCTAAATTGCCAAATTATCTTATCTTTCTCCCCTCCAAATCCTAGTTTTTCTTTTCCCTCCTTATTTCTTCCTTCCCCCTTCCCCCTTCTATCTCACCTTTCACTCTCTATCTCTCTCACCTCCATTAACAAGGTTTTATTTTCTTCTTCCCTCTTTCTTTTTCTATCATTACTATTATTTTATATGTTATTTTCTTCTTCTTTTCTTTTTCTTTTCATTCTTCATATATTTCCTTCTTTTTCTTTTCCCTTTTTACATGGTGTCAGAAATTTTTTTTGAGTCATTATTCCTCATTATATGCTTGTGGATTGTTACAAATTAATTGACAATTATTTTTATTCTAATTAAGGGATTGCTTGCATGTTCACCTTCATATTTTCTATACCTTATTCATCATGCATGCTATGTGTTTGTGAAAAGGCTCAAATGGCATTATGCACTTCTCTATGTTGTTATACTATTCAATGCTTGCTTTTCACAACTATCCTTTACTATTGTATTAATTGAATTTAATTGTCAATACAAATGTGATAGTTTATTACAAAGTATTGCTTGGTCTATGCTACTCATGCCCTTTGCCGGCATGCCAATAAACACCTTGCAGTCACTTGTCTTTCTATGCACTAGCTATTTTCCATTGTTGGATTTTCACATGTACTCGAGAGCATGTGTTAATGTCATCTACATCCTAATGTGCATCCATCACCACTCTTCCGTTCTCTTCCTTGCTATATATCTATTTGAATTTAATTTACTTTCTCCTCTCTTTTCAGGATGGCCACCAAGAAAGGAAAGGAGAAAGCGACTCCTAAACCCTCAGCAAGAAGAGGCACTAAAAGAGCATTAGTGGCAGAGGCCTCTTCCACCACAGTCAAGCCCTCAACAAAAAAGAGTTAAGAGGATAATAAAGGTTGATGAAAAGGAGAAAGCCTTTCCAACAAAGGACACTGCGCGATTTCCCAATCGCTACTGTGAGCAGATGTTCCCTATCCTGGCAGAAAGAAACTATAACAATGAATACCTTCTTATCCTTCCGTCCAACATTGCTACCTTTGTTGAGCCTCAAATTGAATGAAGACAATGGGGTTTCCTACGGAGACAGCCAAGGCAGGTCAATCTTTCTTGGGTAGTTGAGTTCTACTCTAACTTCTACATGCCATCCCTGCCGTCTGTTTATGTCCGGCAGAAGCAAGTCCCCATCACAGAAGAGGCCATTCAGCAAGCTCTGAGTCTTCCCCCTATTCCAGAAGGAATGGACGCCTTCCAAGAAGCCGCACTTAAGCACTAGAAGTACAAATTTAACTGGGACTCCGTCGGAGTTATCGCATTACCTGGCAGCCGTTGGATCTACGGATACCACCATACCCGCCCTAAAAGAATCTTGGCTTCAGCACTTACCTTGGAGGCTCGCGTATGGGCACAGATCATGTCCCATTACGTCTTTCTGAGCACTCATGAGTCCTCCTTCACTGTGGACATGGCCGTTCTACTATGGTGCATCCTTACAGACCAACGTCTGAATCTCTCAAGACATATCCGGAATGCTATGGGACACGTACAAATTGCGGGGAACTTACCTTTCCCCGCCTTGGTCTCAAATCTTGTCTTAGCAGCTGGAGTCTTCTACAGAGCTGGGGACACCAAAGCCGTGCTTCCACGGGATGATCAGTATGTCCCTAACGGAAAATACCTCAGACTTCCAGCAGCCACCACAAGTTTTCCTACTGCTCCAGTTGAAGATAATCCTTCTTCAACACCACAAGCACCTACAACTGATGAATTGCTCCAGCAGATAATCGAAAGGTTGGATCGGCAAGAACACAAAGCTAAGTTGAGAGAACGTCGTAACGAGCGCCGATTCAAACACCTCAAGGAGCTACTCAAGGGACACTTCAGGGACTCGGATACCCCGGACTCCACTTCTTTTACCAGCACAGGGAGCCATGATGGTCCCGATTGTGGAGATACTGCTACCAGCCCACCCCTGTTCCTGACGGATGGCACCGAGGACGGTGCAAAGCCTTAAGTGTGGGGAGGTCAGTCAGTACCTGACTTCCGGAGGTAATTTCTTTTCCCTAGAACCAATAATTAGGATACTTTAGTTAGATTTTCTTTCTTTTATAGAATAGAATAAATTGCATAGGTTAGGATAGTTGCATGCATGTTCTACTTGATTGAAAAGACAATAAGTTTCTTTTAAGACTCTATCTTTGGAACAAAATTTCACTAATTTTTCAAAATTTTATGATAAATTTGCTTGAGTTGTATTTGGAACATGATATTTGAGCTAAAAAACACACAACCTGTGAAAGATTTGAGCCTTTATGTATAGTTACACTATTTAACCATAATTATTTCATTCTTGTGTGTTTACTTCTTTATGATTGTGATCTATATTTTGTTTTATCTTATATGTCCAATATTTATTATATTTGCATGCTTGCACATGATTGAGGCCATTATTTGTTTAAACTCACTTATCCAAATTAAGCCTACCCTTTTCAATTACCTTTGTTAACAACTTTGAGCCTTTAAATCCCATTTGTTCTATATTTTACCACATTACTAACCTTAAGCTGAAAAACAATTGTATATCCCAAATTGAATCTTTGGTTAACTTAAGATAGAATTGTGTGTGCTAGTTAAGTATGGGAAATTTTGGGAACAAAAGTGGTTAAGGGAATGTGTCATGAGAATTTAATGGGAATTTGGATACCTACTCATGTGAAACTATAAGAATTAAAAATCTATGTGCATTGATAAGCTATAATTATTTTAATGTCAAAAAAAAATTTATTTGTATAAATAAATAAGGGGACAAAATTACCCCAATGTTAAATT
>NC_029791.2:73838157-73847297 GCF_000816755.2 Arachis ipaensis
AGAATTCAAAGATCAATGCACATATGATAGAATCAAATATAAAGTTGATACATGAGTATGAATAGAAAAAGGGAATTCTGGGTAGCTAGGTATGAACTTGAAAATTACATTAAAAATATATAGGTTGGGTTGAAGCTCGGGTTAATTAAAGATTCAATTTATTAGCTCACTTGACCAAATGTAAGTGTGGGGAGGTTGATAAACCACTATTTTATGGTTTATATTGTGTTTAATTGTGTGGTTTTATCATGATCCTTACCCACTTATTCATTAAATTAGCATGAAATTATAATCCCTTCCTGAATTTATAACATGTTTGAAAACTGCTTCCTAGAGACTTTAATTATGTATTTTTAATTCCCCTTTATTCCATTCGATGTCGTGATCTATGGGTTGAGTGTCTCAGACTTCATAGGGCATGAATGAGTTGGAGATTGGAAAGGAAGCTAGCAAAAATGGAAGGAACACAAGAATTTGAGGAGATAACCAGCGAGAAGTGACGCGGTCGCATGGCTCACACGACCGCGCGAAGGAGAGCGAATCGCAGTGATGCGGCCGCATGGCTCACGCGGCCGTGCGGATTGGAAAAGCTCAGGCAACGCGGTAGCGTGGACGACGCGAACGCGTGGCAAGGAAAATCGCGAATGACGCGTCCGCATGGATGACGCGATCACGTGACATGTGCGATCTGCATAATCTGCAGACTTTGCTGGGGGCGATTTTGGACCTTATTTCGACCCAGTTTTCAGCCCGGAACAGCAGACTAGAGCTAGAGAATATGCAGAAATAAAACACAACATTCATTCTAGACAGTTTACAGTTTTAGATCTAGTTTTTCCTCCTCTAGGTTTTAGAATTTTAATTTTGAATTGATCTTAGCATTGGAACATTAAGAAGAGTTATTTCCTCATCAAGACCTCGTCATTCTAGTTCGTTCTCTTAACTTGGTTTTATTCTTCCATGTTCTTTGCTTTGTTCAATTTTGTCATTTGAATACTTTCATGATTATTTGATACAAGGATTATTTTTTCCATTTTAATTTATTTTTCCATTCCAATAATCATGTCTTCTTTTAATTCTCTTTCATGTGTTATGGATTTATTATTTACAATGAGTGAGTAGTTCCCCTAACTTGATGGGGAGTTCATTGAAAGGAACTCTTGAGTTGGAAGGATTGAAAGAAAAATTGTAATTGGGTTAACTATTGGATTGTTATCTAATTACTAACACCAATCCCTTTGAACTAAGTGGGTTGCAACTCGTGAACAGATCTAGCATTCCAACTTGTTTGATTTTCCTTTACCTAGTAAAGGATAACTAAACAGAACAACCATTAATTATAAATTAATCTTGAAATCATCCCATCAATAATAGGGATTCCAACTAATCAACTCCCAGTCAAGGCTTTTATTCATATTAATTAAATTTCCTCTTTTTAATTTTCCCTCTACTTAACTCAACTTCTTGGAACATCTGATTAATAAAATAGCACACTTTTCTACAACTCGTTGGGAGACGACCTGGGACTCCAACTCCCAGTAATTTTTAATTTAAACTCTCTGTCATATATTTCTAAATTGATAGGCAGATTTTTGGTGAGTTAAGAACTACACTTGCAACGTAACTATTTTAATAATTTTTAACTCACCAACTTCTACCCCTCATTAATTTTTAGCGCCGTTGCCAGGGAGTTGCAATAAAGTGCTAAAGTTATTAATTAGAATTTATTTATTTGCATTTTATTTTATTTTGCTACTATGAGCTATATGTTTCTTCCGTCAAATGACGCGTTCACTTCCTGATCCGCGCTTGCTAATATTCGATCCTGAAATTGAAAGGACCATTTCACGAATAAGGCGAGAACAGCATCGGTTAGTCCGCTCTGAGGGCGGATCTGAGAGTTAACTTGAGGAAGAAACCAGCCCCCGTTCTACTGATTCAGTTGTTTTACGTGCAGAAGACATGGCAGCCAGGAGAGTTACCATCCAGGAGGAAGGAGCCCCTGGTTTTACAATGCAACCGTTTCAAGCGCATCATCCAGCGGTAGCTACAAATTTTGAAATAAAGACCGCACTGCTAAATTTGATGCCCAAGTTTCATGGCCTACCTGCTCAAGAGCCTATCAAGCACTTGAGAGATTTCCAGGCAGCCTGTTCTACTGTCAGGCGTGATGGTACTGATGAAACTTCAATTTTGCTGAAAGCTTTCCCGTTTTCTCTTGAGGGAAAAGCAAGAGAGTGGTACTACACTCAACCTCTAGCAAATGTATCCAACTGGGATACACTCAGAAAGGAGTTTTTGGAGAAATTCTTTCCATCTGAAGTTACTGATAAACTGAGGAAAGATATTTTCACAATTGTTCAGGATGACAATGAGACTCTCTTTGAATACTGGGAGCACTTCAATAATCTTCTGGAAGCATTCCCCCACCACAGGATTGACAAGATAGTGTTACTTAGCTATATCACACAGGGCATGAGGCCCCAAGATAAGACCACATTGGAAAGTGCTAGCAATGGGTCTATGAAGAAGTATAAGACCACTGATGAGGCTTGGCAATTGATCAGTGATTTAGCTGAATCTACTAGGAACCACAGACAAAGGCAAGGCCGTTCAAAAGCCGTTGCGGAAGTATCCTCTAAGAGAGAGACTGCTACTCTAACTCAAAGTATATGTGAGATGACCAACTTGCTGAAGCAGATGCAATTGAATCAACAACAAGCTTAGCAAGCTCAACCTCCTTCGCCACAGCAAAACCAACAATTAGTCCCGCAAAGAATTTGCGGAATCTGTGCTGATTACAGACATTACACTGATGAATGCCCGCAGCTCCAACAAGAAGACAACATGGTGGCATCCACTCATAACTTCTATGACCGCCCCAACCAAGGGTACAATCAAAGTGGAAATAATAACCACGGATGGCAGGACAATCCTAACCAGAATTGGAGGGACAACAATAACAGAGGAGGCAGAGATAATCAGGGAAATAAGAGGTGGAATAATAACAACAACAGGCAGTAGAATCAACCTTACAGAGCACCTCACCTGAGGCAAAACCAAGGACCACAGAACAATCAACAGCAGACATCTCAATTTACTCATTCTTCTTTATCTCCTAATGAAGAGCTACTATAATCTTTTGAGCGAAGACAACAGACCATGGAAAATAACATGAATAGTATTAACGCCGGTCTGAATGGTCTCACCTCTACTTTGCAAGCTCTTATGTCACAGCTTGGATCAACGCAAAACTCCAGTAACCAACCTTCAAGCTCCACTGGAATCCCCTCTCAACCATTACCCAATCCAAAGGGAGGCATTAATGCCATCACCCTAAGGTCTGGAACCACACTGCAGGAGAGGAATCGGGAGGAACCAAGCCCACCAGAATACACCTCAGCTGAAGAGGTAGTAGAAATAGAAGATGTTGAAGAGGAAGAGGACATACAAAGGGGTCTTGAAAGCTGTTCTATATGCCCAGAGGGCGTCATCAAGTTTCCTTGCCCAGTCCCTCCGGGAGGTGCTGACTATTCTCTCCAAGATTCTTTTGAGCTCTCTGTTGGAGACCTCAGCTTGCCCATTTGTCTGTGGATGTTAGGGAGTTGCCACTCTATGGCGAACACCATAATAGTGCAGAACCGAGTCAAGTTGTCTGTTGCAGAAGTGAGTGCCTCCATTACTGATCAAAGTCCTTGGGACATCGAATCTGCTGAAAATGTATTTTTGGAGGAATTTCATTACCACTCGGGTGTCATTAGTACGTGATGCAATTTTTTTAACGCATTTAGACACATAGTCCACTGCCACAAGGATGTATGTGTTCGAATATGAGGAAGGGAAAAGGCCCATGTAATCTATTCCCATACATCAAAGAGCTCGATTTCTAAAATCCCTTATTGAGGCATCTCGTGGTTATGAGAAAGATTGCCAGCCCATTGACAACTGTCACAGTTGCGGACAAATTCCCAAGAGTCCTTGAAGAGCGTTGGCCAGTAAAAGCCGCTCTGAAGGACTTTCGTGCCTGTGTTTCTTCTTCGGACACGCAATGGCAGATTATACCATCCGAACACCTTTTGAACTGGTATGGTTCGTCCCATAAATCGTATTTAGCATCATGAATAAGTTTTTGAACTTGCTGTCTATTGCATTCCTTGGGAATGAACCTTATTGCCTTGTAATTTGCAATATATGCAAACCAGGGTACTTTGCGTACTGCAAATAGTTATTCATCAGGGAATGTCTCGGATATCTCAGTAATGGAAGGGGATGTCCCTGTTGCAGGTTTATTCTGAGACAAGTGGTTAGCCACCTGGTTTTCTGACCCTTTCCTATCACTGATCTCTATGTCAAATTCTTGCAGGAGCAATACCCATCTTATCAGTCTGGGTTTAGAGTCCTGCTTGGAAAGAAGGTACTTAAGGGCAGCATGGTCAGTATAGATGATGACCTTATATCCTATTAAATAGGACCTGAACTTGTCAATGGCATAAACCATCGCAAGTAACTCATTTTTTGTGGTAGTGTAGTTTTTTTGCGCGTTATTTAAAACACGACTGGCATAATAAATGACGTGTAACATCTTATCATGTCTCTGTCCCAGGATTGCACCAATTGCATGATCACTGGCATCACACATCAGTTCAAATGGTAAGTACCAGTTGGGTGCAGAGATGACAGGTGCAGAGATAAGCTTTGCTTTTAGAGTTTTGAAGGCATGCAGGCAATGCTTGCTAAAAACAAAGGGAGTGTCAGTGGCTAAGAGATTGCGTAGGGGTTTTGCGATTTTAGAGAAATCCTTTATAAACCTTCTATGGAAGCTTGCATGTCCTAGGAAACTTCTAATTGCTTTGACATTAGTAGGTGGTGGTAATTGTTCTATGACTTCCATCTCGGCCTAATCGACCTCTATGCCCTTGTTTGAAATCCGATGTCCAAGGACAATACCTTCAATTACCATGAAGTGGCATTTCTCCCAGTTCAAAACCAAGTTAATTTCTTGGCATCGTTTTAGAACTAGGGCCAAATGGTTAAGGTAGGAATTAAAGGAATCCCCAAAGATAGAGAAATCATCCATGAATACTTCAAGGAATTTCTCAACTATGTCTGAGAAAAATGGAGAGCATGCACCTCTGAAAGGTGGCAGGTGCATTACAGAGGCCGTATGACATTCTTCTGTAAGTAAACACACCGTATGGCATGTGAATGTTGTCTTCTGTTGATCCTGGGGATCTACTACAATTTAATCTTATCCTGAATAGCCATCCAAAAAGCAGTAGAATGCATGTCCAGCCAGTCTCTCCAGCATCTCGTCTATGAACGGTAAAGGGAAATGATCCTTTCTTGTGGCGTTATTGAGTCTTCTATAATCAATGCACATATGAAAACATGTCACTGTGTTTGCAGGGATCAGTTCATTCTTTCCATTATGGACCACTGTCATCCCTCCTTTCTTAGGTACAACCTGGACAGGACTTATCCAGGGGCTAATCGAGATGGGATATATAATCTCTACCTCCCACAGGTTAGTGACTTCTTTCTGCACTACTTTCTTCATGGCTGGATTCAGCCGCCTTTGAGGTTGCACCACTAGTCTGGCATCATCCTCGAGCCTGATTTTGTGCATGCAGCGGGTTAGATTAATCTCCTTTACGTCACTTATGATCTAGCCTAGAGCTGTTTTGTGTGTCTTCAGCACCTGAATAAGTGCTTCTTTCTTTTGTGGCTTCAGGGAAGAACTTATGATCACGGGGTAAGTGTCTCCATCTCCTAGAAACACGTATTTCAATGATGATGGCAGTGACTTGAGCTCGAGTTTTGGAGGTCCATCCTCCACTCTAGGGGCTTTCAAAGCCTCCTCCTGCTCTTTGGATGCCTCCCTGTCAGGGCTGGTGTACTCAAGGATATCATTCAGCTCCTCCTCTAGGCTCTCAACTATATGTATCTCTTCCACCAGAGAATCAATGATATCAATCTTCATGCACTCCTCTGATATATCAGGGTATTGCATGGCTTTGGTGGCATCCAGTACGAACTCTTTCTCATTAACTTTCAGTGTCACTCTCCCTTTTTCAACATCAATAAAGGTTCTTCCTGTGGCCAGAAATGGCCTCCCTAGAATAATGGACACATTTTTGTGTTCTTCCATATTCAAGACTACAAAGTCTGTAGGGTATGCAAAGAGTCCAACCCTTACAATCATGTCTTCAATTACTCCTGATAGAATCTTAGCCGACCCGTCAACCAATTGAAGGAATATGAAGGTGGGCTTGATTTCTCGGTTTAGACCGAGTTTTTTTATCAGTTAGGCAGGTATTAAGTTGATGCTCTCCCCAAGATCACATAGAGCGTTCCTTATGCAGGCATCTCCAAGGTTACAAGGTATCACAAAGCTTTCAGGATCCTTAAGCTTTTCTGGTAGGTTCCATTGGATGGCTGCACTGTATTCTTTAGTGAGGAAGACTGTCTCTACCTCACTCAAGTCCTTCTTGTGGCTTAATATGTCCTTCATGAACTTGGCATAGGATGGTATTTGTTTAAGGGCTGATAAACCCCAATTTTGTGGTTTATATTGTGTAGAATTTGGGGGGTTTTGTCAATATTTCTCACACTTATTCACAAGAAATGCATGGTTTTGTGTTCTCTTCCTAATATTGCATCATAATGAAAAACATGCTTATTTTGCCTTAAAATTACCATATTTTAACACTCTTCTATTTCCATTCGATGCCATGATGTATTTGTTGAGTGATTTCAGGAATTATAGGGTAGGAATGGCCTAGAAGAAAGAAAGAAAGCATGCACAAAAGGAGGGAACATGAAGATTTGAATTTTTGGGAAAATTAGCATTGGTGTGCACGTTCACTCCACGCGCACGCGTGGATGAGGATGGCTGGAAGCGGCGCGCAAGGATGAACGCATTCGCGCAGATCAGAAGATTCCTATCGACGCACACGCGTACTTGGCAAGCAGACGTGGATCACAAAAGCAATCAGCACGCACGCGCGGGAAGCTGCACGTGACCTCATTAAAGGAAATCTTGCCTGGTGATTTCTAAGGCTCATCAGGCCCAAATTCAAACTGTTTCTGCATGGAAAAGACCCAAGGATGCTAGGGGAAAGGGGGGCATCATTCATTTTACACTAGGACATAATTTTAGCTAATTTTTGGTTCTTTGTTCTTCTAGAGAGAGAAACCCTTGTTCCTCTCTGGATCTAGTTTTAATTTGATCTTCCCTTGTTGAATTCTGAATGGGATCTTGTTAATTACTAGTTTTGATAGTTTAATTTGAATTCCTTAGTATAATTTTGCTTAGATCTTGTGTTAGTTTTATGAATTCTTATCAATTGTCATCTTATACCCATTTCATGAATGTTGTGAATCTTGACTTGTTGATGTTACTTTGATGATTTCTATGATTAATTGTGTTGTTTGGATGATTGTATGTTGATAATTTTTAGTGGGTACTTGTTAATTTCAATTTAATTGTAATTTGAACATGTCTTTTATTAATGCTTACCAAGTGTTTGATGAATTGTTTACCTTGATTATGGAGTAGTTCTTTTCACTCTTGGTCTAGGCTAAGGGAATTGGGTAAACTTGAGTCATTGGGTCTAATGGATTTGATGATTTGGGAGCCCTTAGTGGTCAATTTGATAACCATTGATGTTAACCTTCTATTAAGTCAATTAGTAGTGAGGTTAGAACTTATGGGTTGATGTTGACCAAACCATTTGACGTACTTTAAGTATAGAAGTAGACTTAATGAGTTTGGTTCCTCATAATTGTCAAGATATGGTTATCAGACAAGGATGGTTATCCCAATTTCCATGCCTAGCCAAGAGTTGCTTTTATCATTCCTATTTGAAAACCCAAAATTCTTAATTACTTGACTTAGTTATAGTTACTTGTTTAGTTTAGAATAGAATTATATTAGGTGTTACTTGTTCGTTTGGAATTGCTCATGTCTTGCTTAGTTATTTGAATTAATTTCTTGCATTTTAAGATTGCTTGCTTGTTAAGATTCCCATTTTATTTTCTTGCTCATGACTTGCAACCCCGGAATTCTAACCAATATTGAAGCACATGTTTGCCCATTCCTTGTGAGATGACCCGAGGTTTGAATACTTCGGTTATTTCTATTAGGGTTGAACTTGTGATAACCAAATCCTTCTCTAAATATGATCCTCGAGGCTTGTTGACAGTAGAGCTATACTTGCAACGCAATTTTATTGAGAAATTCTTTACTGACATAGCATCCTCTCGTTGCCATCAAGGGCCTCTGCGAATGGGATATTGATCTCCATGGTCCTGAGGTAATCTGCAAACTTAGCAAATTGCTTATCCTTTTCTGCTTGACAGAGTTTTTGAGGATATGGCATCCTTGTTCTGTACTCAGGTGTGCTGAGTGGTGCAGGGTGATTGTCCAGGGTGTTAGAAGGAGGACTACCAGCTTGCTTAGGAGGGGTTTCCTTTGGACTTGCACATGAATGGTGATGTGGAATTTAAAGTCCACAAATTAACCGGCAATTGCACCGGGTTGTACCAAGTAATACCTCAGGTGAGTGAGGGTCGATCCCACGAGGATTGATGGACTATGCAATAATGGTTAATTGATTTATGGTGCACAAATTGTGAATCACACTTTTCACAACTCGTACCACTAACCAGCAAGTGCACTGGGTCGTCCAAGTAATACCTCACGTGAGTAAGGGTCGAATCCCACGGAGATTGTTGGTTTGAAGCAATCTATGGTTATCTTGTAAATCTTAGTCAGGAAGTTAATTATGTTTATCAGTTGAATTGCAATTAAACAATAAAGCATGGATTAAAGGTTACTTGTTATGTAGTGATGGAGAATATGTTGGAGTTTTGGAGATGCTTTGTCTTCTGAATCTATGCTTTCCTCTGTCTTCTTGTTCACGCACGCACGTCCTCCTATGGCAAGCTGTGTGTTGGTGGATCACCGTTGTCAATGGCTACCTTCCATCCTTCCAGTGAAAACTACGCTCACGCGCTCTGTCACAGCACGGCTAATCACCGGTTGGTTCTCGATCTGGTTGAAATAGAATTTACTATCCTTTTCGCGTTTGTCACTAACGCCCAGCCTTCAGGAGTTTGAAGCTCGTCACAGTCATTCA
>NC_029791.2:73847509-73847686 GCF_000816755.2 Arachis ipaensis
TGAGCAGGACTAGTAGCTTTTTGCTTCTGAACAGTTTTGGCATCTCACTTTATCCATTGAAGCTCAGAGTGATTGGCATCTAAAGGAACTCAGAATTCAGATAGTGCTATTGATTCTCCTAGTTCAGTATGTTGATTCTTGAACACAGCTACTTTATGAGTCTTGGCCGTGGCCCTA
>NC_029791.2:73848138-73849616 GCF_000816755.2 Arachis ipaensis
AAGATTGAGTTGAAAAAGATAAGATAGAAGATATAGTTTAATTTTGAAGAGATATGATAGATTTTTGAAAAAGATAAATTTGAATTTTGAAAAAGATAATATGGAGATTTGAAAAAGATATGGATTAGTTGAAAAGATAGATTTGTGTTCAGAAAAGATTTGAAAAGAGTTGGATTGAATTTGCAAAGATGCCTGGTGCTTATGGATTAAACTATATTTTAAAAAAAAATTTTTTTGTGGTAGGGTTTTCAGAAATTATGGAATTTAGAAATTAGGGTTCTTGACATGTTCATGTAAAAATCATGCATTGAAGCATGAAATTTGAAATTAAAATGGAAATACGTGTGGAAAAGATGAATTTGGCTCCTCCCTGCATTCCTGGCGTTTGAACGCCCAAACACTGCCTGTTTTGGGCGTTCAGCGCCCAATTGCTGCTCTCCTGGGCGTTCAACGCCCAGCTGCTGCCATTACTGGCGTTCAACACCCAGTGGGTGCCCCTTTCTGGCGTTGAGCGCCCAGTTGCTATCATTACTGGCGTTCAGCGCCCAGTGGATGCCCATTTTGGGCGTTGAACGCCCAAAATGCTCTTTTACTGGCGTTTTCTTGCCAGTGAGATCTTTTTCTTTGTTTTGTGTGCCGAGGTCTTCTGTAAATGATTATTTACCCTTTTGTCAATGAACTCTATATAAACAACTAAAAATAAAAATAGAAATAGGGCAAAATGCTTTAGAGGATTGTTGCCCCATGGCTGGGTTGCCTCCTAGCAAGCGCTTCTTTATTGTCTTTAGCTGGACCTTGCTGAGCTTTTAATCTAGCTTCAGCCTTGAGCATTCTTGCTCAGTGTTGCCTTCAAGATAATGCTTGATTCTCTGTCCATTGACAATGAACTTCTTATCAGAATCAATATCTTGAAGCTCCACATAACCATATGGTGACACACTTGTAATCACGTATGGTCCCCTCCACCGGGATTTCAGTTTCCCGGGGAATAGCCTGAGTCTAGAGTTAAACAACAGGACCTTCTATCCTGGTTCAAAGATTCTAGATGACAGCTTTCTGTCATGCCATTTTTTTTATTTTTCTTTATAAAGCTTGGCATTTTCGAAAGCTGTGAATCTGAATACCTCTAGCTCATTTAGCTGGAGCAATCGTTTTTCTCCTGCTAATTTGGCATCAAAGTTCAGGAATCTGGTTGCCCAGTAGGCCTTATGTTCCAGTTCCACGGGCAAGTGGCATGCCTTCCCATACATGAGTTGGTATGGAGAGGTCCCTATAGGGGTCTTGAATGCTGTTCTGTAAGCCCACAGAGCATCATCCAAGCTACGTGCCCAATCCTTTCTCCGGGTATTTACTGTCCGTTCCAGGATTCCCTTTAATTCTCTGTTAGAGACTTCAGCCTGCCCATTGGTTTGTGGATGATATGGAGTGGCCACATTGTGGCGAATTCCATACCGAACCATGGCAGAATAAAGCTGTTT
>NC_029791.2:73851155-73851621 GCF_000816755.2 Arachis ipaensis
TTGTACTCCTTGGGTATGAATCTTGCAGCTTTATAGTTTGCAATATCGGCAAACCATGGTGCTTCCTGAATGGCGAATAAATGCTCATCAGGAAACGTCTCAGAGATCTCAAGAGAAGGGAGGGACGTCCCTTCCACTGGCTCTATCCGGGACAGATGATCAGCCACTTGGTTCTCTGTACCTTTTTTGTCTCTTATTTCTATATCAAACTCTTGCAGAAGCAATACCCATCTGATGAGCCTGGGTTTTGAATCCTATTTTGTGAGTAGATATTTAAGAGCAGCATGGTCAGTATACACAATCACTTTTGATCCTACTAAGTATGATCTGAACTTGTCAATGGCGTAAACCACTGCAAGTAGTTCTTTTTCTGTGGTTGTGTAATTTTTCTGGGCATCATTTAGAACGCGACTGGCATAATAAATGACATGCAGAAGCTTGTCATGCCTCTGTCCCAATACTGCAC
>NC_029791.2:73851890-73854147 GCF_000816755.2 Arachis ipaensis
TCAGTGGGAAAGGCGAATGGCCCAACTCTGATAATCATGTCTTCAATCACGCCTGATGGGTATTTAATGGAGCCATCAGCAAGTTGGAGACATATCCGGGTTGTTTTAACTTCTTCAGTTAAGCCAAGCTTCCTGATAGTGGATGCAGGTATTAGGTTGATGCTTGCCCCAAGATCGCATAAAGCTGTCTTGGTGCAATTACCTTCTAATATGCATGGTATCAGAAAACTCCCAGGGTCTTTAAGCTTTTCAGGAAAGCTCTCTAGAATGACTGCACTGCATTCTTCAGTGAGGAGAACTCTTTCTGTTTCTCTCCACTCCTTTTTATGACTCAAGATCTCTTTCATGAACTTGGCATAAGAAGGTATTTGCTCAAGTGCCTCTGCAAATGGAATCTTTATTTCAAGAGTCCTTAGATAATCTGCAAAGCGAGCAAATTGCTTATCCTGCTCTTCTTTCCGGAGTTTTTGAGGATAAGGTATCTTGGCTTTATATTCCTCAATCTTAGTGGTTAAAGAAGCCTTTTTAGAGGGGTTGTTATCAGCACTTGTGTGTGTCTGATCCCTTACTGGCAATTGAGTGCCAGAGTCAGAAGCTGGAGTGACATTAGACGCCAGCTCACTGTCTATTCCTGGCGCCTGAACGCCAGAAATGTGCCCATTTTGGGCGTTCAACGCCAGATTCTTGCCCATTTCTGGCGTTGAACGCCAATTCTGCCTTGTTTCTGGCGTTGAACGCCAGTTTTGGGCATGGTCTGGGCATTCAGCGCCAGCCTTCCACCCATTTTCTGGCATTTTAGCGCCAGAATTATTTTTCCCTGGGCTCTTACTGTCCTCAGGTGAATCTTTGGTCGGTTGCTCATTTCTTGAATTTTTGATGCCTTGAGGTGGGGTATTTAATGTTTTCCCACTCCTTAATTGAACGGCTTGGCATTCTTCTGCTATTTACCTTGATAGCTGCTGCTTTGTTTGCTTAAACTGTTCGTCCATATGTATATTAGCTATCCTTGTCTCCTATAGCCTGTCCTTGAATTCAGCTAGCTGCTTTGTCAGAAAATCCAATTGCTGATTGAATTCAGCAGCTTGTTTTACAGCAAATGGAAACAGTAATAGTCTGTAGACATCCTGATCTATTTCCTTATCATGCACTGTGTCAGCAATTTGTAAAAATTGTGCCAGAAACTCTGTAGGTTCTTCCTCTGGAAGACCGGAATACTGACAACTTTGCTGCACCATGATAATGAGATGAGGATTCAACTTAAAGCTACTAACTCCAATGGAGGGTATGCAGATGCTACTCCCATATGAAGCAGCAGAGGGGTTAGAATATGACCCCAGAGTCCTCCTGGACTGTTCATTTCCACTTATGTTCATGATGGATAAAGGGATATAACTTGGATTGATTTACCTTTTTATTTATTTTATTTTATTTATTTAAATTTTTTTTTTTAAAAATGATTTTTGAAAAAGGTGCTTTAAAAATAGAGGGAAAAGATATTTTTGGATGTTTAAGGGAAAGGGGAGAAACAAAAAGATAGCACAGGATTTAAAATTTTTAGATCTAATGCTCCTTATTTTTCGAAAATTTTTGGAGGGAAAACACCAAGGAACACCAAACTTAAAATTTTTTTTTTTTTAGAAAACCAAAAGAAATTTTCGAAAATTTTTTTTTTAAAAATCAACAAGAAAACACCAAACTTAAAGTTTGGCACAGGATTTAATAAAAAAAAATATTTTTGAAAAAGAGTTTAAAAATATGATAGCCAATTACCATGAACATAAACACCACGTTCTAACTAATTGAGCTATAAATTTAAAGTGTTTTAACAAGGGATAAATAATAAAAGACTCTAAACTAAAAAGAAAAATTTTTCCTAATCTAAGCAACAAAATAAACCGTTAGTTGAAGGTTACTTGTTGTGCAGTAATGGAGAATATGTTGGAGTTTTGGAGATGCTTTGTCTTCTGAATCTCTGCTTTCCTCTGTCTTCTGATTAACGCACGCACGTCCTCCTATGGCAAGCTGTGTGTTGGTGGATCACCGTTGTCAATGGCTACCGTCCATCCTTCCAGTGAAAACTACGCTCACGCGCTCTGTCACAGCACGGCTAATCACCAGTTGGTTCTCGATCCGGTTGGAATAGGATTTACTATCCTTTTGCGTCTGTCACTAACGCCCAGCCTTCAGGAGTTTGAAGCTCGTCACAGTCATTCAATCCTTGAATCCTACTCGGAATACCACAGACAAGGTTTAGACT
>NC_029791.2:73854417-73865692 GCF_000816755.2 Arachis ipaensis
TTAAGCAATTCACGTGCAGAGGCCGTTTGTGGAGTTGAACGCCAGTTTTTATTCCAGTTTGGGCGTTCAACTCCAGCTTTTGATCCTTTTCTGGCGCTGGACGCCAGACTTGGGCAGAGGACTGGCGTTGAACGCCAGTTTACGTCATCTATCCTTGTGCAAAGTTTGGACTATTATATATTTCTGGAAAGCCCTGGATGTCTACTTTCCAACGCAATTGGAAGCATGCCATTTCGAGTTCTGTAGCTCCAGAAAATCCACTTTGAGTGCAGGGAGGTCAGAATCCAACAGCATCAGCAGTCCTCTTTCAGCCTGAATCAGATTTTTGCTCAGCTCCTTCAATTTCAGCCAGAAAAATACCTGAAATTACAAAAAAACACACAACTCATAGTAAAGTCCAGAAATATGAATTTTTCCTAAAAACTAATAAAAATAGAATAAAAACTAACTAAAACATACTCAAAACTATATGAAATTATCCCCAAAAAGCGTATAAAATATCCGCTCATCAATTTACTTAGTTAAACAAGCAGAAAATGGTGTTTTGAGAGTTTAATTGCATCAAACAGTAAAATCAGAAAATCAGAAAGCAAGCAGTAAACAAGCTGTGAATAATATATGGAGAAACAGTTAAGGTTTCAGAGATATCTATCTTCCAGATTGACTTTTCTTACTAACTTTTTTAATCATGCAAGATTCAATTCATGGAAAACTATATGTGACTAAACCCTAATTCCTTAGACCTTTTTAGTCTCCTCTAACTTTCATCAACCACCAATTTCTTGGTCACTCAATTCCAATTAGAAGGTGAAGTTCAATTCTAGTTTATATGCCACAAAAATCCTAATTACCCAAATATAGTAGGATTATATGTCACGTATCCCGTTAAGTCGAGATAATTAGTGATTTAGGAGAATATGTTTTCAAGCTGTTGTTCAAGTAAAAAGCTTTTCCAAGTTATACAAGAACTCAATTAGAACCAAGGTCATACTTCCGTTCCACCCAGATTCATAAGATAGAGAACAAAAACAATTCTTGAATTATAAATCAATACATGAATTAAAATAGAAAAATAATAGTATCAATGCATATAACAGTAACAGTGGAGGTTTAGTTGCTCATGGTTCAGAGATAAAATAAGGATTCTGAAAAACTATAAATTATGGAACGACGTAGAAGAGAAGAGAAGAGCCCGAAGGGCTGATTCTTTTACCTTTTACACCTAATCCTAATTCTTTTCCGTGTGTTCCCTGGGAGGTGATGATGCTGGCCCTGAACTTGAATAATTTCGAGTTCAGCATGGAGGAGGTAGCATGCATTCTTCACTCTCTAGCCTTGACTTAAACTCTATCAAATTCGCCCAAAATGCTACCTGAAATAAACAGAATTGCTCACAACTCAAAGTAGCATTCATAGTGGCTAAAATATATTAAATCTTGATTAAACTTAGCTATTCACATGAAAATTCACAAGGAAAAGATAGAGAAGATGCTCACGCATCACAACACCAAATGTGAATTGTTGCTTGTCCTCAAGCAACCAAAATCAAAACATGATTAAGTTGTGAATTTGCATGAGAAGTGAGAGTTTAGTTATGCTTATGTCTCTCCTTAAAGTGGGGTTTATCTCTTACAATTCTGAACAATTCTGGCATCTCACTCTCTTTTGAATTAGAGGACTGTCACTGTCATTCGGAATTAGAATCCGGATTATCTTATGAATTCTCTTATCTTTATATTTCAGTTTAATCCTTAAACACATCAATTTTCCTTTTATTCTCTTTTCTTTGGTGCTTTGCACCTTGAGGCTAGCCATGACTTTAAATGTTTTGTCTCAAGCTTCACTTGACACAAAAATACCACAAGCATTTGACTGGGGAACTCTCTTTAAGTTCTGATTTTTCTTTCAGTTACTCCCAGACAGTGGTGCTCAAAGCCTTTGGCATACTCTGCTAAATGCAATTGGTCTCGACTCTAAATATTCTGCCTCATGGATTGCTTGACACAGAATACCATAAGCATATGACTGGGGAAACAACTCTTTGAGCTTTTAATCATGTCAAACCTCCCTAGTCATTGATGCTCAGAGCCTTGGACCTTGCTCTTATTTTTCTTTTTCTGTTTCTTTTGCTTGAAGGATTAAATTTTTTGTTTACTTCAGAGAATTCATAATAGTCCTCTAAATTCTTGTTCCTTATACATCAACATCCTTTGATTCAAATTCAAATATGCACCGTTCATGTCATTCATTCAGAATCACAAATAATACCGCCACATTTAAGTAACAAGACTAATCTTAAATATAACTCAATTTCTCATGCATTACATATTTTTCTTCTTTCTTTTCTTTTGATTTCAAGTTCAGTGAGTGGTACATGAGACAGCTTTTTAGTACTAAAGGTAAATAACAAAATTAAATATAGCAATATTAAACTAGAACCTAGGAATGAAAACAACCAAAGATCATGCAGACATTCAAGTAAAATAGCAAAAAATAGGAATATAACATAATAAGAACAGAAGGAAATATAGAATGAAAGGAACTCAACCACCTCAGTTATGCTGGTGGCTGTCTCATTCTTTAGCCTGTGCTCCTCTGTGAAGATGATTCACCTCCCTTTGGTGCCATTAAAATAAACAGAAAAGCCACAAGTGAAGAGACAACACCAAACTTAAAATTTTGCTTGTCCTCAAGCAAAGAAAAACTGCAGGGTGTCAAAATTCCTTTTAATTGCTTTTGTTCTTGTTCTAATCACCCTGTATGACCAAAACACATGTAAAACAAGAAAAATTCTAAAAAAAATTGAGATAAAGTAATTTAAAACCAGAACTAAAATAACTGTAATGCTAAAATCAAAATAACTATAAAATTAAAACCAAAGTAACTGCAAAACCAAGGATACTAATAATTGGGTTGTCTCCTAACAAGCGCTTCTTTAATGTCACTAGCTTGACACTTGATTGTTGAATTTTCTTCCTCTTCTTCCAGTTGGATAAAAGAAATGTCTCGAAGAAGGGAGCAGTGAAAATTAGTGCCCCTGATATAAATTCCTCCTAACAAGCTTTCTTTTATTGTGGTTAGCTTGATTCACCTTGCTTGTTGGGGTAGAGGTTGGATTGTTTTTTGATGACCTTCTCTTTTTTGGATATTTTCGTCTATTTTTTGGTCACAATACCCTTTTCAGTGCTTTCCTTGGTTGCATTCACTTCTTTGATTTCAAAATTTTGGTGTTGTGTGATGGTTAGAGTGTACCCTTCATCAAGAACTTCTTGAATTGGTGGTTCAAGAAACTCACCCTCTATGCCACTCTCTGTTTCATTGGAGTGTAGATTCCCATAATTGTTTTCTTCCCTTACAACCTCGTTTGTTTGTGCATCTTCCTTCTTTGGTTGTGCATCTTCCTCCTTAGTTTTTGCATCTTCCTCTTCTTCTTCCATGTGTAAGGGTGGAGAGTTCTCTAATTCACTGGAGTATGAACTCCTTTGATTGATTTCCTCACTTTCTTCCATAGGATTTTACATTATATCTCTTGGAAAGGAATTTGCTTGTTCCTCTTTCTGGGGCTTGATAATCAACTCCATATATTTCTTTATATTTTTGACACTCATCTTTATATCATGTATAAATTCTTTCATGAGTAGCTCAAAAGATGGTGGTTCTTAAAATGAATAAGGAGATGGTGGCTCTTGATATGAATAAGAAGGAGATGATGATTTTTGATAAGAGTAAAAAGAGGATAGTTCTTGGTATGAATAGGGAGATGGTGGCTCTTGATATAGGCAGAGAGATGATGGTTCTTGATATGGATAGAGAGGTGGTGGTTTTTGGTATGAATATGGAGATGGTGGTTCTTGATAGTTGGAACATGGAGTAATGAAGTTTCTTTGGTTTTGACTTTGCCAACCGAAATTTGGATAGTTACTCAATCCACAATAATATGAATCACTCCTTGGGTGTGAGTAATAACCCATGTGATCTCTCTCCATTATTTATCCTTAGCACAAAATACCAAACAGAATTAAACGCACCATATGGTAAACAGGCAAGCATAGGAGAAAGAACATAAAGAAAAATAAAAATAATAAAAAGAAATAAAAGTAAAATAAAATATAAAAGAAAACAAAAATTAAAGAAAAATAAAATAAAGAAAATAAACTGAATAATTTCGAAAAGAAAATAACTAATAAGCAAAAATGAGTATAAAATTCAAATTCAACGAGTAAAATAACTAGGAAGAATAAAAACAACTAAGGGGACACCAAACTTAATTTCAAAAATTAAGAGAAAAAAATTTAAATAAAATAAATCAAAATAATTTTTTTTAAATTTAAAGAAATAAGTTAAATGAAATTAAAGAAAAAACGCCTAATCTAAGAGATCAAACAACCAGTAGTTGTCAATCATAGTCAATCCCCGTCAACGGCGCCAAAAACTTGATGCAGAATTTAAAGTCCACAAACTAACCGGCAAGTGCACCGGGTCGTACCAAGTAATACCTCAGGTGAGTGAGGGTCGATCCCACGAGGATTGATGGACTAAGCAATAATGGTTAAGTGATTTACTTAGTTAGACAAGAAGAAAATGGTGTTTTGAAAGTTTAATTGCATCAAGCAGTAAATTCAGAAAATCAGAAAGCAAGCAGTAAACAAGTTGTTAATAATATATGGAGAAACAGTTAAGGCTTCAGAGATATCTATCTTCCGGATTGACTTTTCTTACTAACTATTTTAATCATGCAAGATTCAATTCATGGCAGACTATAGACTAAACCTTAATTCCTTAGACCTTTTTAGTCTCCTATAACTTTCATCAACTGCCAATTCCTTGGTCACTCAATTCTAATTAGAAGGTGAAGTTGAATTCTACTTTATTTGCCACAAAAATCCTAATTACCCAAATATAAGAGGATTATATGTCACGTATCCCGTTAAGTCCAGATAATTATTGATTTAGGAGAATGTGTTTTCAAGCTATTGTTCAAGTAAGGAGCTTTTCCAAGTTATACAAGAACTCAATTAGAACCAAGGTCATACTTCCATTCCACCCAGATTCATAAGATAGAGAACGAAAATAATTCTTAAATTATAAATCAATACATGAATTAAAATAGAAAAATAATAGTATCAATCTATACAATAGACAGAGCTCCTAACCTTAACAGTGGAGGTTTAGTTGCTCATGGTTCAGAGAGAAAATAAGGATTCTGAAAAACTGTAAATTGCATAATGAGGTTGAAGAGAAGAGAAGAGCCCGAAGGGCTGATTCTTTTCCCTTTTATATCTAATCCTAATTAATGTAAAATATATTTCCTAAAAACTAAATAATATATTTTCCTAATTTTAATAATAAAAGTTGAATAAAAATTTGCAAAGCTCAACGTGTAATGCATTTTGGGACGAGTGGGGACCATTGGGCTCATTAGGGTCTACGCCGAACTTGAATTAAACCGAGTTCAACGTGGAATAGTATTTTAGGGTCTACGCATCACATGGCCTCCCCCATCTAGGCGTTCAACGCCCAAGCTGGTCCTTTCCTAGCGTTGAACGCCAGCTCTGCCCCTTCTTGGCGTTGGACGCCCAAGGTGACCCCTGTTAGGCGTTGAACGCTAGCTCTGCACTCGTCTGGGTGTTCAACGCCCTTGACCATGCTTTGGGATGTTATGTTTCCACCTTCTGATCTTCGCTCTGTACCCTGCTTCTCACTATCGTCCCGCTGGATGTTTAGTGTCCTTCCACTCCCCAGTTGGATGGCTTGGCACCCTTCTCTTATCTGTTTAGATAAGTGTTGTTCAGTCTGGATCAGTCGTGCCTCTGTATTCTTGTTAGAGGCATGGGTTTCTTGTAAAATTTCTTGTAAACTCAGCAGTTATTGTGTGATAGAGTTTAATTGCTAGGTTAACAATTCATTCTGCTTGGGAAGGTCTGATTCAGTGTACACTGCCTTGACCTCTCCGTTCATTACAATCTCACTGGATGAATATAGATGCTGGTTAATGGCGACTGTCTCAATGAGCTCTTGAGCGTCTTCAATTGTCTTCCTCATGTGAATTAAACTACCTGCAGAATGATCTAAGGACATCTTGGCTATATTTATGAGTTCTTCATAGAAAATGTCCAGCTTAACCCATTCTGAAAACATTTTCGTGGGACAATTCCGTAGCATCATTCTGTACCTCCCCCAAGCATCACAAAGAGACTCACTCTCTTCTTGCTTGAAACCTTGAATGTCCAGTCTTAGCTGGGTTAGGTTCTTTGGGGGAAGTATTGGTTCAAAAACTTGTTCACCAGGTTATTCCATATTTTCAAGCTTGATTTGGGCTGGGTATCCAGCCACCTCATTGTTTGGCCTTTTACAGCAAATGGAAAGAGCAGTAGCCTGTTGGTGCACGAAATTAACTCTGCAACATTCGCACAGATAGACTGGCAAGTGCACTGGGTCGTCCAAGTAATACCTCAGGTGAGTGAGGGTCGATCCCACGGAGATTATTAGTTTGATCAAGCAATGGCTATCTTGTAGATCTTAGTTAGGCAGATAGAAAATATAGTTGTTGTAGAAAAATGCATAAAAACAGAATAAATAAAATATTACTGGATAGATGTGAAGTAATTGATAAGAGAACGGTTAAGGCTTTCTCCTTCTAGATAAACTTTTCTCACAGTCTACTTCAACTTCTAATGATTCATTCAATGGCAGGCTATAAGTAATTAACACCAGGTCAGTGGTCATTAATTTCCTCTACTTCAGATCAAACGCCAGGTTAGTGGTCATCCAATCTGAACGGGGGTGAATCTCCTATAGTCCATTCCATTGGTGATCCTACTCAAAGTGTCACAGACAAGGTTGGATCATCCTAATCGCCCCGTACCTCGGCTGAACAGATGTCTCTAAATCCCCAAGGAATTCATGGATTAGCCATCTAAGAGATATATAATCAAGCTTGTGGTTCAATAATACCCCGTCAAGGACTCTCAAGAACCCATGTAGAATAGGGATGACGGTCAAGTTACACTCCCAATTAAGTAAGATGAAAAAAAAAGATATAATTAATCCATAAGAATCAGCAGAGCTCCTAACCTTAACCTAGGAGGTTAGTGACTCATATTGTACAATAATGTTTGAAAGTAAAAGTGGGAGAAGAAGATCCTAAACATGTGTGATCTTTGTTTTATATATACTAATCTAATAAATAAGAAATACAAAAGTATGGTAGACTAGACTAGAGGTGCGAAATCCATCCTTGGGCCCACTTGAGTTGAGTGTTTGGGCTGAGCTTGTGATGAGGGAAAATAGATTCCACACAAACTCACCAACAAGTGTATCGGGTCGCATCAAGTAGTAAAACTCACAAAAGTGAGGTCGATCCCACAGGGATTGATGGATTGAGCAACTTTAGTATGGTGATGAATTTAGTTAAGCAAATATTTGATGAATTGGATGAAATTTGATCAACAGAAAATAAATTGCAAGTAAACTAGAGTGCAGAATGAAAATTTGCAGAATCTTAAAGTGCAAAAGAAGTAAAATGCAGAAACTTAAAATGCAAGAAATTAAACGAGTTGAAACTTAAATTGTAAGAAATGTAAACAACTGAAACTTAAAGTGTAAGAAATTTAAATTGCAGAATTTAAATTGCATGAATAATAGAGGGAATTGGGTGCTGGGATGTCAAAACAGAATTTAACAATGTAACTACAGTGAATCAGAGAGATCTGAGATGAAGGAAATTCAAGGAAAGTGATTCATCAATACTCAAGTACCAAAACAGAAAAGAAAATGTAGAAGATGAAAACTAGAAATAAAACACGGATCCGATTTAGAATTCTAAAACAGAAAAGAAAAATTGCAGAAAAAAATAAACAGAGAGGAAAGCTCATATCAGATTCGCAATTCTTTAACAGGAAAGTGAAATTGCAAAAGAAGAAAAAGAACAGAGAGAAAAGTTGCAGTGCAAGCAAAGCAGAAAAGAAAACTCAGATCCGATCTCTAATTCTAAAATTCTAAAAATAGCAAGAAAAATAAAAGAAAGCTCTAGTACCAAAAAAACAGAAAAGAAAGTGCAAAAGATGAAGAACAGAATGAAAACAGAAAAACAAACTAAAACTAAATCTCTAATTCTATAGGATTCCTAAAAGAGGAGCTTAAAGAAAAATCAAAAGAAGATCAAACTAAAAGGGAAAAAAATAAAAGGTCCAGGATACTAATGAAATCAAATTTTCTCCTATTTATACACTTTCTAATTTAGCCATCAAGTACTTGAAGTGGGCTTTTTGACCACTATTGCAGTGGGTCAGGATAGTTGCAGCTTCCAGGAGAACGGAGCATTTTCAAATTGGGCACAGCATTCATTCACCCACGCGTACGCGTCTTTGCTTGCTGAATGCATCATCACGCATACGCGTGCTTCGTGTCCATGCGTCCCTTTGTATGTGCCATCTTCATGTGTGCGCGTCCCTTGGTGGCCTTCATTAACTGAACGCTACGTTCGCACCATGAACGCTCCTCACGTGTGCGCGTCCTTTGCGCGTGCCCGTGGATGGTAAATCACCACTTCTACGCCTCAGCATCATGTATGCATTTGCGCCAACCATCACTTTTGTCACATCAACACGTGCGCATCAAGCACGCGTGCGCGTTGGTGACCAACTTCAAATTCTAATTCTGAAAGTATCGCAAGCATTCATTCAAAGTAAACGTAGCGTTCGTTGCTGGTGAACGCTGATCTTTCGTCCACGCGTGCACGTCATGCATGCGCACGCGTGGGTCTCCAAAAGTGCCATCCTGCGCGTAAGCATCTTGTACGCGTGCGCATCACTGGTGAACGTAGCGTTCATCAAATGAACGTAGCGTTCACCTGCACCTCACTTTTGTTGTTTTTTCTTTTCATCATATTTTCTCCTGTGATCAATCAAACATGCCATCAAAGTCTCACCAAAATCAATAGAATTTGTATCATTCATATTATTCACCTAATTCTTGCATAAATCTTATGATTTTGTATAAAATAAATGATTTTTGATTGAATCAAAATAAACATGAAATTCCACTCCAATCACTTACTTATTGTGCAAGAAAGTTCATAAAACCTAATGAAACAAATGAAAAAATGCTTGTGCAACTAGCATAAGATGACTTGTCATCACAACACCAAACTTAAAACTTGCTTGTCCCCAAGCAAGCACTAAAACATGAGAAGAAATGAGAGAAAACAGAAAAGCATATATGTCCTTATTAGCAGGTAACTGAATTTGCTTCATGGGGTTTTATGCAGATGTAACTGAAACTCTACTTTTATTAGATTTCAGGATTGAAATGTCCCTTTAAGTGATAACCAAAGTTGCTGCTGTAAACTTTGTTATTCATCCATCCTTGATGTTTTTATTTTATTTTGTTTTTTTTTTCTGCTGAGAAGCTTACACTTTTATTCTCAGCTAAGTGTTATGTGTTGCAGCAGCTTTTTAGCTTTGTTTTTTAGTCAACACATCTTCACCACAGACACTTGGCTCACAATTCATCCTAAGACATTGATGCCCAGCACCTCTTTGGGTTACTAAATGCTTTGTAACTAGGTTGCTCTTGATAATGGACTTTCGGTTGATAATCCC
Source organism: Arachis ipaensis (assembly GCF_000816755.2). Classification (NCBI taxonomy): domain Eukaryota; kingdom Viridiplantae; phylum Streptophyta; class Magnoliopsida; order Fabales; family Fabaceae; genus Arachis; species Arachis ipaensis. The sequence goes on from NC_029791.2 coordinate 73,864,020, forward strand.
AGATTAATTAACCCAAGTTACCGGGCTTTAAAATACTCCTTAGAACCTAATTGTCCAAGCAAATCCTAGTACAAAAAGCACCACAGGAATATGTCCTAAGGTCCAAGCTATTGGTGTCTAGCCTTATCATTTGTTTCTTTCATTTTTGTTGCCAATTCTTGGCTTTTCTTCTTTTCCTTCTTACAAACAGCAGTCTAGTTCATACTATAAAGGAACATCCTAACCTTTATCCTTTATTAGTGAGCTTACTTTAACGATCAAACATATATACCACCACTGAACTTTATTATCATCACTTCTGTTTTAACATTTTCATTTATTCATGCAGAGGGAAACAAGACATACATTCAAGTAGGATGAGTGATGCAGACATTCTGGCTAGATCACTTAATTGAATAATAATAGGATAGTAAAATAGCAGAGTGCAGATAAGGGTAAACTTATCAGAAAGGGGTACAATTAAACTTCCAACTAAAACACAGCAAGATATAAACAATTGAGTAACAATACAACCTTTTGGTGTCTTCTTGCTTAGTCTTTCATCCTCCTTCTTAGCTTTTGTGCTCTTCTTGCTGATGATGTACAATCCTTCCAAAAAGTTGAATAGTTTTCTACACTAGAAGTGGAAGTTGCTTGTCCCCCAAGCACTTGAAAAATGGTTAACATGCATGAATGTTTGTAGGCTTTTGAACTTACTTTGGTGTGTGAACACCAAACTTAGTCCCCTGCCAATACCTCTTATGCAATAAATCAATCATATATATGAAACCTTGTGCCTTTGCTAAAGGGAGCAAAACTAAAAACTAGAAAGTAGACAATGGTTGGGTAGTTTTCCTGATTGTTTGGAGCTAGTAACCATTTATGCAGAGGGTTGAAATGTATTTTTACTTGAGATTTTTGGTGGAACACCAAACTTAACATCCTTCATTCACCCTTAAATTGTTTTGGTGTGAAACACCAAACTTTGATCCTTGCAATACAGATAAATCTACTTAACCTTTTTATTGAAATAGTTAGGAAAAGAAACTACCTTTGGTTGCGTTGCCTCCCAACAAGCGCTTGTTTACCGTAATTAGCTTGACATCCTCCTTCTTTGTTCATCCCAACTCATAAATACTCTCTTATTTGTTCCAAGATCCTCCCAGATAATACTTAGCTCTTTGACCATTTGCTATGATTATGTCCTTTGTGGCTTCATTCAGAAGTTCAAGGCTTCTATGTGGAAAAACCTTAGTTACCAGATAAGGGCTAGTCCGTTTAGACTTGAGTTTGCCAAGAAAAACCTTGAGCTTGGAATTATATAAGAGCACTTGTTGTCCCGGATTGAACTCTCTTTTCAAAATTTTCTTGTCATGCCATTTTTTAGCTCTCTCCTTATATATCTTTGCATTCTCATAAGCTTCTAATCTGAATTCATCTAGCTCATTGAGTTGCAATAGCCTTTTCTCTCCTGCTACTTGAGAGTCAAGATTGAGGAGGTTAGTGGCCCAGTAAGCTTTATGTTCTAGCTCCACAGGAAGGTGACATGATTTCCCATAAATTAGCTGAAAGGGTGACTTTCCAATTGGGGTTTTGAATGCAGTTCTATATGCCTGATGACAAGTCATCTTAGCCTAGTCTCACTAGTCTTTTTCTTTTGTTTTCATTAGAATTATGCACTTTCTTGAGCTACA
>NC_029791.2:73867102-73869517 GCF_000816755.2 Arachis ipaensis
ATTACATTCAGCAAATCACAAATCACCCAACTAAAGCTTGATTCGCTTGACTAAATCAACCACTAAACTAAAATTGCTCAACCCTTCAATCCCTGTGGGATCGACCTCACTCCCGTGAGTTTTTATTACTTGATACGACCTGGTACACTTGCTGGTTAGATTTGTGTGTTTTGGGAGAAATTTATTTTTCACCAAAATACTCATCAAGTTTTTGGCGCCGTTGCCGGGGATTGATTAGATTGACAATGATTAAGTGAAGTGGTAATCTAGATCAAGCACTTTTTCTTTAATTTTTTATTAACCCACTAACTGTTTGATTTTTTGCTTAAACTAACTAACACTTCAATCTAGTAGTAGATTGAAGTGTCACTGGCCTTGTGCATTTCTCATTCTCTGCTTGTATGTCAGAAGAAAAGAAGCTGGGATGAGAAAGAAACCATAATGATTACTGAAGAATGCAGAGCCTTGATTCAAAAGGGGCTTCCTCCCAAGCTTGAGGACCCAGGGAGCTTCCTGTTGCCTTGCACCATTGGGGAATTAACAATCACTAAAGCAATGTACGATCTCAGAGCAAGTATTAACTTAATACCATCCTCCTTGGTGAAAAAGCTGCATATAGAGGAGGTCAAACCAGTACAAATGTCTCTGGAGCTGGTAGACAAGTCAATGGTATACCCCAGGGGTGTAATTGAAAATCTTTTGGTCAAGGTGGACAGTTTTATATACCCTGCTGATTTTGTGGTTCTAGAATCAAACGATGATGATGGTGACTCTGTTATACTGGGAAGGCCATTCTTGGCCACTGCTAGAGCTATTATAGACGTAGAGGAAGGGGAATTAACTCTCAGGGTGCATGACCAGAGTGTCACTCTGAAGGTATTACCAGAGGCACAATTTAGCAAGGAGAAGAAAGACTATATGAAAAATGACCAGGAAAGTCACAGCAACATCCCAATGCTAAGGATTGTGCAGACTGATGAAAAAGCCCAAGAGGATATTAGAGTATTGGCCACTGAAAAAAGAGGTCCCCAAGGAAAACCTACGGCCAGAAAAGAAAGAACAACAAAAGGAAAGATGAAACGCAGAAACAAAGTAAAAAGGGGTTGGAAGAACAGAGGGGCTTTCCAAAGGTGACAAAGTGCAACTGATATATCAACAGCTGGGGGCAAATCAACAAACCGAGGATTACTACACTGTCAGCAACATACTCTCATTAGAGCATGCTGAAATTGAACACCAGAGAACAAAGAAGAGGATCACGGTCAGAGGAGACAAATTGAGGCCCTACAAGCACCAACCACCATAAAAGAAAGCCTCAATGTCAAGCTAATGAAAATAAAAGAGCGCTCCATGGGAGGCAACCCATGCTTTAAGATTCATGTCATTTTAAATTCAATAAGTTATGATCAATTGAGCATGAATTCTTTTCTCTTTTCATGAACATGTCCATTGACTGCATGCACTATTTTGAAACATATGCTAAGTTTGGTGTGCCTTCAAGCACACTAAACCATTGTTACAAATAATTCCATTTTGCATGCTTGGAGTATCTTGACAAAGCATATGGCCGAACACTAAGTTTGGTGTCCACATAGCTTCATGAAAAGTAGAAACTCATGCATCAATAATCATACAATTGTTGTTTTTCAAAATCATATAAATAAAAAAATTCTTTTCCGGTAATGAAGGCATTAATTGTGAGGTACCCTTTGACAAGAAACAAGTTTGGTGTTCATCAAACCTTGATGCACCGATTTAGGGATACAATTGATCCTTCATGAAAAAAAAAATAGAGAAAAAGAAAGTATGATGAAAACAATTCTTATGAACATTTAACATTTGAATCTCACTAATTGGAGGAAGATACTCATTTTCTTTATATATGACCAAACATTAAGTTTGGTGTCTTCAAGGGAGAGTGTCACGGTTCAAATGATATAAGAATTGTTGGTTCACATAGTATTAATAAAAAGAACACTCTTGCTACGGTTGGATAAGACTAATGTATGTTGTCTTGTTGTGGTGACTAGGAGGTCAAAGAATCTTCAAAGAAAAAGACAAGACAAAGGAAAGCTTAGCATGAAGACAAAATCCCATCACATGCCTCGAAAAAAAAATCTGCCACTCCTTGAGAATGATCACGGACAAAAAAGTCTTGAAACTAAAGTCAGTCCGCTTTGATGAACCGGGATACCAACAAAGATTGAATGAGGATCAGGATTATGAAGAGATTGTGAGAGACATTTGTTTTGAGAACTCAGAGTGGGAAGGAGATAACAAGAACAGATACAAGTTCCTGAAGAGATGTAACCTCACTTCGGAAGCAAAAGGATGGTATGAGTTGATGAAAAGATCAATTCTGGGCACAGTAAACACCTCAGAAGTTAACAGGGAGAGAGCCGTGATGCTGCATTA
>NC_029791.2:73869529-73942003 GCF_000816755.2 Arachis ipaensis
CTCAAACCCGGTTCAATTGGTTCACTTTGGTTCTTCTTCAAACTTCAAGAGCAATCAACCAAGGCTTCTTTCAACCCAATTCCACCAAGAGCAAAGGCCCAACTCAAAGCTTGAAGATCATTTTTGGAAAGTGTATAAATAGGATAGAATTCAAGTTCTTCGGGGAGCTTTCCTTTTGGAATTTTCATAATAGTTTTCGAAGAGCTTTTGATATTGAGTGAACTTTAATTTCTTTGTCTTGGGGAAAGAGAATTCACTTCTCTTCCTCTCAGTTTTATTGCTTTCAATTTCAATTACAATTGTCTTGGATCTTGGGTTGAAGAATTGAAGAAATTTTGTTTCAATCTCATCCTTAGATCTCTCTGTTTATTTACTGCAATTGAATTTCCATTTCTGTTACTTACTTCTCATCTACTTTCCTTGCAATTTACAATTCCCTTGCAATTGTTCTTGTTGGATCTAGGAAGGCATTGAGATCTAGACTTGGTTTTCTAGTCTCTGGGTCCTGAGATCTGAATTCCCAATTTACATTTTGTTTCTTGCTTTTAATGTTCATTTACTTTACTGCTTCAAGATCCGATTCAACCCAAACCTTCTTTTACTCTTCTGTTTGATGCTATTTACTTTCCTTTGTTTAAATTCTGCAAATCCAACTCCCAATCCCCTTCACATTCCGAGCCATTTACATTTCTTGCACTTTAAGATTCCGCAATTTACATTTCTTGCACTCTAAGTTTCTGCCATTTAATTTCTTGTTCTTTAAGATTCAGCAATTTAATTTCCTGCTCTCTTTAATTTCATGCAAATTACATTCAGCAAATCACAAATCACCCAACTAAAGCTTGATTCGCTTGACTAAATCAACCACTAAACTAAAATTGCTCAATCCTTCAATCCCTGTGGGATCGACCTCACTCCCGTGAGTTTTTATTACTTGATACGACCCGGTACACTTGCCGGTTAGATTTGTGTGTTTTGGGAGAAATTTATTTTTCACCAAAATACTCATCAATGCCTATAGAGCATCATCCAACTTTCTAGCCCAGTCTTTCCTTGTGATCCCAACTGTCTTCTCCAAGATTCTCTTTAGCTCCCTATTTGCCAATTCAGCTTGCCCGTTAGTTTGAGGGTGGTATGGTGTGGCCACTTTGTGAATTACTCCATATTTGTGGAGCTGTTTTTCTATCTGTCTATTGCAAAAGTGGCTGCCACCATCACTAATAAGGCCTTTAGGTACCCCATATCTAGTGAAGATGTGTATCTTAAGAAATTGAAGGACAATTGGTGCATCACGGGTAGTTGTTGCTATGGCTTCCACCCATTTGGAGACATATTCCACTGCTACTAGAATGTATTTGAAGGAATAGGATGGAGGAAAGGGGCCCAGGAAATCTATACCCCAGAGATCAAATAGTTCCACTTCCAAAATGAAGTTTTGAGGCATTTCATTCCTCTTTGTCAACCCTCCAGCTCTCTGACATTCATTGCATTGGTGCACAAACTCTCTGGCATCTTTGAATATAGTTGGCCAAAAAATCCACTTTGAAGCACTTTAGCTGCTGTTCTTTCTTGCCTAAAATGCCCACCATAAGCTGAACCATGACAATGCCACAATATGTCTCTCATCTCATTTTCAAGAATACACCTTCTAATCATCCCATCTGGACACCTCTTGAACATGAATGGCTCGTCCCACAAGAATTTCTTGGCTTTATTACACAGCTTCTTCACTTGTTGCTTGGTAAACTCTTGAGGAACCTTCCTTCCCACCTTGTAGTTTACAATGTCAGCAAACCAAGGTGCCTACTGGATTTGGAGAAGATATTTATCTGGAAATTTTTCATTCACTGGTTGTGGTGTATCTTGGTTGGCTTCTTGTGGCAGTCTTGACAAATGGTCTGCCACTTGGTTCTCATTTCCTTTCCTATCTCTTACTTCAATGTCAAATTCTTGTAGAAATAGCACCCACCTAATAAGCCTTGGCTTAGAATCTTGTTTAGACATGAGATACTTGAGAGCAGCATGATTAGTATATACTATAACCCTTGAACCAATCAAGTATTGTCTAAATTTATCAAATGCATATACAATTGCCAAGAACTCTTTCTCAGTGGTGGTATAATTTTTCTGTGCCTCATTCAACACCTTACTTGCATAGTATATAACATGATGCAACTTGTCTTTCCTTTGCCCCAATACAGCACCAATTGCAAAGTCACTTGCTTCACACATGAGTTCAAAAAGCAATTCCCAATATGGGGGTGTGAGGATTGGTGCTGTAGTGAGTTTTCTTTTTAAAGTTTCAAAGGCATGCTTGCAATTGTCATCAAAGATGAAAGGATTGTCAATGACTAGCAAATTGCTCAGTGGTTTGGCTATTTTTGAAAAGTCTTTGATGAATCTCCTGTAAAAACCAGCATGTCCAAGAAAACTTCTTACTGCTTTCACATTAACGGGTATAGGAAGCTTTTCTATGATCTCTATTTTAGCCTTATCAACTTCTATACCTTTGCTTGAAACCTTATGTCCAAAAACTATCCTTTCAGGAACTATGAAATGGCATTTCTTCCAATTCAAGAGTATATTAGTTTCTTGGCATCTTTTAAAGACAAGAGTTAAATGATGCAAGCAGGTATCAAATGAATTGCCAAAGATAGAAAAATCATCCATGAAGACTTCTAAAAATTTTTTCACCATGTCAGAAAATATAGAAAATATACACCTTTGAAAAGTAGCTGGGACATTGCATAGCCCAAAGGGAATCCTTCTGTAGGCAAAGACTCCGAATGGACATGTGAAGAAGGTCTTCTATTGATCCTTGGGATCCACCACTATTTGATTGTACCCAGAGTATCCGTCCAAAATGCAATAATATGCATGGCCAGCCAATTTTTCCAGCATCTGGTCAATGAAGAGGAGAGGGAAGTGATCTTTTCTTGTGGCATCATTCAGTCTTCTATAGTCAATGCACATTCTCCATCCTGTCACTGTCCTTGTGGGAATGAGTTCATTCTTCTCGTTGAAGATGACAGTCATGCCACCTTTCTTTGGTACCACTTAAACTGGGCTTACCCAAGGACTGTCAGAGATTGGGTATATGATTCCAACACTCCACAGCTTCATTACTTCTTTTTGAACCACCTCCTTCATGGTTGGGTTAAGCCTTCTTTGGGGTTGTACTATAGGCCTTGAGTCCTCCTCCAAAAATATCTTGTTCATGCAGATGGCAAGGCTTATGCCCTTGATATCATCAATCGTCCATCCCAAAGCTGTCTTGTGAGCTTTCAACAGTTCAATCAGCTTTGTTTCTTCTTCCATGTTTAAGGAGGAATTGATGGTCACTGGCAGGGTCTCTTCTTCTCCAAGAAATGCATACTGGAGATGAGGAGGGAGGGGCTTTAATTCTTGTTTTGGCACCTCCTCTATCTTGCTTTCAAAGGAGATTTCTGCTACTCCTTCTTCTATGATGTCTTGTTCTACTTCTGTTTCCTCTTTTTGTTCTTCCTGATCATTTGCTTCAAATAGCTCCTCCTCCAATTCTTCTATCATTTCCACCCTCATATGCTTTTCCTTTTCAGGGGGATGTTGCATGGCTTTAAAGACATTGATGATCATTTTTTCATCATGCACCCTGAGGGTCATTTCACCTTTCTCCACATCAATTATAGCCCTTGTTGTGGCTAAGAAGGGTCTCCCCAAGATAACCGAGTTGTTCCTTCTTCTCACTCTGAGTGTCATTTCTCCTTTCTTTACATCAATTATAGCCCTTGCTGTGGCTAGAAAGGGCCTTCCCAAGATGATTGAGTTGTGTCCTTCTTCCTCCATGTCCAAAATGATAAAGTCAGTAGAAAATATGAATTCTGCTACTTTCACCAACAAATTCTCCACAACTTCATTAGGTATCTTGAGTGATCTATCAGCCATTTGAAGCGACATTCTGGTGGGTTTGACTTTAATAAATGATGATACCCTTATCTCTTTCTTAGTTTAGCATGAGGATATGCTATGGTTTAAGTGTGGGGAGATTTGATGCACCACTATTTCGTGGTGCATTCTATGCTAAATTTAGGGAATTTTATCACCCTTTTCCCACATTTATTCACTAAAATAGCATGGTTTTGCATATTCTCCCTAATTTGTGCTTAAGAGTAAAAACATGCTTTTTAGGCCCTTAATTGGTTAATTTAATTCACCTTTTATTCTACTAGATGCCTTGATGTGTGTTAGTGATTTCAGGTTGAAAAGGCTAAGAATGGATCAAAAAAATGAAGAGAAAAGCATGCAAGGTGGAGAAATCATGGGAAATCAAGGATTTGAGATGCGTTCATTAATGCGCACACGCAGCAAATGCGCACGCGTGGAATGTGAAGTCGCATGGCGACGCGTACGCGTACATGACGCGTATGTGTGGAAAGCAAAAATGCCAGGCGACGCGTACACGTGACCCACGCGTACGCGTCGATGCTCGCACGTGACGTCATTAAAGTGAAAATGCTGGGGGTGATTTATGGGCTTCCTAGGCCTAGATCCAACTCATTCCAGAGCATATTACATGCAAAAATCAAGAGGAGTCAAAGGAGGGAGAACACATAGTTTAGTTTACATCATGCTTTAGTTAGTTTCTAGAGAGAGAAGCTCTCTCTTCTCTATAGAATTATGTTAGATGTAGATTAGGATTTCTTAGATCTAGGTTTAATACACGTTTTGATTTACTTTTCCTTTACAAATTCTTGTTCTTTTACCTTTCCTTTCCTAGTTTAGCATTTTAATCTTTGTGATTGTTTACTTTGTTGTTGATGCACTCTTGTTTCTTCTACTTTTCTTTAATGCAATTTATGTTTGATTTCTTCTATTGTTGATTTGTGATGAACGGATTTTTGCTAGTAAAGAATTCACAATAAATTTTCGTTACTAGTATAGTTTCTAAACCAACAATAATCCTTTCATACAAAAATTTGGTTGTCACAAAAACAAACCCAATAAAATTAAACCGAAGTATTTAAACCTCGGGTCGTCTCTTAAGGAATTGTAGGGAGGTGTAGCTATTATTGGTTATGGGATTGTATCTTTTTGGGTTTTTGAAATAAGGAACAAGGAAAGTAAATGACAAGGAAATAAACTAATAATTAATAAAGCTCTTGGTAAGGTATGAGAATTAGAAGTCCTATCCTAGTATCCTTATCAATTGTGATGAGAATTGTCCATTGCTCCTACTTAGTTAACCTCTAACTATGAAGGAAAGTCAAGTGGATGAATTAATTTGATTCCTCAAGTCCTAGTCAATTTGTTTTGTTGTTGCTAAAATCCTTGCAATAAGTAGTTGTAGATTTACTTTTCTTGCAATCTTATCTTGCTTTCCTTTTATGCCTTCCAAATGTTTGACAAAATGCTTGGAAGGATGTTAGAGTAGATTTTTGTGTTCTTGGCTTGGGAAGGTAACTTAGGTGAAATTGAGTTGCTAATGTCCAAGTCTTGATGATTGGTGTCTATTGACTCTAGCATCCACTAAGTTAATTAGTGAGTGGTTAGGACTTATGGATTAGGATTGGTGTAGCTCATTTGACTTTTCTTCACTTATTAGAGGATGACTTAATGAGATTGTTCCTTGTAATTATCATATTGTGGTTAGTGACAAAGATATAGATCCTTATCTATTAACCCTTGCCAAGACCTTTTTATCATTTGAGTTTCATTTACTTTCTTGTCATTTATCTTTCATGTCTCTTATCACAAAATCCCAAAATACTTGTCCTAAAACCAATAACAAGAACACTTCCCTGCAATTCCTTTGAGAGATGACCCGAGGTTTGAATACTTCGGTTATTATTTTTATTGGGGTTTGTTACTTGTGACAACCAAATTTTTGCATGAGAGGATTATTTGTTGGTTTAGAAACTATACTTGCAACGAGATTTCATTTATGAAATTCTATACCATCAAAAATCCCTTCAACAACTGCACATGATCACTAACATTAAAAAGCAAGGGAAAATTCTAAAAATAAACAAAAATAAACTCAATTGAAAGTAAATAGAAGAAATAAGAACAGAAGTACTCTACTAATGGTTGGGTTGCCTCCCAATAAGTGATTCTTTAATGCCATTAGCTTGACACACGATTGTTGACTTTCTTCCTCTTCTTCCTGTTGGTTAGCAGAAATGATTGCAAGGGGAAAAAGGAGAAGATCAGTGCCCTCGGATTTGAATTCCCCTGAACAAGATTTCTTTTATTGTTATTAGCTTGATTCTCCTTGCTTGTTAGGGTAGGGGTTGTAGTGTTTCTCCATCCCCTATGTATCTTCCTCTTGGGACCTTCCTCCTTGGTGGATGCTGACTGCCCAACACCAAACTTAAGTTCGATGTCTGGAAAAACTGTTGAAGTTTTCACCAAGGGAGGAGGCTTCGGTATTGTACTCTGCATGGAAGTACCTCCTTTGTCAGGGGGTAGTGGATGTTTCAGGACCATGATAATCATGTAATCCTTCTGTAACTGCAGCACCAATTTGCCTCTCTCAGTATCAGAAAGGTTTCTTCTAGTAGAGAGAGACCATTGCTCCAAAACCTTAGCAAAAGGAATATTGATTTATATGTTTTTAGAGCCTTCCAATGATTATGAGCAGTGCTTGTCCTTGGTCTCCTTTTGGGGAATCTGAGGGTGTGGTACTTCAGGCTTTCTTCCCAAAAGAGGGGCGTGCAACAATGTGCTTCCAGCCTCTTCTTGAGCCTCTTCTTCATTTAGTGTGAGCTTTAGTTGATAATGTATGGTTATGTTGTTTGTATGAAGCTTGTTTTTGGAGTTGGTGGTGGCTTTTGGTTTGGATTTGGTGGTTTGGAGCTTGGTGGAAGCTTGTTGGAATCAAGTTTGGTGTTTGAGCATATTGTGAATCGGCCAAGGTATGGTTTTGGTTTCCATTATGTAATATGTAATGTTTCATGAACCTTAGGCTAGTTGACCTTAAGATAGGATTGGATGTTTGGGTGTATGTTTAATTGTATGTGATTTTGATGTTTGAAGATAAATTGTATGATGGTGATGATGATATAGAGTTTTGGGATGTGGAATATATGAATTTTGATGTTGATTATTCGTATTTAATGACTATGAAGGTTTATGATGAATATTGTGATTTATTATTGTTGATGAGGGTTTGTTGATATGGTTGATGATTAATGATGAATATTGATGTTGTTGGTAATTGAAGGTGAGTATTGAGATTGTTGATAAATGATGTGGATTATGAATTTTGGATGATGATAAATTGATGCTTGGTGTTGATAAGTATTGTTGGTGATTTATTATATTGATGAACAATGAGGATTATGAGAATTCAAGGTAATAAGTTAATGTCAAATGTTTATGATGGTTTGGATTGAAGGATATTAATGATTATGATGTGTGATGATATAAGTTGATGATGATTTTGGATTTTTGGATCTTGTGGTTGATGTGGATATTAGATGGTGGTTGAGGAAATTTCATGTGAACTTAGGTTGAATTTTAAAGTTGGATGAGGTGAGTATTAAATGATTTAGATGATTGAATGGTTGATTTTTGAGAAGTCAGTGGTAGGAACCTTTGTGTTATTTTGGTATTGTTTGGACTGTGAGTAGTTTGGTGTTGAATTGAGAGATTTAGTGAATTTGAGTTTTTAAGGCTTTTGGAAAAAATGAGTTTTGGGCTAACTTTGACGAATCATATCTTGAGCTACGTTTTTTGAAATTGAATGATTTTTGTATAAAAAAAAAGGATAATTCAAGGAGCTTTAAAACTCAATTTTGTAAAAATATGAATTTTGTAGACAAAGATATGATCGTTGAAAGTTGGTGTCCGAAATCTGAATTTTGTGAATGTTGCAGAATTTGTGATTTCTGGTTTTTGTGCGCACGCAAAGCCTTGTGCGTACACACACCCTGTGTATTTTTAAAGATGTACGTATGCAAACTCTTGTGCGTACACACACACAGGGATATGGCTGTTGTTGGGAGTGCTAGCACGCTCTGTGCGCACACACAACCAATGAAGTTTTGCAAGTTGTGCACACGCACAGCCTTGTGCGCATGCACACGTTGAAAGGTGCACTCTGTTGAGGGCGTTCGCACGTATTGTGCAATTGAGCAGAGTTGGAAATTTTTACTCCTGTGCGTATGCACACATATATGCGTACGCACACTTCTTAAAAATTCCTATAGGCATTTATACACACAACCCTATGCGTACACACACTGCCCTGTTTTTCAACGAAAACCTTGTTTTTAACTGTTTTACCTTCCCAACAAGCTTGAAAACTTCCGTAACACTTACTTAAAACCTTTTTACCAGTTTTAGGCTTTGAATCAAGAGAGAAAATAATAAGTGAATAAAAAGGGGCATTTTGGTTATAAGTTTAGAAGACGGAGACTTAGGTTTCTGAAGTTTTGGGTGAACTAGCGAAGTGTTTTATTGGCAATGTCTTAAGAACTTGTGAATGGATGGTAACTTGTGGAATTAAGAACTGATGATGGTTATTATGAGCTTGATGGATATTGAAGGAAAGTGTGACAGGCACTATATCGTTGGAATGTTGAGAATTGATAATTGAAAGTGATTTAAGATGACAAATGGTGATGACTGGTGATGATTTGAGGTCGATAGACTTGTTGGATGTGGATAGTATGCTAGGCACTATATCCTTGGAATGATTTATGATGAAATAGATGTTGTTGTTATTTTCCTTCTCTGCCGCAAGAGTGTGCCAGGCACTATATCCTCGGAATGAGCATGCAAGTGTGCCAGGCACTATATCCTCGGAACAAAAGCGTGCCAGGCGCTATATCCTCGGACGTGGCAGAAAGGCGACATCCGAAAGGATGTGTCGGGTTGGCATTTATAGACTGACAAGTGATATCACGAGCCAATAGGACAGGCATTCATTATGTGCATCTTCTATGTGTTTTGTTTGCTTTGCCTAATTGCATCTCTTGCCTAAATGATTAATATGCTTATTTGCTAGTTGTTTCACTTGCTGCACATGTATATTACTTGTGTTTTACTTTCTTGTACTATCTGTGACTGTCTGGTGCTGAAGAGGTTAGGTAGGCGGTGGCAATAGGATCGTACGGAGGTTAGGTTGGTGACGGTTGTGGGATACAGTGGTGTGATTTGATATTAGTTAGAAATCCTTGAAGTTTAGATAACCCTGTTTATGGTTTATGGTTTAAGTTATTTATTTTGTTAAGCTTGAATATCTGTTTTCGATGTGAAGTTCTAGGATTGCCTTTGGTGTCCTGGAACCTTACATCTTATATATTGGGCACTGTTACCATACTGAAAACCTCCAGTTCTCATTCTATAGTTTGTTGTTGTTTTTCAGATGCACGTCGCAACCCACCTCGGTGAGTTGTTTGATGGTGACAGAGCGGAGGACCTTATTCCATTTTTGTTGCCATTTTGGCCACTTGACTTGTTCTCTCACTTTTGTGTTTATATTGCCTTAGAGACTTACTTTGAGAGAGGTACTTTGTATAAGCTTATTTAGTTTCAAAAACTCTGTATGTCTGTAAATACTAGTCGGCTTAAACTCTATGAGCTGCGGCTAGTTCCTTATAATTATTATACTCTTATATCTATGTATGTTCTATTCTCTTGCATCTATACCTTGTATCTTAAGCGTTTGCTTCGTGTTAACGTTTCGTGCTTTTGTAATTCTGTTTGTGAGCTTAATCCTTCATCGGGATTCTAGAATATATTATTTCCTTCTATATAAATATGTATAAGCCTTAGAATTGTCGTAACCTTTGATTAACCTTTGCTTTACGGCTAGAGGTAAGGCTTAGGGTAATTAGGGTGTTACACTTGCTCTTGCCTTTTGGTTTAAAGGGCTATTGGCTTTTTCTTCTTTTTATTTATTTATTTTTTTCGCTTTTTTCTTTCACTTTTTCTTTCTTTTTGCTACTTTTTCTTGCTTCAAGAATCAATTTTTGGATTTTTCAGATTACCAATAATATTTATCCTTTTTCATCATTCTTTCAAGAGCCAACATTCTTAACTCCAACATCAAATATGCACTGTTCATTCATGCATTCAGAAAGTAAAAGCAATGCCACCACATCAAATAATTGAATTATTCTTATGATATAACTCGAAATTCAAGTATCTCCCTATTGTTTTTCAAATAAAATTTTCTTTCAAGCAAGGTGAGAGATATATAGAATATTTTATAGCTTTAAGACATAAATAAAGATGATCATGCACTAGAAACAGACAATAGAACAAAATAAATGGGAAACAGAAAATAACATAGGCAAGGGATCGAAATTAAGGAAACGGGACCACCTTAGTGACGGCGGCTACTGCTTCCTCTAGAGAATCCAATGGAGCACTTGATTTCTTCTATGTCACGCCCTTGTCTCCGTTGCTCTTCTAGTGTAAGGGTGCGGATCTCCTTGCACTAATGGTAGATGGAAAGCCAACCTTACACTTTCAGGGCTGAAATCTAAGGGTCGCACTCAGACCATGGTGCTCCAATTTTTGGTGCTTGGGTTCACGCTTGTATCATGATGTTTAGTGACCCATGCATTGGCATAGAACTCTTGCACCATTAAGATTCCATCTTCCGGGATAGGATTTGTTAGAACTTCCCAACCTCTCCTCCGGATTTCTTGTTAGATCTCTGCGTACTCATTCTTTTTTAGCTTACAGGGGACTTCAGAAATCACCTCTTCTTTGCCACTACTTCATAGAAGTGATCTTGATGAACTTTGGTGATGAATCTCTCCTTCTCCCAAAATTTAGAGGTGGAAGCAACAACTTTTCCTGTCCTCTTTCTAGAGGATTCTCTGACTTTGGGTGCCATAAGTGTGAATAAAAAGCAAAAAGTAAAGCTTTTCCAACACCAAACTTAAAAGCTTTGTTCATCCTCGAGTAAAATATGACAAAAGGGAAGAAAAGAGTAGAAGAAGAAGAGAATAGGGGAGATGGAGGGAGAGAGTGTTTCGGCCAAGTGGGGGACTTTTTGTATGAAGTGTGTGTTGGAGAGGTGGTATGAGGGGGTGTGTGTGGAAAAGAGAGAAAGTAAAAGAGAGAAGAAGGTAGGGTAGGTGAAGATTCTATAGGACCCACTGATCCTGAAAGGCTAGGGAATCGAATTCCTTACCCCCTTGTGGGCATTGAACGCCCAGCCTTTGCCCCTTAGCTGGCATTCAACGCCAGGCATCTACTCTTCTTTGGGCGTTGAAAGCCCATTAGGGACTCCTCCCTAGCGTTCAATGCCAACAATACTACTCTTCCTTGGGTTTTGAACGCCCATTAGGGACTCCCTGATAAACCCCGATTTCGTGATTTATCTTGTGCTTATTTTGGGGGATTTTGTCACCTTTTCTCGCATTTATTCAATGAAATAGCATGGTTTTGTAATTCTCCCTTGAATTTTGCTTAAGTGTAAAAACATGCTTTTTAGGCCCTAAATTGGTGATTTTAATTCACTTTAATTCCATTCGATGCCTTGATGTGTTTGATGAGTGAATTCAGGTTCATAAGGCAAATATTGGATGGAAGAAATAAGGAGAAAAGCATACAAAAAGGGAGAACGCATGAAGAAACAAAGATTGGGAATGCACCAAAGGACGCGCACGCGCAAAAGTGGTTTCGCCTATAGACGCACATCCGTACATGCCGCGTCCGCACGGGTTGAGAATTTGCCAGTCGACGCACATGCGCATATGGCGCGCACGCGCCGATACTCTCACGTGGCCCACTTGAAGGCAAAACGCTGGGGGTGATTTATGAGCTGCCCAGGCCCAAATCCAACTTCTTTCTGAGTATATTTCATGTAGAATTGAAGTCCAAGCAAAAAAGGGGCAATTAGTTTAGCCAACATGAGCCTTTAGTTAGTTTTCTAGAGAGAGAAGCTCCCTCTTCTCTCTAGAATTAGGTTAGGATTAGGTTAGATTATCTTAAATTCATGTTTACTTACTTGATCTCATCTTGTTTCTTTTATAATTTCTCCTTTCTACATCTTGATTCTCTTAGTTTTTATGTTAATTTCCCATTTTGCTATCTTTTGTGATGATGACTCATGTTGGATTTGTTTACATTTAATGAAATTTTGATGTTGATGTTTCTTTAATTGATGAATTGAGTTGTGATCTTACTTTTCTCGCAATTAATAGTGATGGATTTTAGTATTCTTGCAATTTATGATGTTGACTTTTATTGCATCCAAGTGTTTGATGAAATGCTCTCCTTAGTTTTTGAGTAGTTTTGTCAACTCTTGGCTTAAGCCAAGGGGCTTGAGTAATGTTGAGTCTTTGGACATAATGGATTTAGTGATTTGAGAACCCTTGGTGATCAATTTGAAGCCCATTGACGCTAACCCACTACTAAGTCAACTAGTAGGTAGGTTAGGACTTAAGGGTGGATGTGATCAAGCCTATTTGACATACTTCAAGTCTAGGAGTAAATGTTACGTGCTTAAGGCTTCGAGAAGTAGACTTAATAGGTTGGCCTCTCATAATTGTCAATAATTGATTTGTTGACTAGGATGGTGATCTCAAGTACCCAAGTCTTAGCCAAGAGTTCTTTATTTTTCTTTCTTTACTTATTCACTCAGTTTACTTTCTTACCATCTCATAAACAAAACCCCCTTTTACCCCATCATAGCCAATATGCATGCACTTCATTGTTTCCTAGGGAGACGACCCGGAGTCTAAATACTCTGGTTAATTTTCATTGGGGTTCATTATTTGTGACACAAACCCATATCTTAATTTGATGCGAGAATTATTTGTTGGTTTGGGGCTATACCTTCAATGTAGATATTTTGTGAAATTCCTTACCGACAATAAATTCACGCGTGTCAAATTAATGGCACCGTTGCCGGGGATCACAATGGTACTATGTTATTGCCTATTGTATATATTGTGAATAGCTTGAACTTTGGTTTGTTTGCCAGTTTTTACTTGTTAGGATTTTATCTTCTTTGTTTCTTGTTGCTCTTTGTTTTTTTATTTTCTCTTTCATTATGAATTCTCATCCTTTTAGCTATGAGTGTAGTTCAGACTATGTTGTAGGAAATGGAAGCTCCAATGAGGATATGCATCAAGGATTTGGGAATCAAGGATGGGAGGAACCTCAAGCTTATGAACAACCTTCATGGCAACAACCTCCTACGAACTCCTATGGGCATAATCCTGATCCTAACGTATATCACTCCAATGGGTGTGATGACCGTTATTGTGGTTGTCAACCACAATCATCATATGCATGTGACCCCATTTCTCAATATAGCCACACACCATACTTACAAGCCTTACACCACCATTCAACTCTACGTGACCATAACTCATACACACTATATCAACCACCATTTGAATCACATATAGAACAACCACCATCCCAATACTGATATTCCCAAGAACCACAAATTCCACATACACCACCTCAAGAACTCCACCAATACGAACCACCTTCTGATTACAACAATCTTCCCTTAACTAATGAATTCTTTTTTCCACCACCACCTCCCGACGAAGCCTTCATATTAGAACTAAGAGACCTTGAATCTCGCATCTTAAGGCAGCAAGAGGAGGATGAAACTAAGTTTAAGGAGCTAAAAGCAAAGATAGCTAGAAAGGTAGAAGCCGTGAATCACCTAATATCCCCCCTAAGTTTATGCACCATAAGTACTCCCATTGTTGAATGTGGAGGAACGATCAAGGAGCTTAGTGAGGATATAAACTTGAAGCTACATGGTGATGAAGGAGAATTGAAGCAAGAAGGACAACAAGAGGAGAAGATATAGATTAGAGAACAAAAGGAAGCAGTGGATGGATGTTTAGGATACGTTGAGCACATAAAAGAATCGCGAATTGAAGAACCATCTTCCAAGAAGTTTAGAGGGGATATTGAAGAGAAGAGTAATGTTGCGGGTGTAAATAGAGAGTTGAAAGAAATTGATCAAGAAGTGGATTCCATCACTAGTGATTTTTTGCCCATGTTGATCAGTCCCCTTGACGATCTTGTTGAACCTTCCCCCAGTGGATTAGAAAGCAAGGTTAAGGAAGACGTGAAACCTCCAAGACCTACTGAGGGTGAAGAACTGGGAGAAGTATTCCAAGCAACAAGCGCTCCTATCTATGATGATTCCGAATCAACATATGCTCCTTTCGAGTTTGAAGAGTCCTTCCCCAAATTGCCTAGACTTGATGATGAGGTAGATTTTGCTATACCTCCTATCTATGATGAGAGTGATGGGGAAGAAATAGAAGAAATTGGTGAAGAAGAATGTGAACTTGAGGAAGCATGGCATGAGGAGGAACTTGAAGAACCTTGCCAAGTGGTGGAAACCTCTAGAAGAGGATGGACGGGAGTAGAGCATGCTTTATCAAGATCTTTGGGAACTCCTCCACCTAGTTCGTCATCCAATCCTCCACTTGAGTGGGTAAAACTTCTAACTCTCAGCTTTATTATCCCACTTGAGCATGGTTTGCTTGAAACGGATGGCCAACTTAGGGCGCTTTGTGGAATTAAGCGAAAGAGGAGGATGTTTAGTGGTTGGCGCTCTAAATCTAGGCTCATTATGGTGGGAAGCTCGAAATTGAAAAGCATGGATTGGTGTAATGTGCAATTAAATGGGTCTAGGAGAGTAGTTTGGTACTTCCATGAGAATTCTGTTTTCTCGCCGCCCAGACAAAGTCAAGGCAATCAACTGGAAGATAGGTGCGAGGACAAGATATGGGATCCTGGATTATCCTATGATAGTCAATTTCGGGAGCTCACGTCTTGGAGAGGACCTCACCAAAGCTTAATGAAGAAGGTTGGAACTTCTGACAACCGATTGGAGGACAAGCACTCTTGGAGGTTCAAGGATGGATATAAGCACAAGCCACCTTGACAAGAAGCCTCCCAATGTCCAACTTAAGGACTTAAACTAAAAGTTCTTGGTGGGAGACACCCCACCATGGTAAACTCTTTCCATTCTCTTGTAGATATAATGAATGAATGATTTGAGTTCCATTGTATAGAGTTTCTTTACTTTGTAGTGTATTTGCTTTGATTGCTAAGGTATCTGTACGTCATATGCTTTAGTTAGGGATAATTCTTTGAATTTGAGTTTTTGCTTGAATTGCAAGTTTTCTCAAGTTGTTTGAAAAATCTCCTATGTTTCAAAATGTGCTTAATTTTGCACCTTAGCTAGTTCTAGAGTTTTAGAGAATGATGGAAAGTTATGAGGTCTTTTGATGCTCTTAAAAAAAAAAAAAAACCAAGCCACGCGAAAGCGCAAAGCACGCGCGCGCGTAGGCTGCTCATTTCAACTATCTGGGCCAAGGACCAGAGAGTTGTGCAACTTTTGGGCCAACTCTGTGTCTCAACCCACGCGGACGCACGTTGTACGCATCCGTGCCACTCCCTGTTTCTTCGCTTACGCGTTGGCGTACTCCGCGCCTCCGCGTCCATTCCATAAGCTCAACCCATCCACGCGAACGCGTACAATGCGCACGTGCGTCGATGTGTTTTAGCATCACCCAGGCCAAAGGACCCGAGAGTTGTGCGAACTCTTGGCCTCTTTTGTGCCTCTGGCCCAGCACACCTGCGCGGACGCGCACCATACACGTCCGCGCCGATCTCTAATTACCCCATTTACGCGTATGCGAGTATGGCGCTTCCGCGCCAACCCTTAATTACCTCCACCCACGCGGACGCGCATGGTGCGCGCACGTGTGGATTCGAATTTTTACTTACCCCAGGGACGCGAAGCCCTAGCACATTCACGCAATACCCCTCTTCTCCTCTCCAACGTTCTATTTCTTCTCTCCCTCCATCTTCAACCTCACCTCTGAGGAACCAACCACCGGCTGCCCTCCGGCGAGCGACCCGCAACCATTGCCGCTGCCGTCACCACCCAACCCCCTTTCTTCACTCCCTCTCTTTCACTCAATCCTCTCTGTCTCATCTCTCTCTCTCACAGCCAACCTTAGCGCCGCCCCAAGCACCGCCGCGACCACCATTGTCACCGGCGCGAGCTCAACGGTGACATCGAACTATCACTCCACTTCACCTTCTTTAAACTTATCCCGCTCAGTTTCTGTGTCCCTAGGTTTCTGCTTCCCCTATTCTACCTTCTTTTTCTTTTTTTTACTGCGTACTGTTAATTACATTAGTTTAGTTAGATTAGCTTAGTTAGTTAGTTTAGTTTGATTTAGGTGGTTAGCGAATCTGGGTTGAGTAGTGGATTTAGTGTTGTTTGAATTTCTGTTGCTATGTGAAATTACTCTGTTTTGTTGCATTACTCTGTGTTCATTTAATCTGTTGATGCTGCTTACTTGTGATGGATTGGTGAAGGGAATGCTGATTGAAGCAACTGCCCCTGTTCTCTGTGCTGTTTGATTTGCTTTGTTGCTAAACTATTGGCTGTCTGTTACATCCATATGAACTCATATATATGATTTTGTGTTTCTAATTGTTGATGAACTCATATGGAATCTAATTTGACTGTTTGAATTTGGGAAATAGCAAATATGCTGCTGAAATGCTGCCGGATTTTTCTTAACCATAGTCCTTGAATTGACCTTGTTTGATGGGTGTAGCAACTTCTAGTTGATGATTTCTGTTCAATTAGCACTTTGTTGCCCCATTTGTTTTGGAAAATCATCAGGAACAAGTTTTGGTCTTGCTTATACTCTTTGCTTGTTATGCATGATGATTTGCGTATAGGCATTGAATAGTTTGAATGAATTTTCTAATTGACCATTACTTAAAATTTCCTTAAAATCTTGTGCCTCTTTTGCATAGACACAAAAGTTTGAATGTTCTAATCTATGTGACCAAATAGTTCATTATGTTCATACATAGTCTCATTAAGTCACATGGACCATGAGGTTTCCAATTCATATTTGAACTTGTGGCTTGTATGCATTGTTAGAATTGGTGTTAAATGTGCTTGATTTACTTGTTTCTCAAGGTCTTGATTTCACCAACACTACTAGCGATCCTTGCAGTGATTGATATCTTGTTCCATATTAGTTGCTTTCTAGCTATATCATATTTCATCATCAATGGCTTGTTGCATTTCATGATTGTGAACGTGCTTACACTCCTAATTCGTGCATTCCTTTTGAATTGAGCTGGTAACCATCATATCATTAATTTTCAAATTAATTTCTAACTTAACCTGTTTAATCGACTAACTTCTTTTGGTTTTTAACTTAACTCTTTATATCATTCTTTTGGATATGGTGCTTCCTAAGCTTAGTGAACAAGTAATGTGCAAAATATGGTTTGAATTCTTGGTTTGAAGTTTGGTTTGAATTATGAATTATGTTTGCTTGCATTCCAAGAAACCCCCTTTCCTTATTCACTTTATGAGTATGCTTTGCTTTGAGAGCTTTATATCTATTAGGCTATATGCTTATATTGTATCATCTTTGTTTTTCAGGATGTCGGATAAAAGAAAAGCTATAGCCACTACTTCCAAAAAGAGGAAGCGCTCCAAGACATCTACCCCCTCGCCATATGCTAACTATGCCAAGAATTCGCTAAATGAAGAAGACAAAGAAAATCAGCTACTTCCATCCACTGATACAACCAAATTTCCCAACCTCTACTGCAAGCTACGCTTCTCCAGTTATAAGAAGAAAAATCTGAACATTGAGAAGAAGCTGAATCTTCCCAATAAAGTGAGGCGTGCCATAAACACCCGCATCTCAGAGTTGGGATTGGATTCCGTTGATAGGGACTTAGGAAGGATTAACATCTCATGGGTTAAGGAGTTTTACTGTAACTTCTTCCGAGCGAACTTGGATTCAGTGCACTTAAGGGGTAGAGAGATTATAATCACTGAGGATGCTATAGGGGATGCACTGCTTTGCAGAGTTGGTACTCCTGACACTTGTGCCTACCAGCAGGCAGAGGTAGCTCTTCTCTCCATGACTTTTGACTATGAGGCGCTTAAGCGCGTGATTACTACACCAGACGCTCCCTGGGTGATGGATTCGAACAACAAGAAGCCTAAGAGGATGCTATCTACATATCTATCTAAGGAGGCTAGGACCTGGCAGCAGATATTTGCCCACTATGTCCTGCCTACCACTCACTTCTCAGAGATTCCGATGGATATGCTAGTTCTGATTGGGTGTGTCATGGTGGGGAAAGAGGTGTATTTCCCCTGGCTGATCAGGCATAGCATGTGGAGAGCTCATATTCGCGGCTTGCTACCATTTCCTACACTGGTTACTAGTTTAGCTGAGCTAGCTGATGTTCTGTGGGAGGACGACGACGTGACACCACCACCCCCAGATGATGACGACAAGGAAGTTACTATTCCATGGGGTGGATTGGTGCATGAGAAGCCCCTGTCTAGACGTCGTTCTCGGGCTAGAGCGGTAATTGAGGCAGCCAGACCCTCTTCCTCCACAGCAGCCGCAGCATCCTTACCACCACCACCACTAGCACCTGAGCCAACTTATCTATTAGTACAGCACCTTCTTCGCTTCATGGTGCGCTTCGAGCGTCATGTCATGCAACGTCTTGACCGCATAGACCAGGTGTTTGCATCGCAGGGCATTGAGCTCCCTCCACTTCCAGAGTCTCCCGTCTCTGATGAGCAGGATCAGGAGGAGGAGCATAGTGAGGAGCCGACACAGCAGGAGGCACCACCAGAGACGCAGACCACCACTAAGGTCCAGCAGCCTCCTGAGGTCCAGTATGACATTCCAGAGCGACAGCCAGTACCTGAGCCACAGCCAGTACCACCTCCAGCCCTACAGCCTGAGCATGAGCCACAGCCTGGTGCGATTGTTGACCCCCATCCCGAGCTTCAATAGTAGCATCGAGGACGATGCTTGATTCTAAAGTGTGGGGAGGTCACCGTTCATGACCGGTGTTTACATTTATGTGGTGAACTTTCAGACTTTTATTTCTATTCGCTACTACTTTATTTTATTTTATTCTGCACTTTATGTTTTATATCTTTTTGGGATTACTGTACATATTTATACTTTGCGGATACCCTTATCTTGGTTGTTGCACACTTTTAGTATATATATATATATATACATATATATACATATATGTTTTGCATCATAGTTGTTGATTGTGATTAGAAAATTTCTGGATTGCTGAAAATCTAGTCAACCCTTTTTAGACAAGAAATGTGTTTTGATTGAAAAAGGGGTAAACTAGGAGAATTTTTAAAATTTTCTAAATCACAATATTGCATTAGAATAAGCGTAGTCAATATGATGAAAATTTCCAAGAAACTCATTTTTAGGGCACCACCCCAATTGGTTGAATTTTTTTTAGAACTTGCTTGAGTTATACACGTTGTGAATCATGTTTTGAGCTAAGAACACAAGCATGTGAGAATTGAGCTTAATTGTGTGGTTACATCATACATAACCACTTACTTCCATTCTTGTGTGCATTATTCTCTTCCTATGATTGTAATCCTTGATTTGTTTGATTCTTTATGTCCATTATCTTATGTATACATGCATTTATATGATTGAGGCCATTGTTCAAATAGCTCACTTACCCAAATAAACTTACCTTTTATCTTCCATTTCTAGCCAATTTTGAGCCTATGATTAACCCATTTATTCTTAATTGTAGCACATTACAAGCCTAAGTGGAAAACAATAAATGTCCTTAATTTGGATCTTTGATTAGCTTAGACTAGTGAGAGTGTTCATCAATTGATTTTGGGAAGTTGGGAACATGGGGTAGAGATAAAAGTGTGTTTGTTGAAAAATCTTGGGAATTGGGTACATACTCATGTATTAATCATGTGTAAACTATATGCATTGATGTTCTTGTATATATTTTAGTTAAAAAAAAAGAGAAGAGAATTACAATAAAAAAGGGACAAAATGCCCCAAACTGAAGCTCAATAAAAGTCAATGCATATGTGTGGTGATCAAAAAGAGAATACATGAGTGTGTGAGAAAAGTGAAGAATGGGTAGTTAGGTTTGTTTAGAATTGTATAGGTTGTCATAGGTTAGGTGGGAAGTTTAAGTTAGCCAAAGATTCGAATTTCTAGCTCACTTAACCATATGCATCCTACCTTGACCCTAGCCCTATTACAACCTATGGGAAAGACCTCATGATATTTGTATGCATGCATAAAGTAATTGTTGATTGTTAGATGAAAAACAAATCTTGGAAAGCATGATTAGGGGAGAATTGAGTGAATCAACCCCATACACTTGAGTGCATAGAGCGGATACAAATCCGGCGAGGGTTTGATCGCTCAATTACATGTCTCTACCCATGATCATCTTTTCTTGCAAGTTTGTGAACTCTTTCAATGACTCAATCCAATTGTGGTTTGCTTAATTGCTAACACCTTGGCCCTTGTGCTTGTATGCATATTCTTGGAGGCTGATTCATTTGGACTAGGCCATTGCATTCGTGTAAATAGATTGCATATAGATAGATTGCATTTAGTAGTTGCATTGAATAAATGTTAATACCCTTTGCTTCTTCTTGATTTTAGCATGAGGACATGCTTAGTTTAAGTGTGGGAAGATTTGATAAACCCTGATTTCGTGATTTATCTTGTGCTTATTTTGGGGGATTTTGTCACCTTTTCTTGCATTTATTCAATGAAATAGCATGGTTTTGTAATTCTCCCTTGAATTTTGCTTAAGTGTATAAACATGCTTTTTAGGCCCTAAATTGGTGATTTTAATTCACTTTAATTCCATTCGATGCCTTGATGTGTTTGATGAGTGAATTCAGGTTCATAAGAAAAATATTGGATGGAAAAAATGAGGAGAAAATCATACAAAAAGGGAGAATGCATGAAGAAACAAAGATTGGGAATGCACCAAAGGACGCGCACGCGCAAAAGTGGTTTCGCCTATAGACGCACATGCGTACATGCCGCGTCCGCACGGGTTGAGAATTTGCCAGTCGACGCGCACGGGCACATGATGCGCACGCGCCGATACTCTCACCTGGCCCACTTGAAGGCAAAATGCTGGGGGCAATTTCTGAGCTGCCCAGGCCCAAATCCAACTTGTTTCTGAGTGTATTTCATGCAGAATTGAAGTCCAAGCAAAGGGGGGCAATTAGTTTAGCCAACATGAGCCTTTAATTAGTTTTCTAGAGAGAGAGAAGCTCCCTCTTCTCTCTAGAATTAGGTTAGGAATAGGTTAGATTATCTTAAATTCATGTTTAATTAATTGATCTCATTTTGTTTCTTTTATAATTTCTCCTTTCTACATCTTGATTCTCTTAGTTTTTGTGTTAATTTCCCATTTTGCTCTCTTTTGTGATGATGACCCATGTTGGATTTGTTTACATTTAATGCAATTTTGATGTTGATGTTTATTTAATTGATGAATTGAGTTGTGATCTTACTTTTCTCGTAATTAATAGTGATAGATTTTAGTATTCTTGCAATTTATGATGTTGACTTTATTGCATTCCAAGTGTTTGATGAAATGATCTCCTTAGTTTTTGAGTAGTTTTGTCAACTCTTGGCTTAAGCCAAGGGGCTTGAGTAATCTTGAGTCTTTGGACATAACGGATTTGGTGATTTGAGAACCCTTGGTGATCAATTTGAAGCCCATTGACACTAACCCACTACTAAGTCAACTAGTAGGTAGGTTAGGACTTAAGGGTGGATGTGATCAAGCCTATTTGACATACTTCATATCTAAGAGTAAATGTTACGTACTTAAGACTTCGAGAAGTAGACTTAATAGGTTGGCCTCTCATAATTGTCAATAATTGATTTGTTGACTAGGATGGTGATCTCAAGTACCCAAGTCTTAGCCAAGAGTTCTTTATTTTGCTTTCTTTACTTATTCACTCAGTTTACTTTCTTACCATCTCATAAACAAAACCCCCTTTTACCCATCATTGCCAATATGCATGCACTTCATTGTTTCCTAGGGAGACGATCCGGAGTCTAAATACTCTAGTTAATTTTCATTGGGGTTCATTATTTGTGACACAAACCCATATCTTAATTTGATGAGAGAATTATTTGTTGGTTTGGGGCTATACCTACAACGTAGATATTTTGTGAAATTCCTTACCGAAATAAATTCACGCGTGTCACTCCCTGTGTGGCATTAAACGCCAGTTTTCTTACCCCTTTGGGGCATTGAACGCCCCTCTTGCCTCCTTGACTGGCGTTCGAAGATAGCAAGGGACTTACTCCAGGGTGTTCTGTTTCCATCTCTGAACGTCTTTGTCCTAACTACTGCACATGACCACAAACATTAAAAATCAAGGGAAAATTCTGAAAATAAACTAAAATAAACTCAATTTAAAGTAAACAGAAGTACTCTACTCATGGATAGGTTGCCTCCTAACAAGTGCTTCTTTGATGCCATTATCTTGACACACGATTGTTAACTTTCTTCCTCTTCTTCCAGTTGGTTAGTAGAAATGACTTCTAGGGGGAAAAGGAGGAGATCAATTCCCTCGGATTTGAATTCCTCTTAACAAGCTTTCTTTTATTGTTATTAGCTTGATTCTCCTTGCTTGTTTGGGTAGGGGGTGTAGTGTTTCTCCATCCTCTATGTATCTTTCTCTTGGGACCTTCCTCCTTGGTGGGTGCTAACTGCCCAACACCAAACTTAAGTTTAATGTCTGGGGAAACTGTTTGAGTTTTCACCAAGGGAGGAGGCTTCAGTATTGTGCTCTGCATGGAAGTACCTCCTTTTTCAGGGGGTAGTGGTGGTTTCAGGACCTTGATAATCATGTAATCCTTCGGTAACCTCAGAACCAATTTGCCTCTCTCAGCATCAGAGAGGTTTCTTCCAATAGAGAGAGACCATTGCTCCAAAACCTCAGCAATAGGAATTTTGATTTATATCTTTTTAGAGCCTTCCAAGGATTGTGAGCAGTGCTCGTCCTTGGTCTCCTTTTGGGGCTTCTGATGGTGTGGTACTTCAGGCTTTCTTCCCAAAAGAGGTGCGTGCAACAATGTGCTTCCAGCCTCTTCTTGAGCCTCTTCTTCATTTAGTTCCTCAAAAGTATGTACCACCTTAGGCTCGGCCTCCTTGGTAATAATGAGGGCCAGACACTCTTCTCTTGGATTCACCTCGGTGTCTCTGGGAAGAGTGTTAGGGTTTCATTGAAGTTTCTGAGGAAGGTTCCTCTGAATGACTACACTGCACTCCTCAATAAGCATCACTGTCTCTACCTCCTTCCAATCTCTCTTCTTATTCGGTACTTCCTTCATGAACGTAGCATATGAAGGCATTTGTTCAAGAGCTTCTGCAAAGGGGATTTTAGCCTCCAGCTTCTCAGAAGCTTCTAAGAATTTGACAAATTGCCTATCATTTTCTGCTTTCTAGAGTCTTTGAGGGTATGGTAAGTGGGCCTTGTACTCAAGGGCCATGAGTGGTGTAGGGTGAGTGTTTATAGTACCTATAGGAGGACTACCAGCTTGCTTAGGAGAGGTGTTCCCAGTACTTACATGTGTTTGGCCTCCCCTGGACTGGCATTCAACTCCTGGGCTGCCCCCTTTTGGGCGTTGGACGCCCATGCCATCCCTTTCTGGGCGTTTAACACTCCTGATAGTACCCTAGGCTATAACTTGTTCATCTTTTGCCATTTCTTCCTCTCCCTGCCTCTTACTGTTCTGAGGCTAGGTGGTCAAGGTACTCCCTAATCGGATAGCTTGGCATTCTTCTCT
Source organism: Arachis ipaensis (assembly GCF_000816755.2). NCBI lineage: Eukaryota > Viridiplantae > Streptophyta > Magnoliopsida > Fabales > Fabaceae > Arachis > Arachis ipaensis. Next base: position 73,893,160 of record NC_029791.2, read on the forward strand.
TATTTCTTCAGACAAGAGCTGTTTAGCCTGGTTTAACTGTGCTTCCATATTCTTGCTGGAGGCTCGGGTCTTTTGCACTGCTTCTTGCAAGCTTAGCACTTGTTATGTGAGAAAGCACAACTTCTGGGTTAACAACTCACTCTGCTTAGGAGGGTCTGATTCTGTGGACACTATCTTGACCTCTCCCTTCATTGAAGTTTCACTAGATAAGTACAAATGCTGATTGCTGGCAACTGTCTCAATGAGTTCTTGAGCTTCCTCAATTATCTTTCTCATGTGGATTGAACCACCAGCAGAATGGTCTAAGGACATCTTAGCCATATTTATGAGTCCGTAATAGAAGATGTCTAATTTTACCCATTCTGAAAATATTTCAGTGGAACATTTCTATAGCATCATCCTATACCTCCTCCAAGCATCATAAAAGGATTCATTATCTTATTGTTTGAAGCCTTGAATATCCAGTCTTAGTTGGGTTAGCTTCTTTGGGAGAAAGTATTGATTTAAAAACTTTTCCACCAGCTTATTCCATGTGTTCAAGCTTGATTTGGGCTGAGTATCCAACCACCTCTTTTCTTGGCCTTTTACAACAAATGGAAAGAGAGTAATAGCCTGTAGACATCCAGGTCTACTCTGCTAGTTTTGACTGTGTCAACTATCTGCAGGAATTCAGCAAGAAATTCTGTGGGCTCCTCTTGTGGAAATCCCTGAAACTGGCAGTTTTACTACACTAGAGTGATTAACTGTGGGTTGAGCTCAAAATGAGCTACTCCAATAGGAGGGATACTAATGCTGCTTCTATAGAAGTCAGGAGTGGGGCTGTATAAGAGCCCAAGGTTCTTCTTGGTTGTGCCTCTTCCTCTAAATCCATAGTGGTTCCAGTGTTCCTGTACAAATAAGAGACAATAAAAAGTGGGAGTCTCTATGTCACAATCTAGAGAACTCTCAGTGAGATACCCAGAAAGAAACAGGAATTATAATATTTTTTTTAAGAATTTCAAAAATAAATAAATAAATAACAAGATTTAACTAACAAGATTTTTTAGAAATTTTGAAAAAATAAGAAATGAGAAGTTAAGAAAGGATATGACAACCAATTAACTAACAAGATTTAAGAGGAGATTTTCAAAAATTCGAAAGAAAAAATCAAATAAAGATTTTGAAATTTTAAAATTAGAAAGAAAGAATCGATAGAAACTAGATAAGATAAGATTTTGAAATTTTAAAATTTAGAAATAAAGAGTCGATCAAAGATTTACAAAATTGAATTTTGAAAAGAGAAAGTCAAACAAGATAGGATAAGATTTGGAAAATTAAAGATTTGAAATACAAATTTTTGAAAGGAAGAAAAACTAGCAAAACACTAAACTTTTAAAATTTGAATAAAACAAAACACACAACTAACTAACAATATTTGAAATATTTGAAAAGATTTGATTTTAAAATTTGAAATTTGAAAATTTTAAATTCTGAAATTTGAAATTTAAAATTTAATATTTGAATTTTAAAAACTTAATTTTTGAAATTTTGAATTTTGAAATCTTGAAGCTTAAAAATTGAATTTGAATTAAGATAGGATAAGAATTTGAAATTTGAATGTTAAAATTTTAATTTAAAACAAGATAAGATAAAATTTTAAATTTAAAGAAAAAGATAAGACAAAGATTTGAAAAGATAACAAGAAAGTTTAAAATTTGAATTTCGAATTTTTGGAGGATAAACACAAAAAGACACCAAACTTAAAAATTTTAAGATCAAACTAAGAAAAATACCAAGAATAATTCGAACACAATGAAAAACACTCAAGAACACTTTTCAAAAATTTAAGAAAAGAAAAAAACAAAGAGACACCAAACTTAAAAATTTTAGGATCAAATGACACTAATTTTTGAAAATTAAAGGAAAAACAACTAAAATATATGAAATTTAAAATTTTTAAAAGCAACCAAGAAAATTCACTAAGAACATATCGAATATGATGAAAGGAAAATAAGAACACCTTCAAAAATATAAAGAAAAAGATAAAAATAGAAGGGACACCAAACTTAAGAACTGACACAAGACTCAAACAAAAGACAAAGATTACTAAAGAAAAGAAAAGGTTTTGAAAAATTTTTGAAAAAGAAAACAAAAGATGCAAACAAAAGAGCAAACAAACCATAAAGAATACCTAATCTAGGCAACAAGATAATCCGGTAGTTTGTCAAACTCAAACAATCCCCGACAATAGTGCCAAAAACTTTGTGCACAAAATTGACTACACAATATTTGCACAGATAGACCGGCAAGTGCACTAGGTCGTCCAAGTAATACCTCAGGTGAGTGAGGGTCGATCCCACGGAGATCGTTGGTTTGAACAAGCAATGGCTATCTTGTAGATCTTAGTTAGGCGGATAGAAAATATAGTTGTTGTGGAAAAACGCATAAAAATAGAATAAATAAAATATTACTGGATAGATGTGAAGTCAATTGATAAGAGAACGGTTGAGGCTTGGAAGATGCTTCCGCCTTTTGGATCAACTTTTCTTACTGCCTACTTCAACTTCCGAAGATTCATTCCATGGCAGGCTGAAAGTGATTAACACCAGGTCAGTGGTCATTAATCTCCTCTGCTTTAGATCAAACACCAGGTTAGTGGTCATCCAATCTGAACGAGGGTGAAGCTCCTGCAGTCCATTCCCTTGGTGATCCTACTCAAAGTGCCATAGACAAGGTCGGATCTTCCGGATTAGAGAATTCTGCTCCATTGATTCTAGCCTATACTACAAAGGCCCTAATCACCCCGTACCTCGGCTAAACTGATGTCTCCAAGTCCCCAGCGAAGTCATGGATTAGCCATCTAAGGGATATATAATCAAGCTTGTGGTTTAGTACTATCCCGTCAAGGACTCGCAAGAACCCATGTAGAATAGGGATAAAGGCCAAGTTACACTCCTAATTCATTAGGATGAAGAACGAATATACATCTTAGAATAGAACTAAGCATAGATTGAAATAGAACAATGATATTATTAATCCAAAAGGTTCAGTATAGCTCCTAACCTTAACCTAGGAGGTTAGTGACTCATACTGTACAATAATGTTTGAAAGTAAATGTGGGGGAAAAAGATCCTAAACAAAGGTGATCTGTGTTCTATATATACAAAACTATGATAGATTAGACTAGAGGTGCAAAATCTATTCTTGGGCCCACTTGAGTTAAGTGTTTGGGCTGAGCTTGGGGTGAAGCCACGAGTGGTACTCCCTCTAGGGCATTGGACGCCAGCTTTGGACTCCTTTTTTAGTGTTGGGCGCCAGCTGCTCCCTTTTGGTCCTTTATTTCCAGAGCAAAGTATGGACTACTATATATTTCTAGAAATCCCTAGATATTAGATTTCCATAGCCATTGAGAGCGCGTCCTTTGGACTTCTGTAGCTCCAGAAAAGCTCCTTCGAGTGCATGGAAGTCAGAATCTGATAGCATCTGTAGTCCTTTCTCTGTCTCTGAATGTGACTTTTTCAAAGCTCTTCAATTTCACCTAGAAAATACCTAAAATCATCATAAAACACATAAACTCAAAGTAGAATCCAAAAATGTGAATTCTGCACTAAAACTTATGAAAATATAATAAAACTCAAACAAAACAAAACAAAAACTATATGAAAATGATGCCAAAAAGTGTATAAAATATCTGCTCATCACTTGTAGACTTCCTGGTCTACTCCTTCAGCTTGTACTTTGTCAAAAATCTGCAGGAAGTCTACAAGGAATTCTATGAGGTCCTCTTGTGGGAGTCCCTAAAACTGACAGTTTTGCTGCACTGAAGTGATGAGTTATGGGTTGAGCTCAAAATTTGTTACTCGAATAGGGGGTATACAAATACTTCTTTTATAGAAGTCAGGAGTGGGAACTGTATATGACTTCAAAGTTCCTCTTGGTTGTGTATTCTCAAGTGAATTCATACTGAAATTTTCCTATTCCTGCCTACACCAACAAAGAGCAAAGCAAAGAAAATATGGGGGTCTCTATGTCAAAAATAGAGAACTCCCAGTGAAGATGTTCCACAGAGATATGCAATATATTAAAGTAATAATAATAATAATAAGGACGAAAAATTTAATAAAATAGAAATACAAGAGTTAATCTAAGAATTTTGAATTTTGAATTTTTAAGACTTAAACAGGAAAGGATTTCAGAGTGTTTTTTAAACTTAAAAGGGAAACAACCGATTGGACACCAAACTCAAAATTTTTTAAATTAAAAACACAATTTTCAAAAATAGAGACAGAAAAACACTAAACGACACCAAACTTAGAGATTTTGAAATCAAACAAAGAGAAATAGCAAGAATAATTCGAACAATAAGAAAGAACTAAGAACAGATTTCGAAAAATTTAAAAGAGAAAAATCAACAATAATCAAAAGGACACCAAACTTAAAATTTGACACAAGACTCAAAGAAAAGAAATAGATGACTCACATTAAGTTTTTGAAAAGGAAATTTTTGAAAAGCAACACAATTAAAAGAAATGCAGTAAAAGTACCAGATCTAAAGAGCAAGACAACTGGTAGTTTGTCAATCTCGAACAATCCCCGGCAACGGCACCAAAAACTTGGTGCGTGAATTTGTGGCTCGCACAACTGAACCAGCAAGTGCTCCGGGTCGTCCAAGTAATACCTCGGGTGAGTGAGCATCGAATCCCACGAGGATTGCCAGATTAAGCAAGCTGTGGTTATTCTGCAGATCTTAATCAGGCAAATAAAAGGATAGTTGTTGTTTCTTGTAGGCACATAAAAAACAATAACAAAAGCGATAAAGAGTTGATGTAAAGACAGTAATGATAGATTAGTTAAGGCTTCGGAGATGCTTCTTCTTCTAGATTAACACGTCATGCTCACTACTCCAATGATGAGTGATTCCTTTAATGGCAAGGCTATAAGTGATTAAGCCATTGGTCGTGGTCATTAATCTCCTCACCAAACATCCGAACGGACTAGATCAATCTGGGAGAGGGTGAAGCACACCCAATTCAATCTCTTGATGATCCTACTCAAAACACCACAAATAAGGTCAGATCTTCCGGATCAGAGACTGATGCTCTGTGATACTAACCCTTAGAGCCACAGGAACCTCAATTACCCCTGACTAACGAGGTTTTATGTTACATACCCCAATTAGCCCAAATAACTTGTTGGAACCCGTGATGCATTCTCAAGTTATAGATTAATACTATCTGGGTCAGGACTTGTAAGGAGCTCATGTAGAATCGAGATTCATAAGGATGAAGAATGACAATGCATCATAGAATAGAATAAAACATAGATTGAAGTAGAAAAGCAATTGCATTAATCCATAGGAATCAGCAGAGCTCCTAACCTTAACCTAGGAGGTTTAGTTGCTCATACTGTACAAAAAATAAAGTAGAGTTCGAATATGTGATGCCACTGCATCATGGATAGTTTCACAAACCATTTTTAGTTTGTTTTAGGATAGTTTCATGCATTTCCTAGGCAATAAGTAAGTATTCGGATGAGAATTTCATGCATGTCTTGATTCAATCAAACATTGTTAATTTTGCACATTTTCATGAGATTTATGCAAGAATTATCTAATGCTATGAATGATGCAAAATCTTGTTATTATGACAAGGATTTGATGCACTTGTTTGGTTGATGATAGGTGAAGAAAAGCAGAGGAAGAGCAAGGAAGAGGAGAAGAAAGCAACGTTGGTGGCCAAAGTTGGCTCACCAGCATTGCCTCTAATGTTGATGAAGGAGGACAAAGCAACGTTGGTGGCCAAACCAACGTTGCTGGCAACGTTCAATAAAAGTAGTGCCAAAGTTGGAGGAAACATTAGTGAACCAACGTTACTCCCAATGTCTTCGATAAATCTCATTTTTTTGGAGTTTGAAAAATTTGCTGCGACGTGCACGCGTGGGCGTGGAAATTGATAAATCCACGCGTACGCGTAGGTGATGCGCACGCGTGACAAGGCCAACATTGGTGTGCTTACGTTGCCTCCAACGTTGCTCACCAACGTCGTTGATAAAAGAGAAGGAATTTTCGTATGGTTAGGAATTTCATTCAAAATAATTCCGTTGATAGTATAGTTTCCAACCAACTAGTAATGTTGAAATCAAATTTTAAATCCTAAAGATGTCACAATATAAATAAACTTATTATAACCGAGAGTATTTAACTCCCGGGTCATCTTCCCTAGGAGTTGCAATGAAATGTTCTTATCATTGGCTATGAGGGATCTTTTGGGTTTTGGTTGAAAGAGGCAAGAAATGTAAATTTCAAGTAATTAAATGAGCATGCAAGAAAATAAATGGAAAGCAAGTAAAGGCAATGAAAATGGAAATTAAATGCTAAAAAGAGCTCTTGGTAGGAAGTGGGGAATTAAGGATTCCTATCCTAGTTTTGGACCATAAACATGGTAATTGTGTGAAATTAATCCCAATTAGTCAATCTTACATTGAGAATTAGTCAACATGGCATAATTGATCCCAATCCACAAGTTTATACCAACTCTATTAATGGAAGGCTTAGTGTTAGTGGAAACCAAATCAATTAACAATCCTCACACAACGTGGAATGGACATCCACAACTTAATTTTACCCAATCACCCAATTTTCCAACCAAGAGTGTGAAAAACTAGGTAAAAACCCAACCAAGAATTTTGTCAAACATACACTTGGAGGGCATAAAAAGAAAGCATGATAAAATAACAAGAAATAATAAATGCTTCAACTACCAAGCAAGAAAAGTAAAGATAGAAACTCAATAAAGCAATAAATGACATGAAAACATAAATTGCATTAAATGTAAATTAAAATAAAAAAGTGTAAAAAACATAAAAGACAAAAGAAATGAAATAACAAGTAGAAGGAAAGAACAAAGATGCAATAACAATAAATGACAAGGAAAAGTAAATGAAAACAAGAATTAAAAGTAGAAATTACAAGAAATTAAACTAAGAAACCCTAGTTCTAGAGAGAAGGGTAAGCTTCTCTCTATAGAAAACAACCTAAATAATGCTAAAATAACCCTAATTTCTCCCCCCCCTTCACGTGCAATGAGGCCTCCTTTGATATAGCAAGAATCAGCTCCTTTGATAAGTGAGTCACGTGTTAGCTGTGACGCGTATGCGTGGGTCACGCGTACGCATCATTTGGCGAAATATACTCCCACACGTACACGTGGGTCACGCGTACTGATGCGTGAGCATATTTCCTATCTTTTCCTAGTGAATTTCCATTTAAATTGTTGAGTTTAATCAAGAATTAATTATCTTTTAGCCACTATGGATGCTACTCTCAGTCTTGTGCAATTCTGTTTATTTTAGATAGCATTCGGATGGATTTGATAGAGTTTCTGCAGAGAAAGAAAAGAAACCAAGGAGCTGACCAGTGAGGAGCGACATGTGCGCGTGCCTGACGCGTACGCGTGATTTGGAGCTATCCATGGCGACGCGTGCGCGTACCTGACGCGTACGCGTGACACGCGAAGAAGATCATCGACGCGTACGCGTGACTGACACATACGTGTGACATGCGCGACATGCAGAAAATGCTGGGGGTGATTTCAAGCCGAGTTTCGACCCAGTTTTCGGCCCAGAAACACAGACTAGAGCCAGGGGATAGCAGAGACTCAAGGGAGATTCACACAAGAATGGTTATGCCCACTCCAAGTTAGGCGTGGACCCTACAAAGCAAGTGATCCCCATCCATCAATTGAAGACATATTGATTGCTTTAATTAATTCTGATTTAAAACTTTATTTTTTTCTATTTAAAAATAGGAAAAGAAATTTGATAAACCACTATTTTATGGTTTATCTTGTGCTCAATTGAGTGGATTTTATCAATCTTTCATACACTTGTTCATACAAAATGCATGTTTTACATTCTCCTTCCTTATTTTGTGCTATGATTGAAAACATGCTTCTTTGGCCTTATATTTGCTAATATTAATCTTCTCTTATTACCATTTGATGCCTTGATATATGAGTTAAGTGATTTTAGAGATTACAGGGCAAGAATGACTCAGAGGATGGAAAGAAAGCATGCAAAAGTGGAAGGAATACAAGAAATTGAAGGAACTGCAAAGCTATCAGCCTGACCCTCTCGCACTAAATCGATCATAACTTGAGCTATAGAGGTCCAAATGATGCGGTTCAAGTTTCGTTGGAAATCTAACGTCTGGGGCTTCGAAATGATATATAATTCGCTATATTGGCCATACAGCAAGATGACGCGAACGCGTGCTTCATGCGGACATGTCGCAGTGACAAAAATCAGCGTGTTTAAATTCGCAACCAGTGAATTCTGGGCTGTTTCTGGCCTAGTTTTTGGCCCAGAAAACACAAATTAGAGGCTATAAAGTGGAGGAATCTATTCATTCATCAATCAAGCTTTAATAATACACATTCACAATTATTAGGATTTAGATGTAGTTTTAGAGAGAGGGGCTCTCTCCTCTCTCTTAGGATTTAGGATTTAGATTTTTAGAATTAGGATTCCTCTCAATTTATGGTTATTTGTCAATTTCAGGTTCAATGTTCTTTTTATTTATTTTCCCAATTTAATTTATGAATTTTCATGTTAGATTTGATTTCTTATATTAATGCAATTTGAGATATTTCAGATTTATGATTTTTATTTAGCTTTTTATATTCTTGGTTTTAATTGATGAATTGATAAATTGGAGACGCTTGAGTTATCAAACTCCTTGTTGATTGAAAATTTGAATTCTTTGCTGATTGATTTGAATTCCAATAACTCTAGTCTTTTCTTAGGAATTAACTAGGACCTGAGGAATCTAATTGATTCATCCACTTAACTTACCTTCATAGTTAGAGGTTAACAAGGTGGGAGCAAAAATCCAATTCTCATCACACCTGATAAGGATAACTAGGAGAGGACCTCAATTTTTTATACCTTTCCAAGAGATTTTATAATTATTAATTTATTATTTTTCTTGTCATTTAAATTACTTGTTCCTTATTTAAAAAAAACCCAAAAACATATCTTTTTACATAATCAATAATAAATCATACTCCCTGCAATTCCTTGAGAGACGACCCGAGGTTTAAATACTTCGGTTATCAATTTATTTAGGGGTTTGTTACTTGTGACAACCAAAACTTTTGTAAGAAAGGAATTCTTGTCGGTCTAGAAACTATACTTACAACGTGAATTTATTTGTGAAAATTCTAGATCGCGCGAGAGTTTCGTTCTTCAAAATGGCGCCGTTGCGGGGGAGCTGCAAACGTGTGCCTTATTATTGGTTATTGTAAATATTTACTTTTAAATTGATTTTTTCGAAAAAAAATTTTCAGATTTTTATTTTAAAATTTTTTATCTTATTTTATCTTAGTCTTAAATTTCAAAATTCAAATCTTTTTCAAAAATCATATCTTTTTTTTTCAAAATCTTATCTTATCTTATTTCAAATTCAAATTTCAAATTTCAATTAAATTCCAAAATTCGAAATTCAAAATTCAAATTTTAAATTTAAAATTTTAAAAATCAAACCTTTTAAAAATTTAAATCTTTTTCAAATCTTTATCTTATATTGTTGACTGTTTCAAAAATTCAAATTTCAAAATTTAAAATTCAAATTTCAAATTTCAAATTTCAAAATTCAAATTTTCAAAATTTAAAATTCAAATTTCAAATTTCAAATTTCAAACTTTAAAATTCAAATTTCAAAATTTAAAATTCAAAATTTAATTTTCAAATTCAAAAATTTAAATTTCAAAACCTTTTTATTTAAAAACTTATCTTCTCTTACCTAACTTATCTTATCTTTTCTAATCTTAAAATCAAACCTTTTTCAAAACCTTTTCTCTTATTTATTTTATTTTATTTTATTTTCCTTTGCTTGTTTATTTATTTTTGTTTTTAATTTTTATTAGTTACTATGAGTTCTCACCCCCGTCACTTTGAGTTTGGTTCTAATGTTGTTGTAAGGAATAGAAACTATAATGAAAATAGCCATCAAGGTTGGAAGAATCAAAGATGGGAGGAGCAACCAGGATTTGATCAACCCTCTTGGCAACAACCCCCTCCAATGCGCTATAACCAACAACCATTCTTTGATGCATACCAAGACAATAGATATGGTGGACCCCCTTGTAGTTACCAACAAGCTCCACCATATGCTTATGAACCACCTTCCCAACATACCTTTGAACCACCAAACTCACAAGCCCCTTTACACCATTCACCTCCATATGACCCTAACCCACATCCACCATGCTAACCACCCTATGAACCATACATAGAGCCACCCCAACCTCCATTGGATAACAACACACTCATCTCTAATATCATTGGTCTCACCTCTACACTCCAAAATCTTATATCTCACATGGACCAACCCTCTACCTCCAATATTCAACCCTCAAGCTTCAGTGCGCTTCCTTTTCAACCACATAATAATCTTTCCATCCCATCACCACCCTCCATGGAAGAGTATCAACATCCACCAATCCAAAAGCAAGATGATCCAAGTTATGCTATTGACATGGAACAAGAGAGTAGGAATCTTCTTCGCGAATCCATACTTCATAAGAAGCTAGAGGAGGCCCTACAGATGAAGGTAGTAGAGACCCTTGAAGTCGAAGAAGTGATTGAAGAATTAGTGAAGGAAGACATCAAGGAGGAGTCTAATTTTGTCTTAGAGCAAGAGGAGGCCCAAAATGTGGAGGTAGGAGAGACCCTTGAAGATGAAAGAATAGTTGAAAAGAGTTGTCATGGAAAGAAAATCATCAAGGATGAGTACGATTTTACATTAAAACAACTGGACAAAGCAGTAATTATTGAAGAGGAAAAAGTGGTTGAAGACTTTGAAGAGGTTGATCAAGAGATGGAAATTAAAAAAGAAGAAGCACAACCTCCTATGCCATTGGTAAGTAATAAAGAAGAGATTGAATTGGAAGAAAGCTACCAAGAGGAAAAGGTTGAAATTGAAGAAGTTTGCAAAGAGGTGGAAGTTGTCAAAGAGCACAAGGGAGTGGAGTTTGAAATCACCTTGCCAAAGTTATTGGAGACCTCTCCGCCTAAGTCACCATCATCCTTCACAACATTCAAGTGGGTAAAATTCATATCCCTTAGCTTTCTCATCCCACTTGAATATGGTTTACTTGAGACAGATGGTCAACTTAGAGCTCTTTATGGCTATAAGAGTAAGAGGGAGATGGTTAGTTGTAAAAATTGTCATGCAAGGTTCAATATGGTTGTATGCTCCAAACTGAAGTATCATGGTTGGAAGAATACTAAATTGTATGGGTCTAGGAAGCTGTTTGGATGCCTCAGTGAGAATTCGGATTGCTTACCACCCGGTTGGAACAAAGATGGTCAACAAGAAGACGGGTGCAAAAGCAAGGTTTGGGACCCCGGTATTCATTCTAGAAATCAACACTCTTGGGGCCTTGTCACTTGCTTTAACCTGCTTGAAGGCTTTCTCTGCCTAGTTTGGGATCCCGGAGGCCATTGGAATCACAAACATTGGTGGAGATTCCTGGATGAGTTCAAGCACAAGCCACCATAACAAAGGACTCTCCAAATGTCCAACTTAAGGACTTTAACTAAAAGTGCTAGGTGGGAAACAACCCACTATGGTATGATCGTTCTTTTTTTTTTCAATTTTGATTTTATTTCGTTTTGTTTGATTTTGAGTTTTATTTTATTCTATTTTCATTGAACCTGGAATTATTCATATCATCCACACTATCATTGCATTTTGCATCCTGCATAAAAAAAAAAACACGCACGTGACACGTAAGCGTCGCTGACGCGTCCGCGTCACAGGTGCGTTTGGAAGAAAATTAAATTGAACAGAAAGTCATGCGAAAGCGTGGCTGGAGGCGTGCCTTAGGCACAAATATGACCACGCAACCGCGTCACTGACGCGTTTTCGTCGTTTGCGAAATAGCCTCCCCACGCATCCGCGTCACCCACGCGAACGCGTGGCCCTGTGAAATCGACGTAAATGGGTGTATGGCAGTAAATTATGATGGAGTGGGGTTGGAACCATGCTAGAAGCACAAGCCCTACCACGCGAACGCGTGCTCCACGCGTCCGCGTCATTTTTAAAAGAAAGGTCATTCATGCGTGCGCGTGGGTCACCCTGAATTTTGTCAATATGCGTTTGAGACAAAGAGTTGCGCGAACGCGAGGCTGCACTTGCGCCAATAGCACAAATCAGACCACGCGACCACGTGACCTACGCCTCTACGTCACCTGAGAAACATCACACACCACGCGACTGCGTCACTCACGCGTCCGCGTCACCTGCGCCACACAGCTTATCCAGATCAGCGCCAACTATCTTATCTTTTCTTCTCCAATCCTAATTTTTCCCTCCCCCTTCTTATTTCTTTCTTCTTTCTTCTCATTTTTCTTTCCTCATTACATTTGCATTCTTTCATCCATTGCATTTAAATTTTGTGCATATATTTATTTTCTTCTCTAAATATATTATTTTACCATTAGTGTTAAATTTTCTTATTCAACTGTTACATCTTTTCTTGAATTATTTTGGTGCTTAGTGACTTGCTTTACACTGTTGGGTAATATTTTATACTATCTTTCATTACCTACTCTTCCCCTTTGTTGCAAATTTTTTGCAACATTGATATGCCATTTGCTTCCACTGTTTTCTCAATTGCATGTTGTAGCTACCATGTAATTGTGATCCTCATTATTTGGCATTAACCCAGCCATATTTTATTTGTTTTTTATCTTTCTTCCTGGGTTACTTTTCTTCTTTTCCTCTACTTTCAGGTTGGCCACCGAGAAAGAGAAAGGGAAAGCTTCTAAATGGGGAGACAAACAAGTCCATCAGCACAATCTTTCGAGAAAAGCATTAGTTGAAGCAACCCTTCCACTTGCACATCTTACCATGCACCGAGGACGGTGCAATCTTTAAGTGTGGGAAGGTCGATACCGATCTCCATGGGTTAGTTATTTTCTTCTCAACACCAATGTTTTATTTTCTTTGTTAATTCATTGTTGCATTTACATGTTTGATTGCATGTTTATTTGATTTTGTGCATATTTTACCACTCGGTTGAAGTAATATTTTCTTTTTCAAGAAATTTTTATAGTATTTCACTAATTTAAATTGAAAATTTTTTTTTGTTAAAACTTGTTTGAAGTTGTATTTGGAACATAGTTTAAAAAGCTAAGAACACACAACCTGTGAGATTTTGAGCTTATTTATATGGTTACATTATTTAACTATAAATATTTTATTCCTGTGTGTTTGCTTCTCTATGATTGTAATCTTTATTTTGTTTCATCCTATATGTCTAATATTTAGTGTATTTACATGCTTGCATATGATTGAGGCCATTATTTGATTTTTGCTCATTTATCCCAAATAAGCCTACCCTTTAAATTACCTTTGTTAGCCACTTTGAGCCTTTTAATCCCATTTGTTCTATATTTTACCACATTACTAGCCTTAAGCTGAAAAATAATTAAATATCCCAATTGAATCTTTGGTTAGCTTAAGATAGAAATTGTGTGTTAATTAAGTATGGGAAGATTGTGGGAACAAGAGTTATTAACGAAATGTGTCATGACAAAATAATGGGAATTTGAGTACCTACTCATGTGAAACTATAAAAATTAAAAATCCATGTGCATTGAAAAGCTATGTTTATTTTCATGCTAAAAAAAACCAAAAATACTCAATAAATAAATAAGGGGACAAAATTACCCCAATTCTAAGTTAAGTGAATCTCCAAGATCAATGCATATGTGATAAAAATTAAAAGAAAGTTGATGCATGAGTATGTAATGCAAAAGCGGAAAATTTTGGGTAGCTAGGCATGATTCTAGAGTTATATAGAGTATATATATGTTAGCTGAAAGCTTATGTTAATTAAAGATTCAATTTATAGCTCACTTAGCCATATATATATACCCTTACCCTTACCTTAGCCCCATTACAACCTTGAAAAGATCTCATGATGTTTGCATTGGTACATTAAATATTGTTGATTGGTTAGGTGAAGAACAAGGTTTAGAAAGCATGATTAGAGAAGAAAAGAGTGATTACCCTATACACTTGAGAGTTAGAGTGATATACACCATCAGTGAGGGTTCAATGCTTGATTCTATGTTCCCTGCTTTCATGAGCTATCTTCTTACAAGTTTACTTGTCTTTTATTGTATAATTTGAAATAGTGAAATCTGATTTATGTCTGTCTTGAGGAGCGAAGAACTGAAGATTAATGGTTTAGAAGTTATAGTAAACTCTCGTTGCAAGTATAGTTACTAAACCAAGCAATCAACCTTTCTTACAAACGTTTTGGTTGTCACAAGTAACAAACCCCTAAATAAATTGATAACCGAAGTATTCAAACCTCGGGTCGTCTTCTCAAGGAACTGCAGGGAAGTATGTTCTTATTATTGGTTATGGAGGTTGTAAATTAGGGTTTTGAGAATGAGGAGCGAATGGTTTAATTAGCAACTAAAGTAAATAGAGAACAAGTAACTTAAATGGCAAGTAAAATAAAGAGATGATTGTAAATAAACTTTTGGCAAGGTATGAGAAATTAGAGGTCCTATCCTAGCTATCCTTATCAATGATGATGAAAATTGAATCTTAATTCCACTTTGTTAACCTTTACTAAGGCAAAGGAAGGTAAAGGGATTAATTGGTTTGATCTTCGGATCCTATTTATTTCCTAAGAAAAGATTGGGATTATTGAAATTCAATTTAATTAACAAAGATCACAATTATCAATCATGTTTGAGTTTGATAACTCCTGAGTTGCTGATTTCTTAATCAAGACCAAAAGGAGAAAAGTAAATCTACTGGAATAAATATGTCTTCAGATGGGAATAACAATAATGTAAATAAAAGAAAGCAATAATAAACTGAAATACCTCAAATAACATTAATTCAAAGAGAAATCTGTAACATGGAAAAATTCATAATTAAATTGAGAAAATAATAAAAAGGAATATTGAACCTGATAAAGAGATAATCCGAAAAGAGAATAAAATCCTAAATCTAAATCCTAATCCTAAAGAGAGGAGAGAGAGGAGAGAACCTCTCTCTAAACTAAATCTAAATCATGGAAAACTAACTAATTGGAGACTCTCCCTGAATGGATGCATTCTCCCACTTCATAACCTCTGGTCTATGCCTTCTGGACTTGGATTTGGGCCAAAAAGGGCTTCAGAATTCGCTATGAGCGTTTTCTGCAATTTCTGGTGCGTGGCCTCTGTCATGCGGTCGCGTCATTCGGAGTTTTCCTTGTCATGCGGTCGCGTCAGTCATGCGACCGCGTCATATGTGTTTCGCTCGAGGCACGCGGTCGCGTCAGTCATGCGGCCGCGTCAATGCCTTTTCGCGCTGGCATGCGGCCGCGTCGCCCACGCGATTGCGTGGTCGCTAGTTTCTTCAAAAACTCTATTTTGTGCTTTCCTTCCATTTTTGTATGTTTCGTTTCCATCCTTTAAGTCATTCATGCCTTATAAGATCTGAAACTACTCAACACATGAATCACGGCATCGAATAGAAATAAAGAGTAATCAAAATAATTATTTTTAAGCATAGGAAACATGTTTTTCACATACATCACATAATAAGGAAGGGAAAGTAAAACCATGCAATTAATACGAATAAGTGGGTGAAGAATTGAATAAATCGCTCAGATTAAGCACAAAATATATCATAAAATATGGGTTTATCAAGGAGCTTATTTACTTTTAACCAAGTAGGTAGAAACATATTGCATGTAGTTGCATTCACATAGATAGGTTGCATTTCATATTCTTTACCATTCTCCTTCACTCTTTTAGTTCTCTTGAGCTTAGCATGAGGACATGCTAATGTTTAAGTGTGGGTAGGTTGATAAACCACTATTTTATGGTTTATCTTGTGCTCAATTGAGTGGATTTTATCAATCTTTCATACACTTCTTCATACAAAATGCATGTTTTACATTCTCCTTCTTGATTTTGTGCTATGATTGAAAACATGCTTCTTTGGCCTTATATTTGCTAATATTAATCTTCTCTTATTACCATTCAATGCCTTGATATGTGCGTTAAGTGATTTCAGAGATTACAGGGCAGGAATGACTCAGAGGATATAAATGAAGCATGCAAAAGTAGAAGGAATACAAGAAATTGAAGGAACTGCAAAGCTCTCAGCCTGACCCTCTCGCACTAAATCGATCATAACTTGAGCTACAAAGGACCAAATGATGCAATTCCAGTTGTGTTGGAAAGCTAACGTCTGGGGCTTCAAAATGATATATAATTTGTCATAGTGTCCGTATAGCTAGATGACGCGAATGCGTGCTTCACGCGGACGCGTCGCAGTGACGAAAATCAGCGTGTTTGAATTCGCAACAAGCGAATTCTGGGCTATTTCTGGCCTAGTTTTCAGCCCAGAAAACACAGATTAGAGGCTATAAAGTGGGGGAATCTATTCATTCATCAATCAAGCTTTAATAATACACAATCACAATTATTAGAATTTAGATGTAGTTTTAGAGAGAGATGGGCTCTCTCCTCTCTCTTAGGATTTAGGATTTAGATTTTTAGAATTAGGATTCCACTCAGTTTATGGTTATTTCTCAATTTCAGGTTCAATGTTCCTTTTATTTATTTTTCCAATTTAATTTATGAATTTTCATGTTAGATTTGATTTATTTTATTAATGCAATTTGAGGTATTTCAGATTTATGATTTTTATTTAGCTTTTTATATTCTTGGTTTTAATTGATGAATTGATAAATTGGAGACGCTTGAGTTATCAAACTCCTTGTTGATTTAAAATTGGAATTCTTTGCTGATTGATTTGAATTCCAATAACTCTAGTATTTTCTTAGGAATTGACTAGGACCTGAGGAATCAAATTGATTCATCCACTTAACTTACCTTCATAGTTAGAGGTTAACAAGGTGGGAGCAAAAATCTAATTCTCATCACACCTGATAAGGATAACTAGGATAGGACCTTAATATTTTATACCTTGCCAAGAGATTTTATAATTATTAATTTATTATTTTTCTTGTTATTTAAATTACTTGTTCCTTATTTTAAAAAAACCCAAAAACATATCTTTTTACATAATCGATAATAAATCATACCTCCCTGCAATCCCTTGAGAGACGACCCGAGGTTTAAATACTTCGGTTATCAATTTATTTAGGGGTTTGTTACTTGTGACAACCAAAACATTTGTAAGAAAGGAATTCTTGTCGGTCTATAAGCTATACTTACAACGCGAATTTATCTGTGAAAATTCTAAATCGCGCGAGAGTTTCGTTCTTCAATATTATTTTAGTTTTAGAAGATAGAATTTAAATTAACTAGGATTAGATATAAAAGGGGATTCCAACACGGGGATTCAAACACAACATTATTCCATTCCAAACTACCAAAATGCATTTTATTAGAATCCTTATTTTCCCTTTACTATGAGCAACTAAATCTTTAATTTATAAATCTGGGTGGAACAGAAGTATGACCCTCTTTCTAATTGAGTTCATGTATAACTTGGAAAAGCTATTTACTTGAACAACAGCTTGATTGTAGTTTATCTGAATTTAATGGAATACGTGACATATAATTCTTTTATATTTGGGTAATTAGGATTTCTGTGGAATATAACTAGAATTGAACTTCACCCCCAAATTAGAATTAATTGACCAAGGAATTGGCTGTTGATGAATTTTAGAGGAGACTAGGAAGGTCTAAGGAATTAGGGTCTAGTCTCATATTGTTTGCCATGAATTAAATCTCACAGGATTAAAATAAATTAATAAGAAAAGTCAATCCAGAAAATAGATAACTCTGAAGCCTTAACTGTTTCTCAATATTTTATTCCCAACTTATTTGCTTGCCTTTCTTTAATATTCTTGCTATTGTTTAATGTCTTTGAACTCTCAAACACTATTTTCTGTTTGCCTAACTAAGTAAATCAATTAACCATTGTTGCTTAGTCCTTCAATCCTCGTGGGATTGACCCTCACTCACGTGACGTATTACTTGGTACCACCCGGTGCACTTGCTGGTTAGTTTGTGGGTTATAAATACCGCTCCAAGTTTTTGGTGCCGTTGCCGGGGATTGACTGTGATTAACAACTATTGGTTGTTTGATTTCTTAGATTAGGTGTTTTAGTTTTAATTTTATTTAAATTTTACTTTAGTATTTTCAAAAAAATGAAAATAAAAATAAAAATAAAAAAATTAAATAGCACTAATATTTTTCTTAATTTTTGAAATTAAGTTTAGTGTTTCCTATTTATTCTTATTTTAATTTTTTCTTATTTAAATCTTGCTTTAGCATTTTCAAAAAGAAAAAAGAATTATGTTCTTTCTTCTTTGCTTTCCTGTTTACCACATGGTGCATTTAATTCTTTTTGGTGTTTTGTGCTAAGAAAAATAATGGAGAGAGATCACATGGGTTACTACTCACACCCAAGGAGTCATTCATATTATTATGAATGGGGGAACTACCCAAATTTTGGTTGGCAAAGTCAAAACCAAAGAAACTTCAGTGCTTCATGTTCCAACTATCAAGAACCACCATCTCCATATTCATACCAAGAACCACCACCTCACTACCCATATCAAGAACCATCATCTTTTACTTTTATCAAGAATCATCATCTCCTTCTTATTCATATCAAGAGCCACCATCTCCTTATTCATCTCAAGTACTATCAAATATTGAGCTTCTCATGAAAGAATTCATACATGAAATAAAAACGAGTGTCAAAAATGTAGAGAAATATGTGCAGTCGATTATCAAGTCCTAGGAAGAGGAATAAGCAAATTTCTTTCCAAGAGATACAATGCAAGATCCTATAGAAGAAAGTGAGGAAATCAATCAAGGGAGTTAATACTCCAATGAATTAGAGAACTTTCCACCCTCACACATGGAAGAAGAGGAAGATTCAAAAACAAAGAAGGAAGATGCACAAACAAAGGAGGTTGTAAGGGATGAAAACAATTATGGGAATCTGCACTCCAATGGAGTAGAGACTGGCATAGAGAGTGAGTTTATTGAACCACCAATTCAAGAATTTCTTGATGAAGGGTACACTCTAACCATCACACAACACCCAAATTTTGAAATCAAAGAAGTGAAGGAAACCAAGGAAAGCACTGAAAAGGGGATTGTGACCAAGAAACAAAAGAAAATATCCATGAAAAAGAGAATGTCAGAAAAAAACAATCCAACTTCTACACTAACAAGCAAGGTGAATCAAGTTAATCCCAATAAAATGAGGCTTGTTTGGAGGAATTTATATCAGGGGGCACTAATTTTCACCTCTCCCCACTTGGAGACATTTCTTTTAACCAACTGAAAGAAGAGGAAGAAAATTTAACAATCAACCGTCAAGCTAGTGACGTTAAAGAAGCGCTTGTCGGGAGGCAACCCGATAATTTCGTATCCTTAGTTATTTTTCGTAGTAGTAGTTTTAGTACTTATTTTATTTTTATTGAGTTTTTACTATTTTTTTTATCATTCCACTATTTTATAACAGGAACCGAACACTCCAGGCGACACACACACACATATTTCAAAAAAAATGAGCACACGACGCGCTAGCGTCGCTGACACGTATGCGTTATGTGTGTGTGCGTGAAAAATAAAATTAGCCAGAGAGTTGAGCAGGAGTAGTGCTGGAACCATTCTGGGCACATAAGTCGCATCATGCATACGCGTCCCTGATGCCTGCGCGTCGTTTGCGCAAGTAGCCACCCACGCGTGTGCGTCCCTGACGCGTACGCGTGACCCTAAAAAATGGTGTCAATG
This sequence comes from Arachis ipaensis, assembly GCF_000816755.2. Taxonomy (NCBI): domain Eukaryota; kingdom Viridiplantae; phylum Streptophyta; class Magnoliopsida; order Fabales; family Fabaceae; genus Arachis; species Arachis ipaensis. The sequence goes on from NC_029791.2 coordinate 73,912,946, forward strand.
AGTGTTTCGAGAGAGAGTTGTGATGGCTTGGGGCTAGAAGTGTGCTAGAGGCACAAAGTTGATCATGCGTACGCGTCCCTAACAAATGGGCATCCTTTCCCCAAATGGCTATCCACAAGTGCGCATTCATGACGCGCACGTATCATCTGAAAATTTTGATTCCCAGCCCATGCAAGTAGAGAGTTGTGCGTGCGCGCGGCCGCCTTCACGCGATTCGCAAAAACCAGGTCTACGCGTACGCAACCCTAACGCGCACGCGTCGCTTGAAATTAGCGCGATCCACGCGTACGCGTGCCTTACACGTACGCGTCGCATGCGACGCGCAATTAAACCACCTCAGTGCCTGATTTCAAATCATCTACCCCCCAAATCCTAATTCTCTCTTGTTCTTTTATCCTTTTATTCTTCTTTCATCATAATAATTGTTTTTATTTGTTTTCAGTTATTCTTTGCTTGAGGACAAGCAAACCTTTAAGTTTGGTATTGTTGCTTCACTTATGGCTTTTTTGTTTATTTTAATAGCACCAAAGGGAGATTAATGTTCTTCGTGGAGGAAAGGGATGGCCACTAGAATAACCGAGGTGGTTGAGTTCCTTTCATTCTATTTCTCTTCCGTTCTTATCTTGTTGTTTTCTGTTATCTGTTGCTTTGATTGCCTGCATAATCTTTAGTACTTTCAACTTTTAGGATTAGTTTCATTCAACTATTTGTCTCATGTACCGCTCACAGAACTTGAACCTAAAAAGAAAAAGAAAAAGAAGTGATATATTGCATGAGAAATTGAGTTTATATTGAAGAGTAGTCTTATTCATTTAAATGTGGTGGTATTTTCTGTGATTCTGAATGCATGACATGAACAGTGCATATTTAAATTTGAATCAAAGAATGTTAATGTACAAGGAACAGGGATTTAGAGAATTATTATGATTTCTCTGAAATAAACAAAAATTTAATCATTGATGTAAAAGAAACAGCATTGAAAAAAAAAAAGAGAAGCAAGGTCCAAGGCTCTGAGCATCAATGACTAGGGAGGTCAGACATGATTAAAAGCTCAAAGAGTTGTTTCCCTAGTTACAGGCTTGTGGTGTTCTCATGTCAAGTAATCCTTGAGACAAAACATTTAGAGTCGAGATCAATTGCAATTAACAGAGTATGTCAAAGGATTTGAGCACCACTGTCTGGGAATAACTAAAAGAAAAATCAGAACATAAAGAGAGTTCCTCAGTTAAGTGCTTGTGGTGTTTATGTGTCAATTGAAGCTTGAGACAAAACATTTAAAGTCACGGCTAGGCTCAAGGTACAAAGCACAAAAGAAAAGAAAAAATTGTTGTGTTCAAGGGTTAAATTGAGTTCCAAAAGATCAGAGGATTCATAATATTATCCGGATTCTAATTCCGAATGACACTGACATCCTTTTGATTCAAAGGAAAGTGAGATGCCAAAACTATTCAAGATTGCAGTTTTAAACCCCACTATAAGAAGAGACATGAGCTTAATCAAACTCTCATTCTCATGCGAATTCACATTCTAAGCTTATATTAGTTTGGTTGCTTGATGACAAGCAACAATTCAAGTTTGGTGTTGTGATTCATGAGCATCTTTCCTATCTTTTCCTAGTGAATTTGAATTTAAATTGTTGAGTTTAATCAAGAATTAATTATCTTTTAGCCACTATGGATGCCACTTTGAGTCTTGTGCAATTTTGTTTATTTTAGGTAGCATTCGGATGGATTTGATGGAGTTTCTACAGAGAAAGAGAAGAAACCAAGGAGCTGACCAGTGAGGAGCGACGCGTGTGCGTACCTAACGCATACGCATGAAAAGTGAATTTGCTCAGTGATGCGTACGCGTATCTGATGCGTACGCGTAACACGCGAAGAAGATCATCGACGCGTACGCGTGACATGCGATTTCAGGCCATTTCAGGCCGAGTTTCGACCCAGTTTTCGGCCCAGAAACATAGACTAGAGCCAGGGGATAGCAGAGACTCAAGGGAGATTCACACAAGAATGGTTATGCCCACTCCAAGTTAGGCGTGGACCCTACGAAGCAAGTGGTACCCATCCATCAATGGAAGACATGTTGATTGCTTTAATTAATTCTGATTTAAAACTTTATTTTATTCTATTTAAAAATAGGAAAAGATATTATTTTAGTTTTAGAAGATAAAATTTAAATCAATTAGGATTAGATATAAAAGGAGATTCCAACACGGGGATTCGAACACAACATTATTTCATTCCAAACTACCAAAATACATTTTATCAGAATCCTTATTTTCCTTTTACCATGAGCAACTAAACCTCCACTGTTAAGGTTAGGAACTCTGTCTATTGTATGGATTGATTTTATTGTTTTTCTATTTTAATTCATGTCTTGATTTATATTTAAGAATTATTTTCGTTCTTTATTTTATGAATCTGGGTGGAACGGAAGTAAGACCCTCTTTCTAATTAAGTTCACGTATAACTTGGAGAAGCTCTTTATTTGAACAATAGCTTGAAAACAACTTCTCTTAAATTTCTAGTTTATCTGAATATAACGGGATACATGATATATAATCCTTTTATATTTAGGTAATTAGGATTTCTGTGGCATATAACTAGAATTGAACTTCACCCCCTAATTGGAATTAATTGACCAAGGAATTGGCTGTTGATGAATTTTAGAGGAGACTAGGAAGGTCTAAGGAATTAGGGTCTAGCCACATATAGTTTGCCATGAATTAAATCTCACAGGATTAAAATAAATTAATAAGAAAAGTCAATCCAGAAAATAGATAACTCTGAAGCCTTAACTGTTTCACAATATTTTATTCCCAACTTATTTACTTGTCTTTCTTTAATATTCTTGCTATTGTTTAATGTCTTTGAACTCTCAAACACTATTTTTTGTTTGCTTAACTAAGTAAATCAATTAACCATTATTGCTTAGTCCTTCAATCCTCGTGGGATCGACCCTCACTCACCTGAGGTATTACTTGGTACGACCTGGTGCACTTGCCGGTTAGTTTGTGGTTATAAATACCGCACCACGTACGCGTCGCTAAGCTCGCACTTGTGTGTACACACGCATCATTGTGCGCACGCATGGATGCTGAATCTTCCAAAACATCATTTCTTCATGCTTTCTCCATTTTTGCATGCTTTTCCATCACTTCTTCAGTCCATATCAGCCTTGTAAACCTGAAATCACTTGTTAAACACATCAAGGCATCTATTGGAATGAGAGTGGAATAAAATTGATTAAATTAAGCACAACATAGCATGTTTACACAATTAAGCTCAATTTAGGGAGAAAACCCAAAAGTATGCTATTTAGATGAATAAATGTGGGTTTATGTGATGAAATCTGCTCAAATCAAATCAAAATATATCATTAAATTTGGATTCATCAATGCACACGCAAAAACTACAGTGTGACACGTACGCGTGGGCGACGCGCACGCGTGAAATGGCAAAAATGACCACTTACGCATATACATGGGTGACGCGTACGCATGACTAGACGAACGTTGGTGTACCAATGTTGGGTCAAACGTTGCTGGCAACTCCCAAAAAATATTTTTACATGCAATGTTTAACTCAACGTTTTTATACAAATGTTGGTCACCAACGTTGAGGCTAATTTCACTCCACAATGCACCCATGCAAGCTTGTGAAAGTTAGTTGCCAAACGACCCTCATGAACGTCACTAAGAGTCATTCCTAATTGCTTCAATCAAGGCCAAGGCCCACATCCAGGTACAATGAAGACTCAATTGAAGATGGAAGGAGAGTATAAATAGAGGAGTTTTGAAGATTGAAGGGAGCTCTCTAGAGGCCCTAAAGGGGGGGCTTTGGGAGTTCAGAAACCCTGATTTTATTTTCTTTGTAATTTTCTTAGTTTTATGTATTTTCTTTTTTTCTTTTTCTTTTCTAGGCTAGGAAGTCAGGGACTCAAAATTGGGAAATCTGCAATCATTTTCTTCTGTACTTTCTCTATTTTTCCTGCGCTTTCTATCTGTTTGATTTAAATTGAGCTATGATGAACTAAACCCCATTTCATTGGGTTAGGGGGCTTTGTTGTAATTCAATGGATCAATAATAGTTTTCATTTATCTTCCTCTTTCTTTTCTCTTGATTTTACTTGAAAGCTTTCGATTTTCATCCTATTGAATAATTGTCTTAAGAGAAAAATTACTGACGTTGGGATTTTTGCCAGTAAAGAATTTCATAAAAACAGTCACGTTGTAGATATAGTCTCTAAACTGACAGAAATCCCTTCTTACAAATGTTTTGGTTGTCACAAGTAACAAACTCCTTTTTAAATTGTTAACCGAAGTATTCAAACCTCGGGTCGTCTTCTCAAGGAACTGCTGGGAAGTATGTTCTTATTATTGGCTATGAAGATTATAAATCGGGGTTGAGAGTAAGGAGTAAATATGACAAATAATTTAAATGGCAATTAAAATAAATAAATACTGTAAAGCAAACTTTTGGCAAGGTATGAGAAATTGGAAGTCCAGACTTAGTTATCCTTATCAACAACAATGAAAGTTGAATCTTAATTCCACTTAGTCAACCTTTGCTAAAGCAAAGGAAAGTCAAGGGACTAATTAGTTTGACCTTCAAATCCTATTTATTTTCTAAGAAAAGATTGGGATTATTGAAGTTTGGTTCAATTAGCAAAGATAACAGTTATCAATTATATTGAGCTAAGATAACTCCTGAGTTACTGATTTCTTAACCAGGACCAAAAGGGAAAAGAGTAAAATTGCTGGAATAAAACTATCCTCAGATGGGAATAATTGCAACTAATAAATAAACTAAAGCAATCATAAACTGAAATACCTCAAATAACAATAATTCAAAATAGTAATCTGTAACATGGAAGAATTCATAAATTAAATTATAAAAGTAAATAATCCTCTAAAATAATGGTATGAATAAAAGTAAAAGGGAAGCTTAAAGTAAAAGAAGCATTAAACCTGGGATTGAGAGTCACTCTTAAAACTAAGAGAAGTCCTAAATCTTAATCCTAAGAGAGAGAGGAGAGAACCTCTCTCAAAACTAAATCTAAATCATGAAAACTAAACTGAAGTGGAGTCTCTCTGAATGGATGCATTCCCTCACTTCATAACCTCTGGTCTATGCCTTCTGGACTTGGATTTGGGCCAAAAAGGGCCTCAGAATTTGCTGGGAGCATCTTCTGCAATTTCTGGTGCGTGGCCTCTGTCACGCGTCTGCGTGGGTCATGCGGTCGCGTCATTCGGAGCTTTCCTTGTCACACGGTCGCGTCAGTCATGAGACCGCATCATATGCGTTCTGCTTAAGGTGCGCGGTCGCGTCAGTCATGCGGCCGCGTCGCTGCTTCTTTGCGCTTGGCAGGCGATCGCGTCGTCCATGCGATCGCGTGGATGCCAGTTTCTTCAGAACTCCGTTTTACACTTTTCTTCCATTTTTGTATGTTTCCTTTCCATCTTTGTATGTTTCCTTTCCATCCTTTAAGTCATTCATACCTTAGACGATCTGAAAACTACTCAATACACTAATCACGGAATTGAATGGAATTAAAGGTGATTAAAATAATTAATTTAAAAGCATAGGAAACATGTTTTTCACACACATCACATAATAAGGAAGGGAAAGTAAAACCATGCAATTAATATGAATAAGTGGGTGAAGAATTGAATAAATCACTCAAACTAAGCACAAAATATATCTTAAAATATGGGTTTATCAACCTCCCCACACTTAAACAATAGCATGTCCTTATGCTAAATCCAAGGTAATAAGTAAGGTTAAAGTGATGGAATGTCATGCAATGCAATCTAATCTAAATGCAACTACCTAAATGCATCATGCAATTCTAATTTATTCACTCATATATAAAGCTTGCAGGTAGTTAAATTAATTCACATTCTCAAGGAGTCATATATGTAGCCAAGCCTTAGATAATCAATAAGCACTTTTACAATTGAGATGGGAGAAAAAGCATTTTATGAACTCGCAAGATAATTAGATAATTCAAACAGAGATAAATGTTAATGAGCTATTGAACCCTCACTGGATTTGTGTTTACTCTCTAGTCACTTAGTGTTTATTGGGTTAATCACTCTATTTCTCTTTTTTCTTTTATTCTTCCTTTCTATAACCTTGTTCTTCATCTAACCAATCAACAATTATAGAATACAATCATACAAAAAATCATGATTTCTTTAATTAAGGTTGTAATGGGGCCAAGGTAAAGGTAANATATTTTAAATGCACATGGTAATTTAATCACTTTGATTTCTCATGAGCATGCTTCCCAAAAATTTCTTAGTTCGAGTTATTTTTACTCTTTTCAACTCTTATACCTTTTGTTTTTATCATCCATGTTCCCAATAGGGTTTCCATATTTAAACTATTCATAATTTTCTATCTTAAGCTAACGAAGGATTCAACTTGGGATTTTATTTTGTTTTTCTGCTTAAGGCTAGTAGTGTGGCTAATAGAATAAAAGGAGATTTAAAGGCTCAAGGGGGCTAACAAGGGTGATGTGAAAGGTAGGTTATTTTTGGGATAAGTGAGCTAAAATCAAATAATGGCCTCAATCACTCTTTTGGTATGTATCTATATTCTATATTCTATATTCTATAATTGGACATATAGATTAAAGCAAAGTAAAGAACATCAGAATATAAAAGAAGGGCGAAACACAGAGGAATAAAAATTATGGTTTAAATGTAACCACACAATTAAGCTCAAAACTCACAGGCTATGTGTTCTCTAGCTCAAAAATCATTTATCACTTATGTATGTCATGCAGGTTTAGTTAAAAATTCTCATTATTCTCAATGTAAAACTTATATTGAATGGCTTTAAAGTTCTAGTGTTTCTCCTTAATGAAGTGTTGTTAACTAACATGTAATGCTATATATACAAGGTGTGGGTTGTTCTGATTCTGTTAAAGTCTCTAGTTTACTTCCTTTTTCTTTTCAATCTATTTTGAGTTATCTTATGCTAAAAAGGGTAAACTATACTAATCAATCCACAATTTCTATAACTAATAAGTTAGAATTGCAACTAAGTGACTAAAATATGAACTAAAAATGCAAAATGCAGAAATAGAGTAAAAATACATAAACAGTAGCAATGTATAAATACTCAGAAAATAAAAATAAAAATAAAGAGAAAAATACAGAAAAATATCCAAAATAAAAGAAAAAAAGAGTCTGTAGTGGTTCACCAAGATAATTTGCCAGAGATGGCGACCTCCCCACACTTTAAATGAAGCATCGTCCCTGATGCTCACTCAAGCAGGGTGTGAAGGGGTGTCATCACTAGAAGGGATGGTAGCTAGTGCCTCTGTGGTGGCTGGCTGGGGGTCTGGCTGCTATAGAGGAGGGGCTGTCTGAATGGGGATCTCAGGATCTGCAGCCTGAATCTAATGTGGGACCTCTGCCTGTGGTGCCGCCTGCTCGGTGTCTGCCTAGGGATGGGTCTCTGCCTCAGGCGCATCCGCCTCCTCCTCAGATGCCTCGGATGGTGTGTCAGGCTCGGAGGGGATGTCGCCGGATCGTATCATCAACTTCAGGTGCTCATAGTGTCGCTTGTTGCGACGCTCCATCTGGTCAAGTCGTCGAAACAAGCAGTGCACCAGATGATAGACAGGCTCTGTGGCAGGTGGAGGTGTAGTGGTGGTGGCAGGGGTAGGTGGTGCAGCAGTGGAGGAAGAGGAACCGGCAGATGGTGTAGCTGTATCATCAGCAGTGGCAGTCAGGAATGGAGGTGTGTAGCCCAAGGCCAGGAAGTTTCTGCTGTGCGGGATAAGCTTCTTGCATTCCGCAGCAGGTGGCCTCTCATCGGCATCTTCCCATGGCACATCAGCTCGACGGCCCAGCTGTGTAACCAGATAGGGAAAGGGAAGAGTGCCGCGGACGTTGACCCTGGCCATGTAGTGCCGGATAAAGCGTGGCAGGTATAGGTCCTTGCCCTCCATCACACACCAAAGGAGGGTGATCATAGCGGCTGGTATCTCAGTCTCGTGAGTGCTCGGCATAATGTAGTTGCTGAATATCTGATGTCATAGCCGAGCCTCATTGTTCAGGTAAATCCGCTTGATCCCTTTGGGCATGGTGGTGTTCTGACCCATGATCCAAGGAACTGTCGGGTCAAGGGCAATCCGGGCCTTGACTGCGTCCCAGTCAAATCGCATATAGCACATATCCTCCTCAGCTTTCTGATAGCCATCTGTTTGATCAGTCTTAGGCAGAAGTTTCAGAACCTCTTCTATTGCCTCCTCAGTAACCAGAATCTGCTTCCCTCTGAGGTTCACTGCATCTAGGGAAGTTTTGAAGTAGTTACAGTAGAATTCCCTAACCCAAGATGCATTAACCTCAGTCAGAGATCTCTCCAGAAAGAACCAGCCTCTTTGTTTGATCTGATCAGAGGTATATTGCTGGAGTTCTTCTGGGATCTTCAAAGTCTGCTCCAGGTATAGGTTCCTGGAGTTTGCAAACACCGGATACTTCAGCTCACAGTATCGGTTTGCAAACTTTACTGGGTCAGTGGCGGGAAGTAGCTGGTCGGCCTTCTCTTGCGGGGTAAAGCCTTTCTCCCTCGAGGAGGCATCATGCATGAGGTCGATGATAGACACGGAGGTTTCTCCTCTTTTCCTTTTGCCAGAAGTGGCCTTGCCTTTTCCCTTTCTCTGGGAATCGGACATCCTAAAAAATAGAAAATCAGGATATAATAAAAATAGGAAGGCAAATAGGCAAATAATCAAAGAAAACATAAAGTGGCAAAGGAGCAATAGGATAATGAATATGAGTTAAGTAAAATGTGCATTTAGGATTGTATATGAGTGAAAAGTCTGAAAAGAGAAATCACAATCCAAAATGTAATTGAATGCAATTTAAATAGAAAAATTAACATCACGCCTTAGTTAGAATGTTAAAAGAAAGTGAAAGAAAAGCAAAAAAAAGAAGTTTTGAAAAGGTTAGGTTGGTTAGAGTTAAAATTAGTGAGTTAGTGAAAAATGGGTTAAAGTAAAAGGCATAATGAAAATAGTTCAAGTAACAAGTAATCACAGGTAGAAGCGATAGGTAACTCATATTCACACAAGTAAAACAGTTTGATGATGATTCAAATAGAGATAAAGAAAGCAAAAATAGGAAACAAACATCAAAATTGCGATTCATGAACCAGGAGATCAAAGAAAATAAGAATGCGTGCCTAAGCATTCATGAATTGGTTTGGTGAAATTATAGGAAAGCATAGTTGAAAATGCCAAAACCAAGACATGAACAGAAATATTTTACAAAAATTTGGGCAGCATTCCGGCTAAAATAGGACTTTTCCGGAAAATAAACAGCAATCAAGCAGTTCATATGAATCCAAATTAAAGCTTGCAATTATATATACGGAATAGAAACATGAAAGTTCAATGTAAAGAGCAGCAAATGCAAGAAAGTACAACATATGAACATTAACACAACAACAGCAGAATTGCAAATTTGATAAAACAGAAACAAGAACAGTGTAAATAAACAGACCTAAATCCACTAACCACATCCTAGGCTACCTAACAACCTAAAATCCACTACAACATGCATATCTAACTATCCTAACATGAACATAAATGGAAAAATAAGAATAAACTACGAACGGATAAAAGGGATTGCGTGTTGCGAAACCTGGTAGGCGTAAGAAGGGGGTAGGGGTAGAGAGGTGGCTGGGGGGTGGTGGAAGTGGCGTTCGGCGCGGCGGCTGGCGGTGGGGTTGCGGTTCAGAGGCAGGGAGGGGAGAAGAGGGGGTGGTTAATGGGGTAAGAGGGGAAGGGAGGGGGGAAAGAGGGGGGCGGCGCGATAATAGGTTTCGCGTGACCTGGGGCGGTTATATTTTGAAATCCACGCGGCCGCGTGGGGCACGCGGTCGCGTGGTTGGGGTGAAAATGGGGGTGACGTGGGGCCGTGGGGCGCGCGATCGAATGGAGGGGGTAAAAGAAGGGATGACGCGATCGCATGGGCATGCGATCGCGTCGCTGGAAATTGTGCTAAACGCACGAATCCAGCGTCATTCCAGCGCAACTCTCTATCTCCTTTTGGGATTTGTGCAATCCATGCGACGCGATCGCGTCGCTCACGCGGTTGCGTGGGATTGGTTGTGTGCATGTGACGCGATCGCATGGGGCATGCGATCGCGTGGGCCATTTTGTGCTAGACGCACAATGGCCGCATGATTCCAGCCCAACTTTTTGGACGTTGGATCTTTACGCCGATCTCCAGGTCACGTGGCTGCGTGGATGACGCGGTCGCGTGGGAAGTGTAGTTCGCCATTTGACGCGATCGCATAGGTGATGCGGTCGCGTCGCGCACCCGTTTTTTTTATATGCAGAATGCGGAATGCAATATGCAGAATGCAGTGCTTAATATGAATGCTATGCATGATTCCAGGTTCAATAAAATAAAATAAAATTCAAAAACAAACAAAACTAAATAAAATTAAAATTGCAAAAGGAACGATCATACCATGGTGGGTTGTCTCCCACCTAGCACTTTTAGTTAAAGTCCTTAAGTTGGACATTGGAGGGGCTTCCTGTTATGGTGGCTTGTGTTTAAATTCATCCAGAAATCTCCACCAATGCTTGGAATGCCAATAGCCTCCGGGGTCCCAAACTAGGAATGTAAAGCTTCTGAGCAGCTTCAAACAGATTTTCAGGCTCCCGGGGTGACGAATGTCAGAATAGATTCCAGGATCCCAAGCCTTGTTTTTAAATCTGCCTCTTGTCTTGATCTATATTTTTCCATCCGGGCGGTTTAGAAAGTAGATTCTCACCACAGTGACCAAACATTTTCCGAGATCCATTCAATTGAGCTTGATACCAATCCGTGCACTTCAAGTTGAAGCGTGGAATCTTATTGAACCTTGTACACCAGCGCTGAGCACGAGCCATTTCCCTCTTACTCTTAAAGCTGCAGAGAGCTCTAAGCTGGCCATCTGTTTCAAGTAAACCATATTCAAGTGAATAAGTAAAGTTAAAGGTTAAGGATTGTACCCACTTGAAGCTTGTATTAGGCGGTAATGGCTTTGGGGTAGGTGTTTCTGGTGGTTCTGTAAGTCCTTATCCCTTGTGCTCTTCTGTGAATTCCTCCACTTCCTTGTAAGGTTCTTGAAATGCATCTGAGTCCTGGTCAAAGTCTTCTATATCTTCTTCATCACTTGAGTCATAAATTGGAGGTTGAGAGAAATCTACCTTTGCATCATCTTCGTATTCAATTGGGGAAGATTCTTCGATCTCAGAGAATTCACTTCTGGATGCAAGTTCATCACTAAGAGAGCTAGACTTGTGACTATCATCATTAAGGGAATTTGTGTCCTGGGTTATTCCATCTAGTTCTTCATAAATGACTTGCCTTGGGGATCGTGAAATATCCTCCTTAGCATCAACTGTAACGTCCTTGACGGAGTTCTCCTCAGCTCTGGAATCCCATGGAGGTTCAGCATCTCCTAGATCTTCAACCAACTCTTCTTCTTGTACAATGACAGCTTCTTCTACTTGTTCTAGTATGAATTCATGCTCTGTCTTGTCCACTGGAGTTTTTAATATTTCCTTCATGCTACGCTCTTCATTAGATTGTCTACATGGGGCTGTGGTTGGTCCTTGAATGTTCGCGCGTCTAGAAGCTAATTGAATTACTGCTTGCTCCAGTTGTCGAATGGTTGTTTGAAGTTTATTTACTGTTGCCTTGAGGCGAACCTCTGATTCTCGGGGTGATGAATTTGGACATGAGACATAGGGAAGTGGTGGTGCTTGGGAGTGATTGGATCGGAACTGGGGTAGGAAAGGATCATACCGTGGCGAATGGTGAAGAGAAGCTTGTGAGTGTGGTGGTTCGAGGTTATGTTGAGAGGTTGGTCTATAGGTACGGGGTGGGACTTGTTGGTAATTACAAGGTTGTCCACCATATCTATCAGCTGGGTATGCATTGTAGAATGGTCGTTTCATGGTAGCAAATAAAAATAAAAAGGAAAAACAAAAATAAATAAACAAGCAAAAGAAAAATATTTACAATAACCAATAATAAGGCACACGTTAGCAGTTCCCCGGCAACGGCGCCATTTTGACGTTGGGATTTTTGCTAGTAAAGAATTTCATAAAAATAGTTGCGTTGTAGATATAGTCTTTAAACCAACAGAAATCCCTTCGTACAAACGTTTTGGTTGTCATAAGTAACAAACCCCTTTTTAAATTGTTAACCGAAGTATTCAAACCTCGGGTCATCTTCTCAAGGAACTGCAGGGAAGTATATTCTTATTATTGGCTATGAAGATTATAAATCGGGGTTGAGAGTAAGGAGTAAATATGACAAATAATTTAAATGGAAATTAAAATAAATAAATACTGTAAAGCAAACTTTTGGCAAGGTATGAGAAATTGGAAATCCAGACTTAGTTATCCTTATCAACAACAATGAAAGTTGAATCTTAATTCCACTTAGTCAACCTTTGCTAAAGCAAAGGAAACTCAAGGGACTAATTAGTTTGACCTTCGAATCCTATTTATTTCCTAAGAAAAGATTGGGATTATTGAAGTTCGGTTCAATTAGCAAAGATAACAGTTATCAATTATATTGAGCTAAGATAACTCCTGAGTTATTGATTTCTTAACCAGGACCAAAAGAGAAAAGAGTAAAATTGCTGGAATAAAACTATCCTCAGACGGGAATAATTGCAACTAATAAATAAACTAAAGCAATCATAAACTGAAATACCTCAAATAACATTAATTCAAAATAGTAATCTGTAACATGGAAGAATTCATAAATTAAATTTTAAAAGTAAATAATCCTCTAAAATAATGGCATGAATAAAAGTAAAAGGGAAGCTTAAAGTAAAAGAAGCATTAAACCTGGGATTGAGAGTCACTCTTAAAACTAAGAGAAGTCCTAAATCCTAATCCTAAGAGAGAGAAGAGAGAACCTCTCTCAAAACAAAATCTAAATCATGAAAACTAAACTAAAGTGGAGTCTCTCTGAATGGATGCATTCCCTCACTTCATAACCTCTGGTCTATGCCTTCTGGACTTGGATTTGGGTCAAAAAGGGCCTCAGAATTCGCTGGGAGCGTCTTCTGCAATTTCTGGTGCGTGGCCTCTGTCACGTGTCCGCGTGGGTCACGCGGTCGCGTCATTCGGAGCTTTCCTTGTCACGCGGTCGCGTCAGTCATGCGACCGTGTCATGTGCGTTCTGCTTAAGGCGCACAGTCGCACCAGTCATGCGGCCGCGTCGCTGCTTCTTTGCGCTTGGCATGCGATCGCATCGTCCATGCAATCGCGTGGATGCCAGTTTCTTCAGAACTCCGTTTTGCACTTTTCTTCCATTTTTGTATGTTTCCTTTCCATCTTTGTATGTTTCCTTTCCATCCTTTAAGTCATTCATACCTTAGAAGATCTAAAAACTACTCAACACACTAATCACGGCATCGAATGGAATTAAAGGTGATTAAAATAATTAATTTAAAAGCATAGGAAACATGTTTTTCACATACATCACATAATAAGGAAGGGAAAGTAAAACCATGCAATTAACATGAATAAGTGGGTGAAGGATTGAATAAATCACTCAAACTAAGCACAAAATATATCATAAAATATGGGTTTATCAATTACTCATACTTAGATTCTGAACCTTGAGAGAGGAATGAGGAAATCATGCTAGAAATGCTTTCTCACATCGGATTAGGTTGGGGGTTGGATGGATATAGTGACATGTAATCCTACCAATACTTTGATCTATGAAAGTGTGTGGTATAATCAGTGACCAAACTTCATCTCTTCCCATGAGCAATTAAATCAAGACATTGGGCAATTATTCAAGCTTAGAGAGATTGGATTGCCAAGACATTGGGATCCAATCACCTAAGATTGCCAACAAAATCAATGACTTCATTGATTGAGGAAGAGATGAAAATGAACTTGATCCGGAGAATGCAATATCTCCTAAGCCCAATGAACCTCCAAATTTTGATCTCTCTCATTCTCTAATTTATGCTGTTTACATTTATGCTCAATCATCCCCATTCCCATTTAAATTTTTGCAATTTAATTTCTGCTTCTTACATTCTGCAATTTATTTTCAGTTATTTACATTCGTTGCTATTTATGTTTTTCACCATTTAATTTTCTACAATTCTCAATTAAATTTTGCTTAGTTCAACTAGAACATTCCTCTAATTAAAGTTGCTCAACCAATCAATCCCTGTGGGATTCGACCTCACTCTATTGAGAGTTTTTACTTGACAATAATTCGGTATACTTGCCGAGGGAAATTTATTGAGAGACAGATTTTCCTACATCAAGTTTATGGCGCCGTTGCCGGGGATTGATTTTGCATTGACAATGATTAAATTAGAGGATAACTAGATTGAACACTTTCCTTTTCTTTTTTTGATTAGTTTTATTTCAGTTGTTTATTTTTATTTTCTGCAATTCAAGTGGTTTTTCCTTGTTTATTTACTTGCTAGCACACTAATCCAAGAGCTGTTTGTGATATTGCCTCACTAAGAATCCCTCTTTTATGATAATGGGGATTCTAATTTCTTTTGGTGATTATTGTTTGAGGCAGAGCATTTTGCATGAAAGAAGGGAGCATTCATCATATTTTGGTCAATCAAATTTTATGGGAAACTTTCCACCACCACAGAATGACTCACGTTATTTTGCTCATGGTGGGTGGGAGTATCAAGAACATGAAATGGGGTACTTTCCAGACCCACAAAATGGTCCATATTTTGATGAAATTTATAAAAGAGATTTAACTCATTTATACCCCATTCATCAAGAGCCATCACCTCTTAATTATCCAATCTCACCTCCTAGTTTTACATGTCCAAATTCTTCATCACTTGAGTATGCCTCAGCACAAGATTCCTTCTCGAATCCATACAATTTATTTCACCATTCACAAAATTCATTCCACTGATAAATCCCAATTTTGTGGTTTATCTTGTGCTTATTTTAGGGAATTTTATCACCTTTTCCCACATTTATTCAATGAAATAGCATGGTTTTGTAATTCTCCCGTAATTTGTGCTTAAGTGTAAAAACATGCTTTTTAAGCCCTTAAATTGGTGATTTTAATTCACTTTAATTCCATTCGATACCTTGATGTATTTGTTGAGTGATTTCAGGATTATAAGGCAAGTATTGGATGGAAGAAATAAAGAGGAAAGCATGCAAGTGGAGAATTCATGAAGAAATGAGCAAAATAGAAAATTGAGGGTCACGCGCACGCGTCATGCACGCGTATGCGTGCATTGAAGATTCACAAGCCACGCGCACGTGTCAAGCACGCGTACGCGTGAGTAGAGGTTTTGCCAGTGATGCGCACGTGTCAGGTACGCGCACGCGTCGATGTTCGCACGTGGCCCACTTAAAGTGAAATCGCTGGAGGCGATTTCTGAGCTGCCCAGGCCCAATTCCAACTCATTTCTGAGGGTATTTCATGCAGAATTCAAGCTTGAGCAAGGGGGGAGCACTTAGTTAGTTATGATGAGCCTTTAGTTAGTTTTCTAGAGAGAGAAGCTCCCTTTTCTCTCTAGAGTTAGGTTAGGATTAGGTTAATCTCTCTCAAATTTATCTTTCAACTCTTGTTTCGATTTCAATTCTCTTTATATTTTAGTGTTCTATTGTCTTAATCTTCTTAGTTTATCTTGTTAATTTCTTATTATGGTCTCTCTTATGTTGATGAATAATTGTTGGATCTTGATGTCTTTTAATGCAATTTGATGTTTCCATGTCTCTTTTATGTTGATCTTTGTTGTTATTATTGATTTCTTGCTTATGTTAGTTGTGGGTTTCTTTAATTCTTGCATTTTGTGGTGTTTAGTTTTCTTACACACTAGGTGTTTGATAAAATGTTTCCATTAGTTTTAGAGTAGTTCTCCTTACTCTTGGCCTAGGTTATGGGAATTGGGCAAACTTGAGTCATTGGATCCAATGGATTTGGTGATTTGAGAACCCTTAGTGGTCAATTTGATAACCATTGCCTCTAGCCTACTACTAAGTTAATTGGTAGATAGGTTAGGACCTATGGATTGATGTTGATCAAGCCATTTGATATGTTTCAAGCATAGAAGTAGACTTAATGAGCTCGGTTCCCCATAATTGTCAATACATGTTTTGTAGACAAGGATGGTGATCTCAATTACCTATGTCTAGCCAAGAGCTCTTTACCTTGCCTTTATTAATTCTTGATTTACTCTTCTTGTCCTTTAAATTCTTGCCCATTTAATTTCTTGTCCTTTTATAAACCAAACCCCTTGTCCCTTCATAGCCAATAATTGAGCACTTCATTGTAATTTCTTGTGAGACGACCTGAGGTTTCAATACTTCGGTTAATTTTCATTGGGATTTGTACTTGTGACAAAACCAACATAAATTTGATGTGAGAGTTGTTTGTCGGTTTGGAGCTATGCTTACAACGAAGTTCTTCTTTTTTATAAGAAAAAATCTAGACCGACGATAATTATCACTATCAAATTTATGGCGCCATTGCCAGGGAATTGCAATGGTGCTATGTTATCGGCTGTTGTATATATTGTGAATAGCTTGATTTTTGGTTTGTTTGTGAGTTTTTGCTAGTTTTAGGATTTGGTTTTCTTTGTTTCTTGTTAGAGTTTGTTTTTGTTTTCAATTATCACCATGAATTCTCATCACTTTGGCTATGAGTGTGGTTCAAACTATATTGTAGAAAATGGAAGCTTTAATGAGGATTTGTATCAAGGATTTGGAAATCAACGGTGGGAGGAGCCCCAAGTTTGACAAGAGTGCTTGGAGACATGACTACTCTCCTAACGGAGATGTTCAAGGAACAAAAGGCATTTTATGCCTTCCAAGCCGTTCAAGCGCCACGCCAACACGACTACTCTTCGGATTCTTATGGGTACAATCCAAATCCTAATGCATACCAATCTAATGTATGTGATGACCCTTGTTGTGATTGTCAACCACAACCACCACATACATATGACTCCTTCCCTCAACATAGCCCTCAACAACCATACTCACAAGCCTCATACCACCATTCACCTCCACATGATCCTAACTCATACACACCATACCAACCACCATATAATCTATATCTAGAGCCACCACCATTCCAACACCAATACCCCTAAGAACCACAAATTCTATATACACCACCTCAAGAATTTCACCAATATGAACCACCTTCCAACTACAATACCCTTTCCTCAAACAATGAATCCTCTCTTCCACCACCGCCCCCCAATGAAGCCCTCTCACAAGAACTAAGAGCTCTTGACTCTCATGTCCATGGGCAATAAGAGGGGATGAAAAAAGAGTTTGAAGAGCTAGAGGCCAAGATGGCTATCATGGTAGAAGCCATTAACCACATAGCCTCTCATCTAAACTCATGCATTCCAAGTACTCCCATTGACAAATATGGAGGATCAACCAAGGAGCTTAGTGAGGGAGTGAACTCGGAGCTTCAAAAGGAAAAAGAAGAGTTAAAGCAAGAAGTACAACAAGAGGAGGAGGTAGAGATTATTGAACAAGAGGAAGTAGTGGTTGGGTATTTAGGATATGTTGAGTACATAGAGGAATCCCAAGTTGAAGAGCCTTCTTTCACGGAGTTTGGAAAGAATGTTAAAGAGGAGAATGACGTTAAGGAGGTGGATAGAGAGTTGAGGGAAATTGATCAAGAAGTGGATTCCATCATTAGTAATTTTTTGTCCACATTGATCAATCCCCTTAATGATCTTGTTGAGCCTTCTTCCATTGGATTAGAAAGCAATGTTGAAGAGGATGTGCAACCTCCAAGGCATATTGTGAGTGAAAAATTGGAAGAAGTGTTCCAAGAAACAAGCCCTCCTATCTATGATGATTTCACATCAACGTGTGATCCTTTTGAGCATGATGAGTCCTTCCCCACTATGCTTGAAATTAATGACGAGGTGGACTTCACTAATCCTCCTATTTATAATTTGAGTGATGGGGAAGAGATACAAGAATTTGGTGAAGAAGAATGTGAACTTGAGGAAGCTTGGCAAGAGGTAGAGCTTGAAGAACCATGCCAAGTGGTGGACGCCTCTAGAAGAGGATGGACGGGAGTGGAATGCGCTTTATCAAGACCGTTGGGAACTCCTCTACCTAGGTTGTCATCTAATCCTTCATTTGAGTGGGTAAAACTTCTAACTCTTAGCTTTATTATCCGACTTGAATTTGGTTTTCTTGAAATGGATAGCCAACTTAGGGCGCTTTGTGGAATTAAGCGTAAGAGGAGGATGTTTAGTGGTTGGCGTTGTAAGTCTAGGCGCATTACTATTGGAAACTCAGAATTGAAGAGCATGGATTGGTGTAATACTCAATTGAATGGGTCTAGGAGCATCGGTTGGTGCCTTCATAAGAATTCAGCCTCTCTACCACCCGGAGAGGACTACCATGATCAAATCGAAGATGGGTGTGAGAATAAGATATGGGATCCCGGATTACCACATGAAGACCAATTATGGAAGCTCATATCTTGGGAAGAAATACCCCCAAGCTTGGTGAAAATGGTTGGAAATTCAGACAACCATTTGAGAAGCAAGCGTTCTTGGAGGTTAAAGGATGAATACAAGCATAAGCCACCATGACAATGAGCTTTCCAAATGTCCAACTAAAGGACTCAAACTAAAAGTGCTTGGTGGGAGACACCCCACCATGGTATACTCTTTCCATTCTCTTGTAGATATAATGAATGAATGAATTGAGTTCCATTGTAGGTAGCTTCTTTACCCCTTCGCATATCTTGTTTCGCTTGTTAGGGTGTTTATACATTTTATGCTTTGAATAAGGATGTTTCTTTGAATTTGAGTTTCTGCTTGGATTGCAAGTTTCCTCATATTATTGAAAAAATCCTAAAAAAAATCCAAAAATATGGATAATTTTGCATTTTGGTTGGTTTTTGAGTCATAGGGAAGGTTAGGAATTTTTTGAGCTGTTTTTAATATCTCTGAAAAAAAAGGGAGGGTAGGGACGTGTGCGCACGCCGTACGCGCACGCGTCGATGAGTGAATACAGCCCCTCATACATGGAACTAGAGAGTTGCGCGAGTTGGGCACGAACGTTGAGCTTCTTGCACAAGTTGCGACCCACGCGGACGCGTACATTACGCGTACACGTCGACGCACACTCCCTCCATCCATGCTTAAGCACACTTGGCGCTTCCGCATCAATTCCCCTTCGCTCCACCGACGCGCATGCGTCCAGAACGCGCACGCGTGGGATTAAAATCATAACCCAAGGGATGCGAGAAACCATTACCCTTCGTGTCTTTCCCCCTCTCTCTCTTCAAACGGCTCACTCGCCTTCTCCTCTCGCTCAACTCCCTGAGCCACCACCATTGTCCGGTGACCTACCGCCGCAGCGCCATCGAAACCCCTCCTTTCCTCTATTCCCTCTTTTCTCTTCTCTTCCCTCTCCCCTTCTCACCTCTGCCTCTCAGTTCTCTCTTTCACCACCCCTCTTCGCACCTCCCTCTACCCCCGACCAACCGCCGCGGTCACCATTGCCACCGGTACCCCAACCGCCATCACCACTCACACCAAGTCACTCCCTTCTACCCTTTCCCCTCATTCTCACCCCTACATCAGGAAGAGTTGCCCTCTCTGCTCTCCCCCTGCTCTGCTTCTCATTCTTTGCTCCACCGCAAGCACGACCGAACCACCACCACTACTGGGCGGCGCTGCTTTCCTTACCTCCCCCTTCCATTTCCAATTCTGCTTCTGCTTCCCTGCCAGGTTTCCCCCATGCCTTTTGCTCTGTTCTTTACTTTCTTTTATTAATTCTGTTTATTAATTTTTGTTAGATTACTATTTAATTATGTTTGCTAGGTTAGATAGAAATGTATGCTATTAAGTAGATAGGTTGTAGTTAGAAGATTCTAGGCCTGATAAGTGCTCTATTCGTGTTTACTTACTCAATGCTGCTTGTTTGCTTAGTGATGTTAGTATGATGCTCTGTGTAACTATGTTACTACAATGCTATTTTTTCACTGCTGTCTTGCTGAGCTTCAATTGTGTAAATTGTGTTAGATACTTCCTGTGTATATGTAATCCATACTTTTATCATGTTTGATGCAATTCTTGGATTCGTATGTGATTTTTGCTGCTTTTTGCTATCCGGGAACATCCAAATTACTGCCGGAATACTGGCCAAAATTTTTGAAAACTACTCAGTGTTAAATTGTAGCTATGAACGGATTTGGCATCTTTTTTATCATTGAACTCATTCCAACCTATGCCAAGTTCAGTTCATATGCTAAATTGGCCAGCATTCCCATTTTTATTTCCGTTCCCTTATGTGTGCATTGTTGACTCACAAGACCAGCGCACTATTTGACGAAATGCTGTGTCAAATAGTACCTTAGTTGGCTGTGTCAACATGAACCTGGTTATGTTTTCACTAGTACCAATTTAAATCAAATGCCTTGTGTCTTTTTGGTTCAAGTGCAAGTTTCACTTCGGTTTATAATTTTAGGGGTTTGTACTTGTGACAAACAATCTTTTATATGAAATAATTATTTGTTGGTTTAGAAACTATATTTGCAATGAGATTTCATTTGTGAAATTCTATACCATCAAAAATCCAATCATCAAAATGAAATCTCGTTGCAAGTATAGTTTCTAAACCAACAAATAATCCTTTCATACAAAAGATTGTTTGTCACAAGTACAAACCCCTAAAATTATAAACTAAAGTATTTAAACCTCGGATCTTTCTCCCTAGGAATTGCAATAAAGTTGTCTTGTTATTGGTTATGAGGTATGTTTTGGGGTTTTTGATAAGAAACAAGAAAAGTAAATGGTAAAGAAAATAAACTAACAACTAGAAAAGCTCTTGGCAAGGTATGAGAACTAGAAGTCCTATCCTAGTTATCCTTATCAATTGTGACAAGAAATTGTCCATTGCTCTCACTTAGTTAACCTCTAACCATGGAGGAAAGTCAAGTAGATAAATCAATTTGATTCCTCAAGTCCTAATCAACTCCTAAGAAAAGACTAGCTTTAGAGGAATTGAAATCAACTAGCAACTTCTAATCATCAATCAACAAATGCATTAGACAACTCAAGAGTCACTAATTACTCTACCTAGGCCAAGAGGGGAAAAATCTAATCTATAATCCAACCAAGCATTGCGTCAAACACATGGAAGACATAAAAGGAAAGTAAAATGAATTAAGCAATTCAACAATAAGGGAACATGAATCATGAATTGCATTAAAATGAAAATAGAAGAAACAAAAGTACATCAACATAAAAGTAGAGAATTACAAGAATTAAATGCTAAACTAGAGAGAGGAGATGTAGAAGAAGTAAATCTAAGCATGAAATTAAACTAGATCTAAGAAATTCTAATCTAGATCTAACCTAATCCTAATTCTAGAGAGAAGAGAGAGCTTCTCTCTCTAAAACTAACTTTCCCTCCAAAAGTAAACTCAAACTAAAGGTTTATAATTTTAGGGGTTTGTACTCATGACAAACAATCTTTTGTATGAAAGGATTATTTGTTGGTTTAGAAACTATACTTGCAACGAGATTTCATTTGTGAAATTCTATACCATCAAAAATCCAATCATCAAAATGGTGCCGTTGCAGGGGAATTGCAATGGTGTTATGTTATTGGTTATTGTATATATGTGAATATGTGAATAGCTTTATTTTTGGATTGCTTGTTAGTTTTTTGCTAGTTTTAGGACTTTGATTCATTTTTTCTTATTAGCTTTTGTTTCTTATTTTCTCTTTTCATTATGAATTCTCACTTTGGCTGTGAGTTTGGTTCTAACTATGTTGTAGGAAATGAGGGCTACAATGAGGATGTGTATCAAGGATGGGATAATCAAAGGTGAGAGGAGCCATATGCATATGATCAATCCTATTGGCAACAACCTCCACCAATGCACTATGAACAAGAGCCATTCTATGATTCATATCAATCTAATGGTTATAGTGAATCTCCTTATGACTTTCAAGAACCACCACCATATGCCTATGAGCCATACCCTCAACATAACCCTTAACCATACTCACATGCCTCTTTTCACCAACCACCTTCATATGACCCTACTCCTTACACACCATACCAACCATCTTTTGGGCGATATGAGCCATATATAAAACCACCACCATTCCAACCTCAATACTTCTAAGAACCACCTCCTCCAATGTACACAAATTTTCAACCTCAAGATGAATTCTATCTCCTACTACAACCCTCCATGGAAGAATATCAATGTCCATCTCTCAAGGAAACCATGGATCGGCTTCAAGCAACCGTCCGTCAAAAGTTAGATGCATGGGACTCATACCACATGTCCACAGATGATTGTGGGAGAACAACCAAAGAGGGTAGTTTGAAGGGGATTGTAGAATATCAACTTGAGAATAATAAATTGGAGTGTGTTGAGCAACAAGAAGAACAAATGGAGAACATGGAACCACCACATCCTTATTATGATGACTCACCTTCCTACCATGAATCCTTCCCCCAAGACAATGAGCTCTCTCATCCACCCCAACCTCCAATGGTTGACATCCTTGGTGTTCTTCTTCAAGGACAAGAGGAGATGAAAAGGGATGTACAAAACTTTGCGGCCGCCTTGGATGAGGTGGTAAACCGGTTGGCATCCCAATGCTTGGGAAACCAAAGTACTCCCAAGGCTACATATGAAGAACCCAAGGGAGAGCATAACATGAAGGAGAGATTGGATTATGAGAAATATTGCTTTGTGTTGGAACAATTAGAGGAAGCTATAACTGTTGAAGACAAGGAAGAAGTGGTTGAAGAAGACTTAGGAGATGCAGAGCCTCTGATCGGTGGAAAAACGATTCCACACAAAACTCACCGACAAGTATACCGGGTCGCATCAAGTAGTAATAACTCACTAGAATGAGGTCGATCCCACAGGGATTGATGGATCAAGAAACTTTAGTGAGGTGATTAGTTTAGTCAAGCTAACATTGGTGAATTGAGTGAAATTTGAGCAGCAAAATGTAAATTGCAGGGAATTTAAATTTGCAGAAAGTAAATCAGCTGAATCTTAAAGAGCAAGAAACATAAATTGACAGAACCTTAAATGACAAGAAAGGTAAATTGCATTAAATGTAAAGGGGAGCTGGGTGCTGGAAATTAAATGAAGCAGTAGATCAAAGCTCATAACAATTGCAGGAATTGTAAATTGCAGGAAATGTAAATCAAGCTCACAGCAAACTCAAATGCAAATTGCAGAGGAATTAAATTTCAAAAAAGTAAATTAAGAGCAAATGAAACTGAAGATTTAAATTCAAGCTCAATGTAAACTGAAATATATAATTGCAGAAAGGAAATTGTAGTAGAAGAGGAAATTTTAGCAGAAGAGAATTCAATGTGACTCAAATGATGAAAGTGCAAAAAATTAAAAGTATTTCCAAGAGAATTTTCTATTCTACTCCTACTCCTACTCCTATTGCTCTCTAGCAGAGCTAGCCTTGCTTCATTGGCAAATATGCCCGAAAAAGTTAAATTTAGTGAGCGTAATGCTCACTTTAATGAAAGCTCCTCTTGTTGAACACTCCCTTGCTTAATAGCGTTCTTTGCTTTAATGAATACCTAAGCCAATGATGGCATTACTAATATTACATGCATGACTTTCATGGCATTACTAATACTACATGCTTTCATTTAATGAATACATAAACCAATGAATTCATAATGCCAATTACTTTATATTACTTAGTAATGCTTGATTGGCCAATTGGCATAATTAAATGCATGCATGCTTTAATGAAGGATCTTTAGTCAGTTGCCACTTACGGTTTAGTTTGTTTATAAGCTTTGATATTATCTGGAGGAAGTTCTAGGGTTGCCTTCGGCTTTCCTCTGTTATTATGTATTATATATGTGGAAGCTGTTACCATGCTGGGGACCTCTGGTTCTCACCCATGCGGATTTTGTGGTTTTCAGATGCAGGATGCGAGGCTTCTTGTTGAGGCATGCTGGAGACTTCTGGATTAGCGAAGACCCTTGTTCTCAGGACTCTGTTTTGATTTTTGATTTCTCTTAGATACTTTTATCTCCATTGAATAATATAAACTGTGATGACTCCTCTTAGAGGGGATTATGGAGACTAGGTTCTCTGTTTTTGTGTCCCTTTGGGTTTCCTTTGTGGTTTCCTTATTTTATTATATGTATATATTGCCATGTTCGGACCGGTTATCTTCGCATCCGGATTTGAGTTTTGATATTCCCGTTTTTGACACTCTTTTGTATATATATAATCTCGCGTTAACTTATCCTTTGCTCGTTGCGTTATCGATTGGAGTGTTGCGCTTTCGAGTTGCGATTTTTGTTTACCCCTTTTTCTACAAAGGCTTCTAGTTATAATCCTTATTCACACTACTATACGTACTAGATTTTGTTTTAGAGGTCGTAATACCTTGCCATCTCTGGTTTATGACTTAAGCATAAGACTCTGTATGGTAGGGTGTTACATTATGGTATCAGAGCAGTTCGTTCCTGTAGAGCCTGAGAGACGGACTAACTATGCTTTTGTGCATTCTCTGTATGTGTTATGTGCTGTTAGTATATCTACTTGATATAATTGGCATAAACGTTCATGAGCATACATTTGGGACTTTGAAGCACTAGACTTCCGATATTGAGACTGATCAACTTAATATCGAATGTTTGGTGTGTATAGGAGCCAGATGGCGCCTTGTGGACACGGTAGAGGCCGTGGGAGAGGTCATACAAATGCTCGTGCGCCAGGGATTAACCCTAATGACCCGGTGAACTTTATGACTGCGTTGGAGAACATGGCTGCTGCTATGCAAGCCACTGCTGAGGCTCTTGGTCAACAAATGAACAACCATGGTAATGACGGAGGTAGAGTTCAGAGCCCGATGATACTGGCAAACTTTTTGAAGGTTAATCCACCTAAGTTCAAGGGAACCACTAGCCCGACTGAGGTCGATACATGGTTTCAGGCCATAGAATGAGCACTGCAAGCGCAGGTGGTACCTGAAGGGCAGCGTGTGGAGTTCGCTACCTATTTGCTCACTGGGGAAGCGTCGCATTGGTGGCAAGGAATCCGATGCCTCCTGCAGCAGGGTGATGATTATATAACCTAGGATGTCTTCCAAAAGGAGTTCTATAAGAAGTACTTTCTGACTTCTGCCAGGACGGCCAAGGAGCTTGAAATGTTGCAACTGAAGCAGGGTACTATGTCCGTATCTGAGTATACTGACAAGTTTGAGGAGCTGTTCAGATTCTCTCATATGTGTCAAGGGACTTGATGAGCCGATAATTTATACGCTTTGTGGCATTGTTTTTAGTATGTTTTTAGTATATTTTAATTAGTCTTTATTATATTTTATTATTTTTTAAATAAAAATCACTCTTCTGGACTTTACTATGAGTTTGTATGTTTTTCTGTGATTTTAGGTATTTTCTGGCTGAAATTGAGAGACCTGAGCAAAAATCTGATTCAGAGGCTGAAAAAGGACTGCAGATGCTGTTGGATTCTGACCTTCCTGCACTCAAAGTAGATTTTCTGGAGCTACAGAAGCCTAATTGGCACGCTCTCAATTTCGTTGAAAAGTAGACATCTTGGGCTTTCCAATAATATATAACAGTCCATACTTTGCCCGAGTTTTGATAGGCCAAACAGGCATTTCTAGTCAGCTCAAGAATTTTGGCGTTTAACTCCTATACTGGCACAAAAGCTGGCGTTTAACTCCAAGAAAAGTCTCTACGCATGAAAGCTTCAATGCTCAGCCCAAGCACACACCAAGTGGGACCAGAAGAAGATTTCTGCATTAATTACTGATTTCTGTAAACCCTAGGCTACTAGTTCTCTATAAATAGGACCTTTTGCTATTGTATTTTCATCATCTTGGGATGTTTAGTCCTTAGACCTTTAAGGCTGGCCATTCGGCCATGCTTACACTATTTGTTCTTATGTATTTTTAACGGTGGAGTTTTTACACACCATAGATTATGGTGTGGAGCTCTGCTGTTCTTCATGAATTAATACAAAGTACTATTGTTTTTCTATTCAACTCAAGTCTATTTCTTCTCCAAGATATTCATTCGTTCTTCAACTTGATGAATGTGATGATCCGTGACACTCATCATCATTCTCACCTATGAACATGTGCATGACAAACACCTCTATTCTACTAGTAATGGCTTGAATGCGTATCTCTTGGGTTTCTAATCTAGGATTGGAACCTTTGTGGTATAGCTTAGAATTAATGGCAGCCTTTCCTGAGATCCGGAAAGTCTAAACCTTGTCTGTGGTATTCTGAGTAGGATCTGGGAAGGGATGACTGTGACGAGCTTCAAACTCGCGATTGTGGGGCATGTGACAGACGCAAAAGGATTAATGGATCCTATTCCGACATGATCGAGAACCGACAGCTGATTAGCCGATGCTGTGACAAAGCATCAGGAACATTTTCACTGAGAGGACGGGATGTAGCCATTGACAACGGTGATGCCCAACATAAAGCTTGCCATGGAAAGGAGTATGAATGATTGGAAGAAGGCAATAGGAAAGCAGAGATTCAAGGGGAACAAAGCATCTTCATACGCTTATCTGAAATCCACCAATGAATTACATAAGTATCTCTATCCTTATTTTATGTTTATTTTCATCACCTTAAACTCCATAACCATTTGAATCCGCCTGACTGAGATTTACAAGATGACCATAGCTTGCTTCAAGTCGACAATCTCCGTGGGATCGACCCTTACTCACGTAAGGTTTATTACTTGGACGACCCAGTGCACTTGCTGGTTAGTTGTGCGAAGTTGTGATAAAAGAGTTTAGATTACAAGTGTGCCACACCAAGTTGTTGGCGCCATTGATGATCACAATTTCGTACACCAAGTTTTTGGCGCCATTGCCGGGGATTGTTTGAGTTTAGACAACTGACGGTTCATCTTGTTGCTTAGATTAGGTATCTTTTCTTCAGAATTTTTAAGAATGAATTCTAGAGTTTCAAGGTGATGTTTCCACCATCACAAAAGCTGATTGATTCACATCAATTTAGCTGTTAAATGTAATGTCTTGCTGAAGCTTGGCCAAACATGTCTAATCTTTTTAGACTGAAGTTTTAGACTAACATTGCATGATTCCTGGAATTCTTATTAAAAGTTTTGATTCTCTTTATTTTCTTTTCCATATAAGTTTCGAAAATCACAAAAAAATTTATAAAACCATAAAAAACCAAAAATATTTTATGTTTTTTGTTTGAGTCTAGTATCAATTTTTAAGTTTGGTGTCAATTGCATGTTTTTATTCTTCTTGCATTTTTCGAATATATGCATTATGTTCTTCATTAAACTTCAAGTTGTTCTTGATGATTTCATAGCTCTGATCTTTAAATTCTCTTGTTTTGTGTGTTTTGTTGTTTCTTACATGCATTTTTACATTGTTATAGACCTTAGTATACAAACTTTTAAGTTTGGTGTCTTGCATGCATTGTTTATTTGATCTTAGTTGCATTTTTTATTTAAGAAAGGATCAAACTTTAAATTTTAGAATCATATCTTTTAATTTCTTGTTAGTCAAGTAATCAACTTTAATTTTAAAACTTTTTCTTTTTAATTTGATTTTCAATCATATCTTTTCAAACATATCTTTTCAATCACATCTTTTTCAAAATTAATTTTTTCAATCATATCTTTTTCTAATTTCAAAATCTTTCACTTTATTTCTTTCCCAATCTTAGTTTTCAAAAATCTCAATCAAGTTTTCAAATTTTTTTTTAATTATTTCAAAATCTTTTTAAATTATTTTCGAAAATTCTTCCCCTCTTCTCACATCCTTCTATTTAAGGGACTAAGACTCCTCATCAAGGTGCAATTCAAACTCTGTCCCTCCTGATAAGTTCGAATTCCCTCTTCTCCACCTGCTCCTTCTATTCTTCTTTTCCTCTGACGCCTCAAGGAATCTCTATACTGTGACATAGAGGATTCCCTACTTTCTTGTTCTCTTCTCTTTCATATAAGCAGGAACAAAGATAAAGGCATACTTGTTCAAGCTGATCCTGAACCTGAAAGGACCTTGAAGAGAAAGCTAAGAGAAGCTAAAGAACAATTCTCTTTAGAGGGCCTAACAGAGCTCTTCAAAGAAGAAGAAACCATGGCAGCCGAAAATAACAATGCCAACAATGCAAGGAAGGTGCTTGGTGACTTTACTGCACCTACTCCTGATTTCTATGGGAGAAGCATCTCAATTCCTGCCATTAGAGCAAACAACTTTGAGCTTAAGCCTCAATTAGTTTCCCTAATGCAACAGAATTGCAAGTTTCATGGACTTCCATTGGAAGATCCTCATCAGTTCTTAGCTGAATTCTTGCAAATCTATGACACTGTCAAGACCAATGGGGTTGACCCTGAAATCTACAGACTTATGCTTTTTCCTTTTGCTGTAAGAGACAGAGCTAGGACATGGTTGGACTCACAACCTAAAGAAAGCCTGAACTCTTGGGAAAAGCTAGTCAATGCCTTCTTGGCAAAGTTCTTTCCACCTCAAAATTGAGTAAGCTTAGAGTGGAAGTCCAAATCTTTAGACAGAAGGATGGAGAATCCCTCTATGAAGCTTAGGAAAGATACAAACAATTGATCAGAAGGTGCCCTTCTGACATACTTTCAGAATGGAGCATCATAGGTATATTCTATGATGGTCTGTCTGAACTATCCAAGATGTCATTAGATAGCTCTGCTGGAGGATCTCTTCATCTGAAGAAGACGCCTACAAAAGTTCAAGAACTCATTGAAATGGTTGCAAATAACCAATTCATGTACACCTCTGAAAGGAATCCCGTGAATAATGGGTCAACTCAGAAGAAAGGAGTTCTTGAAATTGATACTCTGAATGCCATATTGGCTCAGAATAAAATATTGACCCAACAAGTCAATATGATTTCTCAGAGTCTGTCTGAAATGCAAGCAGCAACAGGCAGTACTAAGGAAGCTTCCTCTGAAGAAGAAGCTTATGATCCTGAGAACCCTGCAATGGAAGAGGTGAATTACATGGGAGAA
>NC_029791.2:73942056-73951906 GCF_000816755.2 Arachis ipaensis
CTTGTGTTTAAAGCTCAAGGATATCCCTCTGTAACCATGGAGAGGAAGCATGAAGAGCTTCTCTCAATACAGAGTCAAACAGAGCCCCCACAGTCAAACTCTAAATTTGGTGTTGGGAGGCCACAACCAAACTTTAAGTTTGGTGTTGAACCCCCACATTCAAACTCTAAGTTTGGTGTTGGGAGGTTCCACCATTGCTCTGAACATCTGTGAGGCTCCATGAGAGCCACTGTCAAGCTATTGACATTAAAGAAGCGCTTGTTCGGAGGCAACCCAATTTTTACTTATCTATGTTAAATTTCTATTTTCTTTTGTTATTTTATGTTTTCTGTAGGTTGATGATCATGAGAAGTCACAAAAATAATTGAAAAAGCAAAAACAGAAGGAAAACAGAATGAAAAATAGAACACCTTGGAGGAGAAACTTACTGGCGTTTAGGGTAGCAGAATGGGCGTTAAACGCCCAATCTGGAACCATTCTGGGCGTTTAACGCCAGAAATGGGCACCAGACTGGCGTTTAATGCCAGGATTGGCAGAAAGGGGCGTTTTGCACGCCACTTGGTGCAGGAATGAGATATCCTTGACACCTCAGGATCTGTGGACCCCACAGGATCCCCACCTACCCCACCACTCTCTCTCTTCTTCACCCATTCACTAATCACCTCAACACCTCTTCCCCAAAAATCCCTCACCTATCAAATCCCACCATTCTCTTCACCACTCACATCCATCCTCTATAAAACTCCACCTACCTCACCATTCAAATTCAAACCACTGTCCCACACAAAGCCCACTCCATCTCATCTATTTCTTCTTTTTCTACTCTCTTCTTTCTTCTTTTGCTCGAGGACGAGCAACCTTCTAAGTTTGGTGTGATAAAAGCTAAAGCTTTTTATTTTTCCATAACCATTTATGGCACCAAAGGCCGGAGAAACCTCTAGAAAGAGGAAAGGGAAGGCAAAAGCTTCCACCTCCGAGTCATGGAAGATGGAGAGATTCCTCTCAATGGTGCATCAAGACCACTTCTATGAAGTTGTGGCCAAGAAGAAGGTGATCCCCGAGGTCCCTTTTAAGCTCAAAAAGGGCGAATATCCGGAGATCCGACATGAGATCCGAAGAAGAGGTTGGGAAGTTCTCACCAATCCCATTCAACAAGTCAGAATCTTAATGGTTCAAGAGTTCTATGCCAATGCATGGATCACCAAGAACCATGATCAAAGTGTGAACCCGGACCTCAAGAATTGGCTTACAATGGTCCGAGGGAAATACTTGGATTTTAGTCCGGAAAATGTAAGGTTGGCATTCAACTTCCCCATGATGCAAGGAAAGGTGGCGGACAAGTCCTCTCCTTTGGCAAGGTTAGCCTTCCCTCATCTCATTTGTCACCTTTGCAATTCGGTTGAAATTGACATAGAGGGAGACATTCTCATTGATGAGGACAAACCCATCACTAAGAAAAGGATGGAGAAAACAAGAGAACCTCACCAAGAGCATGAGGAAATTCCTCATCATGAAATCCCTGAGATGCCTCAAGGGATGCATCTTCCTCCACAAAATTATTGGGAGCAAATCAACATCTCCCTAGGAGAATTAAGTTCCAACATGGGACAACTAAGGATGGAGCACCAAGAGCATTCCATCCTCCTCCATGAAATTAGAGAAGATCAAAGAACCATGAGAGAGGAGCAACAAAGGCAAGGAAGAGACATTGAGGAGCTCAAGCACTCCATAAAATCCTCAAGAGGAAGAACAAGCCGCCATCACTAAGGTGGACCCGTTTTTTTAATTTTCTTATTCTTTATTTTCTGTTTTTTCGAAAAATGTGCTTTATGTTTATTTATGTTTGTGTCTTTATTACATGATCATTAGTGTCTAAGTGTCTATGCCTTAAAGCTATGAAAATGAATCCATCACCTTTCTTAAATGAAAAATGTTTTCAATTGAAAAAGAAAAAGAAGTGCATGAATTTCAAATTTTAAAACAGTTTAATTATCTTGATGTCGTGGCAATACTATTGTTTTTCTGAATGAATGCTTGAATAGTGCATATTTTTAAATTTGATTGTTTATGAATATTAAAATTGTTGGCTCTTGAAAGAATGAAAGGAAAAGGAGAAATGTTATCTGATGATCTGAAAAATCATAAAATTGATTCTTGAAGCAAGAAAAAGCAGTGAAAAGCTTGCAAAAAAAAAGAGAAAAGAAGAAAAGCAAGCAGAAAAAGCCAATACCCCTTTAAACCAAAAGGCAAGAGTGAAAAAAAGGATCCAAGGCTTTGAGCATCAGTGGATAAGAGGGCCCACAGGAATAAAATCCTGGCCTAAGCAGCTAAACCAAGCTGTCCCTAACCATGTGCTTGTGGCGTGAAGGTGTTAAGTGAAAACTTGAGACTGAGCGGTTAAAGTCGAGGTCCAAAGCAAAAAGAAGAGTGTGCTTATGAACCCTGGACACCTCTAATTGGGGACTCTAGCAAAGCTGAGTCACAATCTGAAAAGGTTCACCCAGTTATGTATCTGTGGCATTTATGTATCCGGTGGTAATACTGGAAAACAAAGTGCTTAGGGCCACGGCCAAGACTCATAAAGTAGCTGTGTTCAAGAATCAACATACTTAACTAGGAGAATAAATAACACTATCTGGATTCTGAGTTCCTATAGATGCCAATCATTCTGGACTTCAAGGGATAAAGTGAGATGCCAAAACTGTTCAGAAGCAAGAAGCTAAAAGCCCCGCTCATCTAATTAATACTGATCTTCATAGATGTTTTTTGAATTCATTGTATATTCTCTTCTTTTTTATCCTATTTGATTTTCAGTTGCTTGGGGACAAGCAACAATTTATGTTTGGTGTTGTGATGAGCGGATAATTTATACGCTTTGTGGCATTGTTTTTAGTATGTTTTCAGTATATTTTAATTAGTCTTTATTATATTTTTATTATTTTTTAAATAAAAATCACTCTTCTGTACTTTACTATGATTTTGTGTGTTTTTCTATGATTTCAGGTATTTTCTGGCTAAAATTGAGGGACCTAAGCAAAAATCTGATTCAGAGGCTGAAAAAGGATTGCAGATGCTGTTGGATTCTGACCTCCCTGCACTCAAAGTGAATTTTCTGGAGCTACAAAGACCCAATTGGCGCGCTCTCAATTGCGTTGGAAAGTAGACATCCTGGGCTTTCCAGCAATATATAACAGTTCATACTTTGCCCGAGATTTGATGGCCCAAACAGGCGTTCTAAGTCAGCTCAAGAATTCTGGCGTTTAACTCCTAAACTGGCACAAAAGCTGGCGTTTAACTCCAAGAAAAGTCTCTACGCATGAAAGCTTCAATGCTCAGCCCAAGCACACACCAAGTGGGCCCGGATGAAGATTTCTGCATTAATTACTGATTTCTGTAAATCCTAGGCTACTAGTTCTCTATAAATAGGACCTTTTGCTATTGTATTTTCATCATCTTGGGACGTTTAGTCCTTAGACCTTTGAGGTTGGCCATTCGGCCATGCTTACACTATTTGTTCTTATGTATTTTTAACGGTGGAGTTTCTACACACCATAGATTAAGGTGTGGAGCTTTGCTGTTCTTCATGAATTAATACAAAGTACTATTGTTTTTCTATTCAACTCAAGTCTATTTCTTCTCCAAGATATTCATTCGTTCTTCAACTTGATGAATGTGATGATCCGTGACACTCATCATCATTCTCACCTATGAACATGTGCCTGACAAACACCTCTGTTCTACTAGCAATGGCTTGAATGCGTATCTCTTGGGTTTCTAATCTAGGATTGGAACTTTCGTGGTATAGGCTAGAATTAATGGCAGCCATTCCTGAGATCCGGAAAGTCTAAACCTTGTCTGTGGTATTCCGAGTAGGATCTGGGAAGGGATGACTGTGACGAGCTTCAAACTCGTGATTGTGAGGCGTGTGACAGATGCAAAAGGATCAATGGATCCTATTCCGACATGATCGAGAACTGACAGCTGATTAGCCGATGCTGTGACAGAGCATCAGAACCATTTTCACTGAGAGGACGGGATGTAGCCATTGACAACGGTGATGCCCAACATAAAGCTTGCCATGGAAAGGAGTATGAATGATTGGAAGAAGGCAATAGGAAAGCAGAGGTTCAAGGGGAACAAAGCATCTTCATACGCTTATCTGAAATCCACCAATGAATTACATAAATATCTCTATGCTTATTTTATGTTTATTTTCATCACCTTAAACTCTATAACCATTTGAATCCGCCTGACTGAGATTTACAAGATGACCATAGCTTGCTTCAAGCCGATAATCTCCGTGGGATCGACCCTTACTCACGTAAGGTTTATTACTTGGACGACCCAGTGCACTTGCTGGTTAGTTGTGCAGAGTTGTGATAAAAGAGTTTAGATTAAAAGTGTGCCACACCAAGTTGTTGGCGCCATTGATGATCACAATTTTGTGCACCAGGACTCCGGTAGAATAAGAGGAATGGAAGTGTGTTAAGTACGAAGGAGGACTCCGGAGCGATATTTTTGGTTCGGTGGGGCCAATGGAGATTAGGACTTTCTCCGAGTTGGAGAACAAGTGTAGGGTTGCTGAAGAGTGTGTGAAGAGGGCAGCCACTGAGAAAGAAAGTCACAAAGGATCATTTCAACAGAACCGAGGGAAGAGTTTTGCACCTAGAGGTCCGCCTTTCAAGAGGGGAGGTTCCTTTAGGAGGTCCAACAACAACAACTCCTAAGGGAAAAGGTTTGGGAAGCAGCCTTAGAATGATCAAGCTTGTACTAGGTGTGGGAGTCACCATCCGGGAGTACCATGCAAGGCCGAATAGGGTTTATGCTACAATTGTAGAAAGGCGGGGCATAGAGTCGCAAGTTGTCCGGAGCAGCAGAAGTAAGGTGCTGGGAAAGCACAACAGACCGGTCGGGTGTTCGCTACCTCAGCTAGGGGTGCAGAGGGATCCGAGACACTCATTCGAGGTAACTGTGAAATAGCCGGTCGAACTTTAAATGCTTTATTTGATTCGGGAGCATCGCATTCATTCATTGCATTTGAGAAAGCCCATGAGTTAGGATTGAAGATCGTAACCTTAGTTATGACCTAAAAGTATATAATGCTACCCATGAAGCCATGGTAACTAGGCTAGGATGCCCGAAAGTTTCGTTTAGGTTCAAGTAGCGTGATTTTGTCCATCATTTAATCTACTTACCGATGATCGGTCTTGATCTTATCTTGGGATTGGACTGGTTATCTGAGAACCATATCCTGCTTGAGTGTTCTACAAAGTCGGTGTACTTTATGCCGGAAGATACAGAAGGGCCGGTTGTGGTGAATAATTATTACTTGAATTCGATGATGGTGAACTATTTCGGAATCGAATGTCAGGGTATCCTGTTGTTAACCGCGGGTGTTTCGGGTGATGACCAAAGGTTGAATCAGATTCTGGTAGTGTGTGAGTTTCCAGAAGTATTTCTCGATGATATTGAGGAATTTTCACCTAACCGAGAGGTCGAGTTTGCTATTGAATTGGTGCCTGGGGTGGGACCAATCTCAAGTGCTCCTTATAGAATGTCACCATTAGAGATGGCCGAGCTAAAGTCTCAGTTAGAGGAATTGTTGGGTAAGAACTTTATCCGACCAAGTGTTTCCCCGTGGGGTGCTCCAGTGTTACTGGTAAAGAAGAAAGATGGAAGTATGCGACTCTGTGTGGATTACAGGCAGCTGAACAAGGTCACCATAAAGAATAAGTACCCATTGCCGAGGATTGATGATCTCATCGATCAATTACAAGGAGCTGAGGTTTTCTCCAAGATCAATTTGCGATCCGGTTATCACCAGATAAAGGTGAGGGGTGTGGATATCCCTAAGACCGCTTTCCGGACTCGTTATGGTCATTACGAGTACACTGTAATGTCCTTTGGGTTGACGAACGCTCCTGCAGTATTCATGGATTACATGAATAGAGTGTTCCGTCCGTTTCTGGATAAATTCATTGTTGTCTTCATTGACGACATACTAATTTACTCCAAGACTGAAGAAGAGCATGCGGAACACTTGAGGACCGTGTTGCAAATTCTGAAGGAGAAGAAACTCTATGCGAAATCGTCTAAGTGTGAGTTTTGGAAGGATGACGTAAAGTTTTTGGGTCACGTGGTGAGTAAGAAGGGAATAGCCATAGATCCAACTAAGGTGGAAGCTGTGATGGATTGGAGGCAACCAACCACAATAACTGAGATAAGGAGTTTTCTGGGTTTAGCTGGCTATTACCGAAGGTTCATCAAAGGCTTTTCGCAATTAGCCTTGTCGTTGACAAAATTAACCCGCAAAGACACTCCGTTTGTTTGGACTCCTGAGTGTGAGGAAAGCTTTTAGGCATTGAAGAAAAAGTTGACCACTGCACCTGTGTTGGTGTTACCTGAGCCGAACGAACCATTTGAGGTGTACTGTGATGCCTCATTAAAGGGTCTAGGATGCGTGCTGATGCAGCATCATAATGTGGTGGCGTATGCCTCACGACAGTTGAGACCTCATGAAGTTAGTTACCCTACGCACGATTTGGAACTTGCTGCGGTCGTGTTTGCCTTGATGGTGTGGAGGCATTATCTCTGTGGGGTTAAGTTCCAAGTCTTCTCCGATCACAAGAGCTTGAAATATCTCTTTGATCAGAAAGAGCTTAATATGAGGCAGAGAAGGTAGATGGAATTATTGAAGGACTACAATTTTGAGTTGAATTACCATCCGAGAAAGGTGAATGTAGTGGCGGATGCGTTAAGTCGGAAGTCGTTATATGCGGCTCGGATGATGCTTCAAGAGGAGAAGTTGCTCAATGGATTCGAGAGTCTAAAAATTGGTGCTCGAGAAGTATCTAGAACCTTGTGTTTGAGCCGATTAGAAATCTCGAGTGATTTTAAGTCTGAGCTCCTAAAGGCTCATGAAAATGATGAAGCGTTATGGAAGGTGTCGGAAGGAAAAGATGGGTTATGGAGATTCAAGGGTAGGATCATTGTGCCGGATGTTGGCACTTTGAGGCAAGATATCTTAAAGGAGGCACACAAAAGTGGATTCTCCATTCACCCGGGAAGTACTAAGATGTACCATGATTTAAAGGCAATGTTTTGGTGGCCAGGTATGAAGAATGATGTGGCGGAATACGTTTCAAAATGCTTAACTTGTCAAAAGGTAAAGATTGAACATCAAAGACCTTCCGGGATGTTGCAATCTTTAGAGGTTCCGCAATGGAAGTGGGAAAGTATTGCAATGGACTTTGTGTCGGGATTGCCAAGGACTAGGACTGGTTTTGATGCTATTTGGGTGATTGTGGACCGACTGACGAAGTCAGCTCACTTTTTGCCCATTCGGATGACTTACACTCATGAGGAGCTAGCTCGGTTATACATAAAGGAGATTGTGAGACTCCATGGTGTACCTGCTACTATAATCTCTGATAGAGATCCTCGTTTCACTTTGAGGTTCTGGGGTGCATTTCAGAAAGCTTTTGGAACCCGATTAAGCTTGAGTACTGATGAGCGGATAATTTATACGCTTTTTGACATTGTTTTTAGTATGTTTTTAGTAGGATCTAGTTACTTTTAGGGATGTTTTCATTAGTTTTTATGTTAAATTCACATTTCTGGACTTTACTATGAGTTTGTGTGTTTTTCTGTGATTTCAGGTATTTTCTGGCTAAAATTGAGGGACTTGAGCAGAAATCAGATTCAGAGGTTAAAGAAGGACTGCGGATGCTGTTGGATTCTGACCTCCCTGCACTCAAAGTGGATTTTCTGGAGTTACAGAACTCGAAATGGCACGTTTCCAATTGCGTTGGAACCTATACATCCAGGGCTTTCCAGAAATATATAATAGTCCATACTTTGGCCAAGAATAGACGACGTAAACTGGCGTTCAACGCCAGCTCTCTGCCCAATTCTGGCGTCCAACGCCAGAAAAGGATCCAAAACCTGGCGTTCAACTCCACAAATGGCCTCTGCACGTGGAAAGATAAGGCTCAGCCCAAGCACACACCAAGTGGGCCCCGGAAGTTGATTTATGCATCAATTACTTACTTATGTAAACCCTAGTGACTAGTTTATTATAAATAGGACCTTTTACTAGTCTTTTTGAGAATCTTGGCGCATCAGACCATTTTCCAGAGAGGATAAAAAGTAGCCATTGACAACGGTGATGCCCTTGCATAAAGCTAGCCATGGAAAGGAGTAAGACTGATTGGATGAAGATAGCAGGAAAGCAGAGGTTCAGAAGAACGAAGGCATCTCCATTCGCTTATCTGAAATTATCACCAATGAATTACATAAATATTTCTATCCCTATTTTATTATATTAAATTCGAAAACACCATTATCAATTTATATCTGCCTAACTGAGATTTGCAAGGTGACCATATCTTGTTTCATACCAACAATCTCCGTGGGATTCGACACTGTAGGGTATGTCAGGCGTGTCATGTCTGAATTACATGCTGAAGCTTGGCTGGCCATTGGCCATGTCTAGTGTTTTGGATCGGAGCTTTCATTGAAAGCTTGGCTGGCTAGTGAGCCATGTCTAATTCCTGGACTGAAGCTTTAGACTAAGAATGCTAGATTCCTGGAATTCATATTAAAAATTTTGGAATCCTTATTTTTGTTTTTCAATTAATTTTTGGAAAAAAATACAAAAAAATTAATTTCTTTTTAATTTATTAATTATTTTAAATTTTAAATCTTAATTTTCGAAAATTACTAACATTTTTCAAAAACTATTTTCAAAAATCACTAACTCTTTTTCAAAAATTGTTTTCGAAAATTCCTTCTCTCTCATCTTATTCTATTTATTTATTCATCTACTAACATCTCATCAAGTACAGCGTACCATCCTCAAACAGATGGTCAATCCGAGAGGACGATCCAAACACTAGAGGATATGTTGAGAGCTTGTGTTTTGGATCAACCGGCGAGTTGGGATTAGTATATGCCATTAGTGGAGTTTGCATACAATAATAGTTACCATGCGGGCATCGGAATGGCTCCGTATGAGGCATTGTATGGGAGGAAATGTTAATCTCCGCTATGTTGGTATGAAGCTGGAGAGAAAGGCTTGTTGGGGCCGGAGATGATAGCTGAGACCACTGAACAAGTCAAGAAAATCCGAGATAGGATGCTTACGGCGCAAAGTTGCCAGGAGTTACGCCGATCAGAGGCGGAAGCCCTTGGAATTTGAAGTTGAAAGGATTGGACCTGAGTAGCGTATTGATGAGCGGATAATTTATACGCTTTTTGGCATTGTTTTTAGTATGTTTTTAGTAGGATCTAGTTACTTTTAGGGATGTTTTCATTAGTTTTTATGTTAAATTCACAATTCTGGACTTTACTATGAGTTTGTGTGTTTTTCTGTGATTTCAGGTATTTTCTGGCTGAAATTGAGGGACTTGAGCAGAAATCAGATTCAGAGGTTGAAGAAGGACTGCTGATGCTGTTGGATTCTGACCTCCCTGCACTCAAAGTAGGTTTTCTGGAGCTACAGAACTCGAAATGGCGCGCTTCCAATTGCGTTGGAAAATAGACATCCAGGGCTTTCCAGCAATATATAATAGTCCATACTTTGGCCAAGAATAGACGACGTACACTGGCGTTCAACGCCAGCTTCCTGCCCAAATCTGGCGTCCAGCACCAGAAAAAGAGCCAAAACCAGAGTTGAACGCCCAAACTGGCACAAAAGTTGGTGTTCAACTCCAGGAAGGACCTATACACGTGCAACACTCAAGCTCAGCCCAAGCACACACCTAGTGGGTCCCGGAAGTGGATTTATGCATCAATTACTTACTTCTGTAAACCCTAGTAGCTAGTTTATTATAAATAGGACCTTTTACTA
>NC_029791.2:73951994-73954604 GCF_000816755.2 Arachis ipaensis
CAACAAGGGTGATGCCTCCAGACGATTAGCCGTGCTGTGACAGGGCATTTGGATCATTTTCCCGAGAGAAGACCGAAAGTAGCCATTGACAATGGTGATGTATCACATAAAGCCAGTCATGGAAAGGAGTAAGACTGATTGGATGAAGATAGCAGGAAAGCAGAGGTTCAGAGGAACGAAAAGCATCTCCATTCGCTTATCTGAAATTCTTACCAATGATTTACATAAGTACCTCTATCCCTATTCTATTATTTATTTTCGAAAACCCATTACTGTTTTATGTCCGCTTGACTGAGATTTACAAGGTGACCATAGCTTGCTTCATACCGACAATCTCCGTGGGATTCGACCCTTACTCACGTAAGGTATTACTTTGACGACCCAGTGCACTTGCTGGTTAGTTATGCGAAGTTGTGAAGATATGTTTAGACCATGGTCCTGTGCATCCGTTTTTGGTGCCATTGCCAGGGAATCAATTTCGAACAACAATTCACAACCTGAGTAGCAATTTCGCATACCAAGTTTTTGGCGCCGTTGCTGGGATTCTTTGAGTTTTCGTCAAGCTTTTGGTCCGGTAACATCAGTGCCAAGTTTGGATCCGGCAACAACACCAAGTTTTTGGTGCCGTTGCTGGGGATTGTTCGAGTTTGGACAACTGACGGTTCATCTTGTTGCTCAGATTAGGTAATTTTCTTTTTGTTTTCTTTTCAAAAAATTTTTCAAAAATATTTCAAAATTTTCTCACCTGTTTTCGAAAAAAAAAAATTTTATTCAAAATTTTTAAAGAATGAATTCTAGTGTTTCATGAAGCATGTGAAGCCTGGCTGGCTGTAAAGCCATGTCTAAATTCTTTTGGACTGAGGCTTCCAACCATCAGCTGTTATACGACTGTAGGGTATGTCAGGCATGTCATGTCTGAATTACATGCTGAAGCTTGGCTGGCCATTGGGCATGTCTAGTGTTTTGGACCGGAGCTTTCATTGAAAGCTTGGCTGGCTAGTGAGCCATGTCTAATTCCTAGACTGAAGCTTTAGACTAAGAATGCAAGATTCCTGGAATTCATGTTAAAAATTTTGGAATCCTTATTTTTTCTTTTTCATATAATTTTCAAAAAAAAAATATATCTTTCCCTTTTTCTCTCTCATAAATTCGAAAATTAGATTTGACTTTTTCAAAATATTTTAAAAATCTAGTTGTTTTTATAAGTCAAATCAAATTTTCAATTTGAAAATCTTATCTTTTTCAAAATCTTTTTCAAAAATCAAATCTTTTTCAAATTTCTTAGTTATTTTCGAAAATTCCAAAAATATTTTTCAAAAATCTTTTTCTTATTTTTATCAAATAATTTTCGAAAATAACAATAACAATTAATGTTTTGATTCAAAAATTTCAAGTTTGTTACTTACTTGTTAAGAAAAGTTTCAAACTTTAAGTTCTAGAATCATATCTTGTGATTTCTTGTGAATCAAGTCATTAATTGTGATTTTAAAAAATCAAATCTTTTTCAAAACTAATTTCAATCATATCTTTTCAAAATATCTTCTTATCTTATCTTTTTCAAAAATTTGATTTCAAAATATCTTTTCTAACTTCCTAACTCCTTATCTTCTCAAAATTGATTTTCAAAATATGTTTCAACTAACTAACTAACTTTTTGTTTGTTTCTTATCTTTTTCAAAACTACCTAACTAACTCTCTCTCTCTCTAATTTTCGAAAATATCTCCCCCCTTTTTCAAAATTTCTTTTTAATTAACTAATTATTTCAATTTTAAATCTTAATTTTCGAAAATCACTAACCTTTTTCAAAAACTATTTTCAAAAATCACTAACTCTTTTCCAAAAATTATTTTCGAAATTTTCCCTCTCTCATCTTATTCTATTTATTTATTCATCTACTAACATCTCTCCCTCACCCACCAAAAATCCGAACTCCATCTCTCTCTCTCTCTGAGTTCAGATTTTCTTCCTCTTTTCTTCTACTAACACAAGGACCTCTCTACTGTGATATAAAGGATCCATATTATTATTATTTTCTCTGTGCCCTCTTCTTTGTCATATGAGCAGGAGCAAGGACAAGAACATTCTTGTTGAAGCAGATCCAGAACCTGAAAGGACCCTGAAGAGAAAATTAAGAGAAGCTAAATTACAACAATCCAGAGATAGCTTTTCAGAAATTTTCGAACAGGAGGAAGAGATGGCAGCCGAAAATAATAATAATGCAAGGAGGATGCTTGGTGACTTTACTGCACCTAATTCCAATTTACATGGAAGAAGCATCTCCATTCCTGCCATTGGAGCAAACAACTTTGAGCTGAAACCTCAATTAGTTTCTCTGATGCAGCAGAACTGCAAGTTTCATGGACTTCCATCTGAAGATCCTTTTCAGTTCTTAACTGAATTCTTGCAGATATGTGATACTGTTAAGACTAATGGAGTAGATCCTGAAGTCTACAGGCTCATGCTTTTCCCTTTTGCTGTAAGAGACAGAGCTAGAATATGGTTGGACTCTCAACCCAAAGACAGCCTGAACTCTTGGGATAAGCTGGTCACGGCTTTCTTAGCCAAGTTCTTTCCTCCTCAAAAGCTAAACAAGCTTAGAGTGGATGTTA
>NC_029791.2:73954630-73956395 GCF_000816755.2 Arachis ipaensis
TGAATAATGGGACGCCTATGAAGAAGGGAGTTCTTGAGATTGATACTCTGAATGCCATATTAGCTCAGAACAAAATATTGACTCAGCAAGTCAATATGATTTCTCAGAGTCTGAATGGAATGCAAGCTACATCCAACAGTACTCAAGAGGCTTCTTATAAAGAAGGGTTGAAGGCCTTTACATCCCTGCTGATTTCATAGTCCTGGATACTGGAAAGGAAGAGGATGAATCCATCATCTTAGGAAGACCTTTCCTATCCACAACAAGAGCTGTGCTTGATGTTGACAGAGGTGAACTAGTCCTTCAATGGAATGAGGACCCCCTTGTATTTAAAACTCATGGATCTCCCTCTGCAACCATGGAGAGGAAGCATGAAAAGCTTCTCTCAAAGCAGAGTCAACCCAAGCCCCCACAGTCAAACTCTAAGTTTGGTGTTGGGAGGCCACAACCAAACTCTAAGTTTGGTGTTGGAGAGCCTCAACAATGCTCTGAACATCTGTGAGGCTCCATGAGAGCCCACTGTCAAGCTATTGACATTAGAAAAGCGCTTGTTGGGAGGCAACCCAATTTTTATTTTCCTAACTATATTTTTCTTAGTTATATGTCTTTATAGGTTCATGATCATGAGGAGTCTCAAAATAA
Source organism: Arachis ipaensis (assembly GCF_000816755.2). Lineage (NCBI taxonomy): Eukaryota > Viridiplantae > Streptophyta > Magnoliopsida > Fabales > Fabaceae > Arachis > Arachis ipaensis. The sequence continues at coordinate 73,955,273 of NC_029791.2, forward strand.
ATATAAAAATTGAAAATGGAATCAAAAACAGCAGAAGAAAAATCACACCCTGGAGGAGCATCTGCCTGGCATTCAACGCCAGAACAGAGCATGGTTCTGGCACTGAACGCCCAAAATGGGCAGCATTCTGGCGCTGAACGCCCAGAACAAGCATGGTTCTGGCGTTCAACGCCAGAAATGGCAACAAATGGGCGTTGAACGCCCAAAATGGGCACCAACCTGGCGCTGAACGCCCAGAGTTGTGTGCAAAGGCATTTTACATGCCTAATTGGTGCAGGGATGCAAATCCTTGACACCCCAGGATCTGTGGACCCCACAGGATCCCTGAGGTCCCTTTCAAACTCAAAAGAGATGAGTATCCGGAGATCCGACATGAAATTCAAAGAAGAGGTTGGGAAGTTCTAACAAATCCCATCCAACAAGTCGGCATCCTAATGGTTCAAGAGTTCTATGCTAATGCATGGATCACCAAGAACCATGATCAAAGTAAGAATCCGGATCCAAAGAACTATGTTACAATGGTTCGGGGGAAATACTTGGATTTTAGTCCGGAAAATGTGAGGTTGGCGTTCAACTTGCCAAACATGGAAGAGAACGAACGCCCCTACACAAGGAGAGTCAACTTTGATCAAAGGTTGGACCAAGTCCTTATGGACATATGTGTAGAAGGAGCTCAATGGAAGATTGACTCCAAAGGCAAGCCGGTTCAACTAAGAAGATTGGACCTCAAGCCTGTAGCTAGAGGATGGTTGGAGTTCATTCAAAGCTCAATCATTCCCACTAGCAACCGGTCTGAAGTTACTATAGACCGGGCCATCATGATCCATAGCATCATGATTGGAGAAGAGGTGGAAGTTCATGAGATTATACCTCAAGAACTCTACAAGGTGGCTGACAAGTCCTCCACTATGGCAAGGTTAGCCTTTCCTCACCTCATTTGCCATCTATGCAATTCGGCTGGGATTGACATAGAGGGAGATATCCTCATTAAAGAGGACAAACCCATCACTAAGAAAAAAATGGAGCAAGCAAGAGAGCCCACTCATGGAGCTCAAGAGGCATATGAAGCTCATCACCATGAGATCCCAGAGATGCCTCAAATGCACTCTCCTCCACAAAACTA
>NC_029791.2:73956425-74016437 GCF_000816755.2 Arachis ipaensis
AAAAATGAAAAAATGATTCTTGAAGCAAGAAAAAGCAGCAAAGAACAAAGCTTGCAGAAAAAAAAAAATAGGCGAAAAAAAAAATAGAAAGAAAAAAATAAAAAAAAAAAGAGAAAAAGAAAAAGCAAGCAGAAAAAGCCAATAACCCTTAAAACCAAAAGGCAAGGGTAATAAAAAGGATCCCAAGGCTTTGAGCATCAGTGGATAGGAGGGCCTAAAGGAATAAAATCCTGGTCTAAGCGGCTAAACCAAGTTGTCCCTAACCATGTGCTTGTGGCGTGTAGGTGTCAAGTGAAAACTTGAGACTGAGCGGTTAAAGTCAAGGTCCAAAGCAAAAAAAAGAGTGTGCTTAAGAACCCTGGACACCTCTAATTGGGGACTTTAGCAAAGCTGAGTCACAATCTGAAAAAGTTCACCCAAATTATGTGTCTGTGGCATTTATGTATCCGGTAGTAATACTGAAAAACAAAGTGCTTAGGGCCACGGCCAAGACTCATAAAGAAGCTATGTTCAAGAATCATCATACTGAACTAGGAGAATCAATAACACTATCTGAACTCTGAGTTCCTATAGATGCCAATCATTCTGAACATCAATGGATAGAGTGAGATGCCAAAACTATTCAAGAGGCAAAAAGCTATAAGTCCCGCTCATTTGATTGGAGCTATGTTTCATTGATAGTTTGGAATTTATAGTATATTCTCTTCTTTTTATCCTATTTGATTTTCAGTTGCTTGGGGACAAGCAACAATTTAAGTTTGGTGTTGTGATGAGCGGATAATTTATACGCTTTTTTGCATTATTTTTAGTATGTTTTTAGTAGGATCTAGTTACTTTTAGGGATGTTTTCATTAGTTTTTATGTTAAATTCACAATTCTGGACTTTACTATGAGTTTGTGTGTTTTTCTGTGATTTCAGGTATTTTCTGGCTGAAATTGAGGGACTTGAGCAGAAATCAGATTCAGAGGTTGAAGAAGGACTGCTGATGCTGTTGGATTCTGACCTCCCTGCACTCAAAGTAAATTTTCTGGAGCTACAGAACTCGAAATGGCGCGCTTCCAATTGCGTTGGAAAGTAGACATCCAGGGCTTTCCAGCAATATATAATAGTTCATACGTTGGCCAAGAATAGACGACGTAAACTGGCGTTCAACGCCAGCTTCCTGCCCAAATCTGGCGTCCAGCACCAGAAAAGGAGCCAAAACCAGAGTTGAACGCCCAAACCGGCACAAAAGCTGGCGTTCAACTCCAGGAAGGACCTCTACACGTGCAACACTCAAGCTCAGCCCAAGCACACACCTAGTGGGCCCCGGAAGTGGATTTATGCATCAATTACTTACTTCTGTAAACCCTAGTAGCTAGTTTATTATAAATAGGACCTTTTACTATTGTATTAGGCATCTTTGATCAGTTGTATGCTATCTTAGATCACGTTTGAGGGCTGGCCTCTCGGCCATGCCTGGACTTTCACTTATGTATTTTTAACGGTAGAGTTTCTACACTCCATAGATTAAGGTGTGGAGCTCTGCTGTTCCTCAAAGATTAATGCAAAGTACTACTGTTTTCTATTCAATTCATCTTATTTCACTTCTAAGATATTCATTCGCACTTCAACCTGAATGTGATGAACGCGACAATCATTATCATTCCCTATGAACGCGTGCCTGACAACCACTTCCGTTCTACCTTCGACTGAATGAGTATCTCTTAGATCTCTTAATCAGAATCTTCGTGGTGTAAGCTAGAATGATGGCGGCATTCAAGAGAATCCAGAAAGTCTAAACCTTGTCTGTTGTATTCCGAGTAGGATTCAATGAATGAATGACTGTGACGAGCTCCAAACTCGCGATTGCGGGGCGTTAGTGACAGACGCAAAAGGATAGTAAATCCTATTCCAGCATGATCGAGAACCGACAGATGAATAGCTGTGCGGTGACAGGGTGCGTTGACCATTTTCACTGAGAGGATAAGATGAAGCCATTGACAAGGGTGATGCCTCCAGACGATTAGCCGTGCCATGATAGGGCATTTGGATCATTTTCTCGAGAGAAGACCGAAAGTAGCCATTGACAATGGTGATGTATCACATAAAGCCAGCCATGGAAAGGAGTAAGACTGATTGGATGAAGATAGCAGGAAAGCAGAGGTTCAGAGGAACGAAAAGCATCTCCATTCGCTTATCTGAAATTCCTACCAATGATTTACATAAGTACCTCTATCCCTATTCTATTATTTATTTTTGAAAACCCATTACTGTTTTATATCCGCCTGACTGAGATTTACAAGGTGACCATAGCTTGCTTCATACCGACAATCTCCGTGGGATTCGACCCTTACTCACGTAAGGTATTACTTGGACGACCCAGTGCACTTGCTGGTTAGTTATGCGAAGTTGTGAAGATATGTTTAGCCCATGGTCCTGTGCATCCATTTTTGGTGCCATTGCCAGGGAATCAATTTCGAACAACAATTCACAACCTGAGTAGCAATTTCGCATACCACGTATTGGATGGCTCTACCACCTCATCTTTCGAACCTGCACGATGTGTTTCACGTGTCACAGCTTCGGAAGTACACTCCTGATGCTAGCCATGTATTAGAACCTGAGTCGGTTCAGTTAAGAGAAGATTTGACGCTTCTAGCGGCTCCAGTTAGAATTGATGATACTAGTATCAAACGGTTGCGTGAAAAAGCATTTTCATTAGTCAAAGTGGCTTGGAGTCGAGGCGGTGTTGAGGAACACACTTGGGAACTTGAGTCGGAGATGTGAACGGATTATCCGCACTTATTCTCAGGTAATTGAATTCGAATTTTGTGGGCAAAATTCCCAATTAGGTGGGTAGGATGTAAGACCCGGTTAATTAATGGCTAATTAACCCATAAATGAGAATTTATCCTAGAAAGCCAAAAATGTTATTTTTATTGCTAAATGTGATAGAGGAGAGTGAGACGAGAATTTCGGTACCAATTTTATAGAAATCGGACCAAGATTGGACCGAATGGACCAAACCGGCCCAACTAAACTAAACCTAATACACTCATTTCAGCACTCTCTCTCCTCACTACACTCAAGAAACACGCTGAAATGGAGGCCATGGAGGGAAGAACACTCTCTCAAGTTCTTTCTCTCACTTGATCTTCAAACCATCATAACTTTTGATCTAGAGCTCCGATTGTCGCACCGTTTATGACCACGTGTTCACCGCGAAGAGCTCTACAAAACCCATACAATCAATCTTAAGGTAAGCCACATTTTGCTCTTCGAAATTCCAGCCCTTGTTTTCGAGTTTCATGGATAAAATATTGAGATTTTGGGCTCTTTGATGTTATAGGACCCAACTCTCTTAAAGGAGAAGGTTAATCTTGTCTCCTTGGATCTTGGGTGTGGTAAGATTCTCAACCCTAGTGTAATTTTTTGTTCTATGATGTTGGGTATTGAGATGTTGTGTATGGGTATGATGATTGTGGCTTAGGTTGTGTATATGTGAATATTGGACCTTGATTGGTGATTTTGGAAAGCTTGGGAGAGGGTTTTGTGTGATAAAATCTGTTCTTGGAGGTGTTGAGACTTTGATTGAGAAGTGTTAAAAGGGTTGGATGGTGATTTTGGGAAATTTGGTAAAATGTCAATGTGTGAGTTGAGGATGGCTTGATGTTGATTTTGGTACATTTTGATTGATTTCAAAGAAAAGGGATGAAATTGGCATGTTTTGATTGATTTTGAAAAGAGTTGAAAGTGGCTTGTTTTGAAAATGGCACTTTATGGTTTTGTATGAAAACATATTTTTTGGGCATACTTTGACGGGACATAACTTGGACTACGGATCTCTGATTTGTGCCAAATCTGTTTAGAAATGAAATTGGACCCGGGATGTCCATGCCATTCGAAGAACGGGTGAAAAACGATTTAAAATGAGAAAGTTATGTCCGTCGGAAGATTGGGGGTTGAATTTGTAAATTCTGCAGATTTTAACTTAGAAATTTTTTTAGCAGAATGACCCTCTGCGCGTAGGCGCACTTGGCGTGTACGCGCCGTTCTTCAAGAAAGCACCATTCACGCGTGTGCGTGGTGTCGCGGGAGCGTCGGTGCGCTGCACCAAATGCCCAGCTATTTTCCCGAGAGTTGTGCCAGAGTTGTGCCAGTTTTGTGCCTGGGGGCAAGAGCACCCACGCGTACGCGTGGTTGACGCTCGCGCGTCGTTTGGCTATTTTTCAACCCGCGCGTCCGCGCGTATGATGCTTGCGCGTCGATGAGATTTTGTGGCCATCCACGCGTGCGCATAGAGTGCGCGTACGCGTGGCCCTGTTTTCATCCCAAAGTTGATTTTTGAGTTTTAAAAGCCAAATTTCATACTTCTAAGCCTCCGATCTCACCACTTATGTCTTAAATCATTATAATATGCCTAGCAATGAGGCAAGGGGCTAGTAAATGTGGTAACTTGCGAGTGAAGCAAGGGAAAAATGAATGATCAATGAGGATCAAAGATGATTATGTGAGATGCGGAGGATGGCGATGGAAGTGCTTGTTGTGCCATGGGCCGAAGGGCTGTAATTGTTAATGAATTGGATGGTTATGGATTTAACCATGAGCCGGATGGCTAGATTATTGCCGTGTTACGGCGGAGCCATGATTATGGCTAAGTATAAATGCATATATGCTGTTGAATGAATTGTGAATGTTTGCACTTCCACCATCGGAGATGAGGGTTTTCCTGGGAGGAAGCAGTGGCTAGCCACCACGTGCTCCAGGTTGAGACTCGAAGCTCTTTTGACCCTATGTCGTAAGTGTGGCCGGGCACTGTGAAAGGCCCGGATGAGCTCGCCCCCATAAATATTCACCAGTGAAGGTGATGGATATGGATCACGATTATGATCAAGTTTATGATGAGTATAACTCGAGTTGGGGATGCGCGACAGAGGGACAGTCCAATGGTTAGCTACCAGGACTTGTCGGGTTGGCTCTATAACCGACAGATGATATCATCAGCCACTAGGGACAGGCATTCATCATATGCATACTATATGAACTGTTTGAGATTGCCTATTTGACTACATATTACTTGCTAATTGTCTAAATGCCTTATCTATTCCTATTTGTAAATCTCTTGTCTGATATAACTGTGTTTGCTATATTATACTCCTACTGGTGGTTGGGAGTTCTGAAGGAATTGGAAAGGGAAGTATTAATTAGACTGAAAGATCTTTAGTCAGTTGCCACTTACGGTTTAGTTTGTTTATAAGCTTTGATATTATCTGGAGGAAGTTCTAGGATTGCGTTCGGCTTTGCTCTATTATTATGTATTATATATGTGGAAGCTGTTACCATGCTGGGGACCTCTGGTTCTCACCCATGCGGATTTTGTGGTTTTCAGATGCAGGATGCGAGGCTTCTCGTTGAGGTATGCTGGAGACTTCTAGATTAGCGAAGACCCTTGTTCTCGGGAATCTGTTTTGATTTTTGATTTCTCTTATATACTTTTATCTCCATTGAATAATACAAACTGTGATGACTCCTCTTAGAGGGGATTATGGAGACTAGGTTCTCTGTTTTTGTGTCCCTTTGGGTTTCCTTCGGGGTTTCCTTATTTTATTATATGTATATATTGCTATGCTCGGACCGGTTATCTTCGCATCCGGATTTGAGTTTTGATATTCCCGTTTTTGACACTCTTTTGTATATATATAATCTCGCGTTAACTTATCTTTTGCTTGTTGCGTTATCGATCAGAGTGTTGCGCTTTCGAGTTGCAATTTTTGTTTACCCCTTTTTCTACAAAGGCTCCTAGTTATAATCCTTATTCACACTACTATACGTACTAGATTTTTGTTTTAGAGGTCGTAATACCTTTCCATCTCTGGATTATGACTTAATCATAAGACTCTGTATGGTAGGGTGTTAGAAGAATCGCGTTCCCTTAGTGATGAAGATCAAGGATCAAGTCTCAGTGGTGGAGAATCCCTTGAGCATGAAGAACCTTCTCCTGTTGGATTTGAAAGCATTGTGGAGGTTAATTTTTCTCACCTTCCCAATTATTATTTAAGTAAGGGAAAAGGCTTAGATAAAATTGTTGAACAAAGGATTACATTTGAGAAAATTTTTTAAGAGATGGGAGTCCTTAGGAAGAGAAGGATGGGAGTTGGATACGCTTTGTCACGACCCTTAGAAGCGTCTTTGCCTAGGTTACCATCTACTCCTTCATTTGAGTTGGTGAAATTCATTTCTATTAGCTTTATTATACCACTTAAATATGGCTTGCTTGAAACGAATGGCCAACTTAGGGAACTTTGTGGGGTGAAGCGTAAGCAAAAAAGCTTTTGTGGTTGGCGTTGCAAATCAAGGCTCATTAGGGTTGATACATCAAACATGAAATACAAAGGTTGAAGTAGTGCTCAACTAGATGGATCTAGGAGGATTGTTGGTCACTTTATTGAGAATTCACCTTACTTACCACCCGAATGGACTAATGATGATCAATTCAAGGATGGATGTAGAAACAAGATATGGGATCCGAGAATACATGAGGATCACCTTTGGGAGCTCATAGCTTGTGCGGAACTCCATCAAGGCTTGAAGATATTAAATTTGAAGAAAGGAGCTTATTGGAGACTCAAGCATTGGTGATGTTCCAAGATATCTTCAAGCACAAGCCACCTTGATGAGGAGCCCCCCATAAGTCCAACTTAAGGACAATAAACAACAGTGCTAGGTGGGAGACACCCCATCATGGTAAATTTTTTTCATTTTTCTCTTTTGCACATATTGGAAATTGGTTTAATTTCATGTTTTTGTTGGTTTGTTGAGTTTATTTTGTAGTTTAGCAGGTTAAATAAGGTTTTATGGTTTTTTGGTAGCTGTTTGGAGGTTTGGAAGGCTTGGTTTGGTGCAAAAACATAGAAAAATTTTTGAAAAACAGAGCACCAACCCACGCGTACGTGCACTCCACCAGTACGTGTGCATCAAGCATTTTCGACCATCCACGTACACGCGTCATGCACGCGTACGCGTGGATTGAAAAGTTCCACCTCCCAGCCAAAAACCCCAGAGTTGCGCATGCACTGTGCGAACATTGAGCCTGAGGCACAAACCAACCCACGCGTAAGTGTGAAGGACGCGCGCGCATCCTCTCTCTGGTTCGCCATGCACACGTACGCATGACTTACGTGTACGCGTCGCGCCCATTGCACCATCATCCTCGCGCGCGCGGCATGCACGCGTACGCATGGATGCCCTTCCTTCACTACTCCTCTTTTCTTCACCTCTTTCCATTTCTTTCCTTCTCCTTTCTTCTTCCCCTCTCCTACCATCATCCAACACTCCCAAACACCATCCATAACCATCTCTTTTAGGTAGTTAATTAGTTAGTTGAATTTTTCTTTAATTTTCTACCTTTCATTGTAAGTGTTGGATTGGTAATCTTGTTTACTATTAATTGCTGCTTAATATTAAAAAGAATCTTATCTTAACATCATTATGTTTATAAACTTTGTTGGATTCCTTGATTGAGGTTATATTTTGCTACTTGGTTTTGAGTTCTTCATGCTAACCTCTTGAGAATACCAAGTGATGAGAATCGCCTTCGAGCTTGTAACCCTTCTTGAATTGCATGATTTGGCCACCATGTGATTGGAACCCTTTTCCTCAATTAGGAAGAGTCATTATGAGCAAAAATAGAAGTGGAAATAAAGAACACACAGCAACCGGTTGACCTACCAGCTGAAGGTAGCAATCCGGCGAGTCGCCGTACCCCTTGCTCATCATTGAATTCACCGAGGACGGTGCAAATTTTTAAGTGTGGGGAGGTCGTCCGACCATTCGGCACTTTTGGGTGACAAATTTCTAATCCCAACACTTTTGCATTTCATTTTTAGCTCTTTTAGGATTTTGTTGCATTTTTTTTATTTTGCATATATATACATAATAAGCTTAGTCAAAATAATGAAATTTTTTGAGAAAATTATCTATTGGGGCACCAATTAATTTGAGTGAAAACTTTCATTGAACTTGCTTGAATTATATATATTGTGGATCATGTTTTGAGCTAAGAACACAAGCTTGTGAGTTTCAAGCCTAATTGTGTGGTTACATCTTATAACCACTTATCCTTCCTTTTTGTGTGCATTATTCTCTTTCTATGATTGTAATCTTTGATTTGTTTAATTCTTTATGTCCATTATTTGGTGTATTTATGCATTTATATGATTGAGGCCATCATGTTATTTATCGCACTTACCCAAAAAGCCTTACCTTTTATCTTCCCTTGTTAGCCAACCTTGAGCCTACGATTAACCCACTTGTTCTTAATTTTAGCACATTACAAGCCTTAAAGCGAAAAACAATAAATGTCCTCATTTGGATCTTTGATTGGCTTAGGCTAGTGAGTGTGTATCATTCAAGTGTGAGAAAACTTGGGACATTGGGTGAAAAAGGGTAGTTTTGTATTTTTATTAAAGATATTAGGAATTGGGTACATGTTCATGTGTTAATTAATTGTAAAACCATACGCATTGATGCTCTTGTATATACTTTTTGCAAAAAGAAAAAAATGAGAAAAACAAAAGAAAAAGAAAAAAAAGAAAAAATATATATGAATAAAAAGAAAAATATATAGAAAGAAAAGAAAAAGAAAAGAAAAGTAATAAAAAGGGGACAAAATGCCCCAAGGTGAAGCTCAATAAAAATCAATGCATATGTGTTGTCATCAAGGAAAAAAATGCATGAGTATGTGAAAAAGTGAAAAATGGGTAGTTAGGTTAGTTTTGAAATTGTATAGGTTGTCTTAGGTTAGGTGGGAAGTTTAAGCTTATCAAAGATTCAAATTTCAAGTCCACTTGACCAAATATGCAGCCTACCTTGACCCTAACCCCATTACAACCTATGAAAATACCTCATGATAATTGTATGTGTGCATGAAATAAATATTGATTGTTAGATGAAAAACAAATCTAGGAAAGCATGATTAGGGGAGAATTGAGTGAATCAACCCCAAAGACTTGAGCGGATAGAGTGCAAACACTTCTGGTGAGGGTTTGATGCTCAATTACATGTTCTCACCTACAATCATCACTCTTCTTGCAAGTTTATAAAATCTTTAATAGCTCAATTCAATTGTGGTTTGGCTTGGTTGATTAATACCTTTAGCCCTTGTGTTATATTGATATTCTTGAAAATTGATTTATTTTGACCAAGCAATTACATTCATGTAGATAGTTACAAATAGTTTAGGTTACATATAGTTTATTTACATTGAATAAATATTGATACCCTTTGTTCTCTCTTGGCTTAAGCATGAGGACATGCTTGGTTTAAGTGTGGGGAGGTTGATAAACCCCATTTTTAGGGTTTATCTTGTGCTTAATTTGGATGATATTTTGACCGTTTACCCACATTTATTCAATGAAATAGCATAGCTTCATTATTGTCTCCTAACTTGTACTTAAGTGTGAAAACATGCTTTTTAGGCCCTTAATTGCCAATTTTGATTCACCTTTGATTCTACTAGATGCCTTGATGTGTGTGTTAGTGATTTCAGGTTGAAAAGGCTAGGAATGGATCAAAGGAATGGAGAGAAAAGCATGCAAAATGGAGAAATCATAGAAAATCAAGGATTTGGGATGAGACCACTCCACGTGCACACGCAGCAGACGCGCACGCACAACAGACGCGCACGCGTGAATTGATGAGGTCACATGGAGACGCGTACGCGTGGATAGAAAATTGTCAAGCGACGCGTACGCGTCGATGCTCGCACGTGACTCACTTAAAGGCAATCCGCTGGGGGCGAATTCTGGGCTTCCCAGGCCCAAATCTAACTCATGTATGATGCTATTTTACCCAAGGAATAAAGAGGAATCAATCATCTAGTGATAGTTTAGTTTTAGTTTGAGTTTACTTTTGGAGGGAAAGTTAGTTTTAGAGAGAGAAGCTCTCTCTTCTCTCTAGAATTAGGATTAGGTTAGATCTAGATTAGAATTTCTTAGATCTAGTTTAATTTCATGCTTAGATTTACTTTTCCTTTTGTAATTCCTCTTCTTCTACATCTCCTCTCTCTAGTTTAGCCTTTAATTCTTGTAATTCTCTACTTTTATATTGATACACTTTTGTTTCTTCTATTTTCATTTTAATGCAATTCATGATTTATACTCCTTTATTGTTGAATTGCTTAATTCATTTTACTTTTCTTTTATGCCTTCCATGTGTTTGATGAAATGCTTGGTTGGATTATAGAAAATATTTTTCCCCTCTTGGCCTAGGTAGAGTAATTAGTGACTCTTGAGTTGTCTAATGCATTTGTTGATTGATGATTAGAAGTTGCTAGTTGATTTGAATGCCTCTAAAGCTAGTCTTTCCTTAGGAGTTGATTAGGACTTGAGGAATCAAATTGATTTATCCACTTGACTTTCCTCCATGGTTAGAGGTTAACTAAGTGGGAGCAATTGAAAATTTGTTGTCACAATTGATAAGGATAACTAGGATAGGACTTCTAGTTCTCATACCTTGCCAAGAGCTTTTTTAGTTGTTAGTTTATTTCCTTTACCATTTACTTTTCTTGTTTCTTATCAAAAACCCCAAAACATACCTCATAACCAATAACAAGACCACTTTATTGCAATTCCTAGGGAGAACGACCCGAGCTTTAAATACTTCGGTTTATAATTTTAGGGGTTTGTACTTGTGACAAACAATCTTTTGTATGAAAGGATTATTTGTTGGTTTAGAAACTATACTTGCAACGAAATTTTATTTGTGAAATTCTATACCATCAAAAATCCAATCATCACTTAGCAGCCCCCTGAGGAGCCACAGCCTGAGGCCCAGCATACAGATGCGACTGTTGACCCCCATTCTGAGCCCGAGCAGTAGCATCGAGGACGATGCTTCCTTTTAAGTGTGGGGAGGTCACCATCATCACCGTCGGTGGATAGCGCTTTTGGGGTGAACATTTCTGGACATTTATCTCCTAGTTTATGTTATTTTGCTTTATTTTGCATTTTGTTAGTATTATTGTATATACTAGTATTGTGGATACTTATATTCTAGTTGTTGCATTCTGCACCTTAGATTGGATACATTTCATATTTAGTAGATTTTATTTACATAGTTGTTTTTGCTTGTCTTAGCTTTTTGGTTGTGATTAGAAAAATATTTTGGATTGTTGAAACCTAGTTGACCCTTTTTGTATATGAAATTTGTTTTGATTGAAAAAGGGGTAAACTAAGGAATATTTTTTTTAATTCTCAATCACAACATTGCATCAATAAGCTTAGTCAAAATGATGAAATTCTCCAAGAAATTTATCTATAGGGCACCACCCCAATTGATTGAAATTTTTTTTTAGAACTTGCTTGAATTATACACTTTGTGGATCATGTTTTGAGCTAAGAACACAAGCTTGTGAGATTTGAGCCTAATGATGTGGTTACATCTTATAACCACTTATTTTCCTTCTTGTGTGTAATTCTTCCCTTTCTATGATTGTCAACCTTGATTTGTTTAACTCTATATGTCCATCATTCCTTGTATATATTCACTTATATGATTGAGGCCATGGTTTCATTAGCTCACTTACCCAATTAGCCTACCATTTACTCTCCATTGTTAGCCAATTTTGAGCCTATGCTTAACCCAATTGTTCTTTATTTTAGCACATTACAAGCCTAAAGTGAAAAAACAATAAAAGTCCCTTGTTTGGATCTTTGATTAGCTTAGGCTAGTGAGAGTGTTTATTATTCAAGTTTGGGGAGAATTGGGAACATTGATTGGGATGAAATGGGTGTTTTTGTATTTCCATATTTGAGAATTGGGTGCACACTCATATATAGATTAAATGTATTAACCTTACACATTGACCTTATGCATTGATGTTCTTGTGCATAGTTTGAAAAAAAAAAAAGAAAGAAACAATAAATAAGGGGACAAAATGCCCCAAAGTAAAGTTCAATAAAATCAATGCATGAGTGTTGTAAAATAAAGAGAAAATGCATGAGCATGTGAAAAGTGAAGAACGGGTAGTTAGGTTAACGCTTAATTTTATAGGTTATTATATAGGTTAGGTGGGAAGTCTAGGTTAATCAATGATTCAAATTTTAGTCCACTTGACCATATATGACCCTACACTGACCCTAACCCCATACAACCCTATGGAAAGTCTTCATGATGATTGTATGCATGCATTGGATGATTGTTGATTGTTTGATGAAGAACAAATCTTGGAAAGCATGATTAGGGGAGAATTGAGTGAATCTCCCCCTAAACACTTGAATGATTAAAGCGGATACACATCCGGTGAGGGTTCGATCGCTCAACTACATGCTTTCACTATGATCATTCTTCATCATGCAAGTTTGTAAATATTTTTGATAATTCAATGGAATTGTGGGTTTTGTTTCGTTTGAATTGATTCCAATTGCTCTAGTCCTTATGCCTACACATGTTTTCTTGGGAGTTAAGTTGTCGTGACCAAGTGATTGCATTCATTTAGATATGTTACAATTAGGTAGCTTACATTGAATAAATGTTGATACCATTTTGCTTCGTTCTTGATTTTAGCATGAGGACATGCTTAGTTTAAGTATGGGGAGGTTTGATAAACCCCAATTTTGTGGTTTACCTTGTGCTTATTTTAGGGGATTTTATACTTTTTCCCACATTTATTCAATGAAATAGCATGGTTTTGTAATTCTCCTGTAATTTGTGCTTAAGTGTAAAAACATGCTTTTTAGGCCCTTAAATTGGTGATTTTAATTCACTTTAATTCCATTCGATACTTTGATGTGTTTGTTGAGTGATTTCAGGATTATAAGGCAAATATTGGATGGAAGAAATGAAGAGGAAAGCATGCAAGTGGAGAATTCATGAAGAAATGAGCAAAATGGAAAATTGAGGGCAACGCGCACGCGTCATGCACGCATACGCGTGTATTGAAGATTCACAAGCCATGCGCACGCATTAAGCATGCGTACGCGTGAGTAGAGGTTTTGCCAGCGATGCGCACGCATCAGGTACACGCACGCGTCGATGTTCGCACGTGACCCACTTAAAGTGAAATTGCTGGGGCGATTTCTGAGCTGCCCAGGCCCAATTCCAACTCATTTCTGAGGGTATTTCATGTAGAATTCAAGCTTGAGCAAGGGGGGAGCACTTAGTTAGTCATGATGAGCCTTTAGTTAGTTTTCTAGAGACAGAAGCTCCCTCTTCTATCTAGAGTTAGGTTATGATTAGGTTAATCTCTCTCAAATTTATCTTTCAACTCTTATTTTAATTTCAATTCTCTTTATATTTTAGTGTTCTATTATCTTAATCTTCTTAGTTTCTCTTGTTAATTTCTTATTATGCTATCTCTTATGTTGATGAACAATTGTTGGATCTTGATTTCTTTTAATGCAATTTGATGTTTCCATGTCTCTTTTATGTTGATCTGGGTTGTTATTATTGATTTCTTGCTTATGTTTGTTGTGGGTTTCTTTAATTCTTGCATTTTGTTGTGTTTACTTTTCTTGCACACTAGGTGTTTGATAAAATGTTTCCATTAGTTTTAGAGTAGTTCTCCTTACTCTTGGCCTAGGCTAAGGGAATTGGGCAAACTTGAGTCATTGGGTCTAATGGATTTGGTGATTTGAGAACCCTTAGTGGTCAGTTTGATAACCATTGCCTCTAGCCTACTACTAAGTTAATTGGTAGCTAGGTTAGGACCTATGGATTGATGTTGATCAAGCCATTTGATATGTTTCAAGCATAGAAGTAGACTTAATGAGCTTGGTTCCTCATAATTGTCAATACATGTTTTGTAGACAAGGATGGTGATCTCAATTACCTATGTCTAGCCAAGAGCTCTTTACCTTGCCTTTATTAATTTTTGATTTACTCTTTCTGTCATTTAAATTCTTGCCCATTTAATTTCTTGTCCTTTTATAAACCAAACCCCTTGTCCCTTCATAGCTAATAATTGACCACTTCATTGCAATTCCTTGTGAGACGACCCGAGGTTTCAATACTTCGGTTAATTTTCATTGGGGTTTGTACTTGTGACAAAACCAACATAAATTTGATGTGAGAGTTGTTTGTCTATAAGAAAAAATCTAGGCCGATGATAAGAAAAAATCTAGACCGATGATAATTATCACTATCATCCACTACACACAAAATTCTTTTCACAATCCACAAAACTCATTCCATTTCCCATAAGAGTCATACCACTCTCAGAACATACAACCACAAAAGAACCAATTCCATTCACAAGCTAACCATCAACCTCTAAATTCTAACCCAGTTGCACACCCTCCCCTCAAGGATAAGCTATCAAGGATAGAGAAACTACTGGCAATGCTCTTGGAAGAATCTAAAGACAAGAGAACTTTCAAGGAGGAAGTAAGATACATTATGCAGAACCAGGGGGCTGCCATTAAGAATCTTGAGGCACAAGATGGATATCTATCAAAGCAAATCTTTACCTATAATTCTTCTAGTGATACCATGGCAAACACAAGGGAGGAGTCAGAAGAACAAGAAAAAAATGCACCCATACCAAGTGAGATTCCTATGAAGAAGGAGGAGGTTGTAGGAGTATATAAGCCTAGGGCTCCATACACATAAAGGCTACTAGGGGTGACAAAGGAACATGCAAACTCACTCCCAAAAGACTCAATGCAACATCATGTAGAAGAAGGGGAGGAAGTCAATCAAGGGTGTCCACACTCAATTGAAATAGAGATTTGCATAGAGTGTGAGTTCATTGAACCACCAATTCAAGAAGCTCTTGATGAAGAGGATTCTCCAACCATCCCTCAACACCCAAGTCTTGATATCCATCCAAGAAGTGAAGGCAACCAACAAAAACATCAAAAAGAGGATTGTGACCAAGCTACAATTGACCATATCAAGGAAGAAGAAAAGGTCAACCACAAGCAATCCAACCCCTGATCCAGCAAGCAAGTTCAATCAAGCAAATAACAAAAGGAAGCTTGTTGGGAAGAGGCCAAGACAGGGGACATTGACTTGTTCTTCTTTCCCCCTGAGGTCATTCCTCTTAACAAATAGGAAGAAGAGGAAGAAAGTCAGGAACAACATGTCAAGCTAATGACATTAAAAGAGCGCTTGTTGGGAGGCAACCAAACCAGAGGTAACTCTCTTTTCTTTTCTTAGTTATTTCAATAAAAGAGTTAAGTAGATTTATCTGTATTGCAAGGAGCTAAGTTTGGTGTTGCAAACCAAAACAATTCAAAGGGTGAATGTGGGATGCTAAGTTTGGTGTTCCACCAAAGATTTCATTAAAAACACATTTCAACCCTTAGCATGATTAGTCACTAGCTCCAAACAATCAGAAAAACTACTTAACAATTGTTTAATTTCTAGTTCATAGTTTGTTTTCTTAATAAAAGCACATGAGGTTTTCTGTATATATTCAATTTACTGCATAAGGCAGGGAACTAAGTTTGGTGTTCACACACCAATATAAATTTAGAACCCTACAAACATACATGCATGCTAACCATCTCTCAAGTGCTTGGGGAGTAAGAAAATTCCAGTAACTTTGCAGGAATTCAATCAATCTCTTGGAAGAACTATGCACCACCACCCAAGGAGACAAAGAAGGATACAAAAGATATGGATGATGATGACAAGGAAGAAACAAGAAGACACCAAGAGGTTGTATTGCTACTTAACGGTTTCTGGTTTGTAGCGCTTTAATTGGAAGTATTATTGTACCCTGTTTGCATAAGCCTTTACATTTTGTTTGTCTTTCTTTATTGTCATTTTGCGCTACTAGTCTAAGTACCTGCTTTGTTTTCATCCTGCTTGAATTGTATGCTGGGTCCTTGAGCTCAATAGAAGAAATTATGAGAATATGTTGTGAAGAACAAGAGTGAAATCCAATATGCAGAATAAAGTCCTAGTGTTGTGGTGATATTTGCTAGCTAAGTTGGTTCATCAATAAGGTACAAGGGTACGATATCTCTTGAATTATGAGCTTGAAGTGCATTTTATGAGACTTAAATGAATTAATAAGATCCAAAAAAGAGAAAAAGAGAATGAGAAAAGAAAGAAAAGAGTAGAAAATAAAGCTAGGCACCAATAGTTTGAACCTTGAGGCATGTGTCTGTGGTGTTTTTGTGCA
Organism: Arachis ipaensis; assembly: GCF_000816755.2. Lineage (NCBI taxonomy): Eukaryota > Viridiplantae > Streptophyta > Magnoliopsida > Fabales > Fabaceae > Arachis > Arachis ipaensis. The sequence goes on from NC_029791.2 coordinate 73,972,538, forward strand.
AGGATCTGCTTGGATGAGTAAGTTCTTAGGAGTACTTCATCACTTGACAACTTGGGTTAACTAATACGGGATTGTCAACTGAAAGTCCACTATCAAGAGTGATAAACCACTATTTTATGGTTTATCTTATGCTCAATTGAGTGGATTTTATCAATCTTTCATACACTTATCCATACAAAATGTATGGTTTTACAATTTCCTTCTTGATTTTGTGCTATGATTGAAAACAAGCTTCGTGCTCTTAAATTTTCTATGTTTAATCCTCTCTTATTACCATTCGATGCCGTGATATGTGTGTTAAGTGATTTCAGGGTTTATAGGGCAGGAATGGCTTAGAGGATGGAAAGGAAGCATGCAAAAGTGGAAGGAATACAAGAAGTTAAACAAATTGCTAACCTGTCCATCCTTACCTCTTCGCACTCAAACAGCCGTAACTTGAGCTACAGAAGTCCAAATCAGGCGGTTCCAGCTGCGTTAGAAAGCTAGCATCTGGAGCTTCAAAATGATATATAAATTACTATAGTTTCCCTGAGGATAGATGACGCCGATGCGTGCATCACGCGCATGCGTTGCATCTGCGAAAATCAGCGTGACAGAATTCACAATCAGCGATTTTTGGGCTGTTACCGGCCCAGTTCTTGGCCTAGAAAACACATATTAGAGGCTATAAAGTGGGAGAATTCATTCATTCATTAATACAACATTCATATACATAATTTTAGGTTTTTAGATGTAGCTTTTAGAGAGAGAGGCTCTCTCCTCTCTCTAGGATTTAAGATTCCTAGTTTTATGCTTTTAAGTTGGATATTACAAAGAGTTGCTACCTTCGTGAAGTCTTTATTATTCTAGTTTGTTTCCTATTTCCTTACTCCTTTAATTTCCATTTATCTTATTTAGTTTGTCTTCCTTGTCCCTTACTCTTTTATATCTTCAATCCTTATTCAGAGTTACAATTGGAAAGCTTTTATGACATTATTAATGCAAATAGTATTTTTCTATTTACCTCATTATTTGTTTGATTATCTTCAAGTATTTATTTAGTCATTTATTATGTGAAATTGGCATCCATGTCAATGGAGTAGGCTCCCAACTTGACATGGAGGGTTGATTAAGAGGAGACACTTGAAGTGGAATGCTTAAGTGATTAGTTAAATTGAAAGTTGTTGGCTAATTCTGTATTTACTAACGCTAGAGCTTCCCAAGGGAGAGGACTAGGATTTGCAAATAAGAGTTAGCTCAATCACTTGACTTTTCTTTATTTAGTAAGGGTTAACTAAGTGACAATAACAACCTCTTGACACTACACTTGAGAAAATCCATTAAGGATAGAACTTCCAATTAATCACACCCCCGGTCAAGGCTTTTTAATTAATTATATAATTTCTCTTTTTAATTTCCACTGCTTTAAATTACAATTATGTATTTTTCTGTTCTCATACTCAAAATCTTCTCAGAAAAACCCATAACTAATAATAAATACACCTCCCTACAATTCCTTGAGAGACGACCCGAGGTTTAAATACTTCGGTTATAAATTTTATTAGGTTTTGTTACTTGTGACAACCAAAGTTTTTGTATGAAAAGATTCTTTGCTGGTTTTTCAAAACATGCCATTCATGCGATCGCGTCGCCCACGCGCACGCGTCACCCAAAAATTTTGGCAAAATACAACAAAACAGAAAGTCGTGTGAACGCGAGGCTGCTCTCGCGCCACTAGCACAAATCAAGTCATGCGAACGCGTGCCCCACGCGTCCGCGTCACATGTGACGCACAGTTTATCCAGATCAGTGCCAGAATTCCTATCTTTTCTTCTCCAATCCTAGTTATCTTTCTATTATCATTCTTTCTTCTTTCTTCTAACTTTTCTTATTCTTTCTTCCTCCTTTCTTACTTTCTTCTTCTTCATCTCTTTAACTTCTCATCCTTCACTTTCATTCTATTTTACTTAATTCATCTGCATACTTTCATTCATTGCATTTTAATTTTGTGCATATTTTTATTTTCTTTTCTAAATTTATTATTTTTCCATTGGTGTTAAAATTTTCTTATTCAAAATATTACATCTTTTCTTGAATTATTCTGGTGCGTCATGACTTATTTTCCACTGTTGGGTAATATTATTTAAGTCAATGTTGATCTTTTCTGATACTTGTATTTCTTTTGCATTGACATGAGCTTATACTATCTTGCATTACCTACACTCTCTTCCCCTTTGTTGCAATTCTTGCACTATTGATATGCCGTATGCTTCTACTATTTTCTCACTGCATGTTGTAGCTACCACGTAATTGAGACTTTTATTATTTGGCATTACCCACTCTTATTTTATTTGTTTTCTATCATTATTTTTGGGTTCCTATTCTTCTTTTTCTCTTCTTTCAGGCTGGCCACCGATGAAGGAAAAAGGGAGAAACTTCTATATGGGGTGACAAAAAAGTTCCTACACATATTCTTTTGAGAGAAAAGCATCTATTTGAGCAACCCGTCCACTTATACATCTATGCATGCACCGAGGACGGTGCAATCTTTAACTGTGGGGAGGTCGATACCGATCTCCAAGGGTTAGTTACTCTTCTATCTCAACACCAATTGTTTATTTTCCTTGTTAGTTGTTGCATTTGCATGTTTGATTGCATATTTGTTTGATTTTGTGCATATTTTACCAACCACTTAGTTAAAGTAATATTTTCTTTTTCAAGAAACTTTTCATAGCATTCCACTAATTTGAATTAAAATTTTTATTGAACCTTGTTTGAAAAAATATTATTTTGGAACATGGTTTAGAGCTCGAACACAGAAAACTTGTGAGATTTTAAGCCTATTTGAATTGGTTGCATTTTATCAACCAATATTTTATTTTTGGTGTATGTTTTTCTCTCTAAAATTGTGATCTTTGTCTTGCTTAATTCTATATTTCCATTGTTTGATGTATGCATGCACTTATATGATTGAGGCCTTTGTTTCACTGAGCTTACATACCCATATGGCCTTAACCTTTCATTATCCTTTGCAAACCAACTTGAGCCTATTTTACCCCTTTCATTCTTTACTTTAGCACATCATTAACTCTAAGTGGAAAACAATAATGTCCTTAATTTGAATCCTTGGTTAGCTTAGACTAGTGAGAGTACTCATGAATTAAATATGGAGAAATTGGGATTGAAAACAATTGGTTTAAGAATTGGGTGTTATATATCTTTATGAAAATGTGAAAGAAATGTTTATGACATGTTCATGCATTCAATAATTTAATCATATGCATTGAGAAAAACAAAAAAAAAAGAAAAAAAGAAAAAAATAGGCATATATACAAATAAAAAGAAAGAAAAAAAAAGAAATAAAGGAGAAAAAGAAAAGAAAAAGAGCAAACAATAAAAAGGGGACAAAATGCGTATGTACTATACTTGAAATTAGAATTCATGAATATGTGGAAAACATGGTTAATGGGCAGTTAGATATTGTATTATGATTACATGGATTGTCTAAAGTTAGGTGAAAAGTTTAAGTTAATTAAGGATTCAGATTTTAGTCCACTTGGCCAAATACAATCCTACCTTGACCCTAACCCCATTACAACCCTTAAAATACCTCTTGATATGTGTATCTGTGCATTAATTCTTTATTGATTGGTAGAAGAAAAGTAAGCCTTAGAAAGCAAGATTAGTAGAGAATTAAGAGAATCGAACCTTAAACACTTGAGTGATTAGAGTGTATACACTTCCAGTGAGGGGTTCGATGCTCAATTCTTTGTTCCCGGCTTTCACGAGCTATTTTCTTTTGCAAGTTCACTTGTACTTTATTTTGTGATTTGAATTAGTGAAATCCAGTTCAAATTTGTTCTTAAAAGATTTATGTACTTTTAACCAAGTAGGTAAAAGCATTTTGCATATAGCTGCATTCATACAGATAGGTTGCATTTCATACATTCTACCATTCCTCTTCACTCTTATAGCTTCTCTTGAGCTTAGCATGACGACATGCTAATGTTTAAGTGTGGGAAGGTTGATAAACCACTATTTTATGGTTTATCTTATGCTCAATTGAGTGGATTTTATCAATCTTTCATACACTTATCCATACAAAATGCATGGTTTTACAATTTCCTTCTTGATTTTGTGCTACGATTGAAAACATGCTTCGTGCTCTTAAATTACCTATGTTTAATCCTCTCTTATTACCATTCAATGCTGTGATATGTGTGTTAAGTGATTTCAGGGTTTATAAGGCAGGAATGTCTTAGAGGATGGAAAGGAAGCATGCAAAAGTGGAAGGAATACAAGAAGTTGAAGAAATTGCTAAGTTGTCCAGCCTGACCTCTTCGCACTCAAACAGCCATAACTTGAGCTACAGAGGTCCAAATGAGGCGGTTCCAGTTGCGTTGGAAAGCTAACATTCGGAGCTTTCAAAATGATATATAACTTGCCATATTTTCCTTGAGGATAGACGATGCGGACGTGTGCATCACGTGCTTGCATCGCATCTACAAAAATCAGCATGACAGAATTCGCAATCAGTGATTTCTGGGCTGTTTCCGGCCCAGTTCTCGACCCAGAAAACACAGATTAGAGGCTATAAAGTGGGGAAATCCAACTATTCATTAATACAACATTCATATACATAATTTTAGGTTTTTAGATGTAGCTTTTAAAGAGAGAGGCTCTCTCCACTCTCTAGGATTTAGGATTCCTAGTTTTATGCTTTTAAGTTAGATATTACAAAGAGTTGCTACCTCCGTGAAGTCTTTATTATTCTAGTTTGTTTCCTATTTCCTTATTCCTTTAATTTCCATTTATCTTATTTAGTTTGTCTTCCTTGTCCCTTACTCTTTTATATCTTCAATCCTTATTCAGAGTTATAATTGGAAAGCTTTTATGACATTATTAATGCAAAGAGTATTTTTCTATTTACCTCATTATTTGTTTGATTATCTTCAAGTATTTATTTACTCATTTATTATGTGAAATTGGCATCCATGTCAATGGAGTAGGCTCCCAACTTGACATGGGGGTTGATTAAGAGGAGACACTTGAAGTGGAATGCTTAAGTGATTAGTTAAATTAGAAGTTGTTGGCTAATTCTGTATTTACAAACGCTAGACCTTCCCAAGGGAGAGGACTAGGATTTGCGAATAAGAGTTAGCTCAATCACTTGACTTTCCTTTATTTAGTAAGGGTTAACTAAGTGAAAATAACAACCTCTTGACACTACATTTGAGAAAATTCATTAAGGATAGAACTTCCAATTAATCACACCTCCGGTCAAGGATTTTTAATTAATTATATAATTTCTCTTTTTAATTTCCACTGCTTTAAATTACAATTATTTATTTTTCTGTTCTCAAACTCAAAATCTTCTCAGAAAAACCCATAACCAATAATAAATACGCCTCCCTGCAATTCCTTGAGAGACGACCCGAGGTTTAAATACTTCAGTTATAAATTTTATTGGGTTTTGTTACTTGTGACAACCAAAGTTTTTGTAGAAAAGGATTCTTTGCTGGTTTAGAAACTATACTTACAACGCGATTATATTTGTGAAAATTCTTTACTGGCAGAAAATCCATTTGTCAAAGAGCAACCTTGTCACAAAATATTTAGCAACCCAAAGAGGTGCTGGACACCAAGGTCTAAGGAATGAGTAACAAACCATGTGCCTGTGGTGTGTATGTGCTGAGGAGAGACTTGGGTGATTAAGTCCTTAGGGGTATTTCAACACCTAGCACCTTGAAATAACTGGTTCGGGAGTATTGGCTAAAAGCCTATCCTAAAGAGTGTCTCAACACAGAACACTTAGCTACAGAAAGCAATAAGCTCTAAAGAAGGAAAGAAAACAAAAACGGAACTAAGTTAAGGATCAAGAATAAGAGTCTCATAGAAGGCAATAGAGTGAGAATCCAAGAGCATATGAGAGCCTAGAAACCAGCAAAAACATGAACCTAAATTGCCATGCATGAAACTCCATGAACCAAGGATTTGAATTCTCTAACTAAGGACTTGTATCTCTTGTATTTTCATTTCATTCTTCTTATGTTCTATCACTTACTTGAAGACAAGCAAGATTTAAGTTTCGCGTTGTGATGCCAGGGCATCTTGGCTAGTTTCACAAGCCATTTTTAGTTTGTTTTAGGGTAGTTTCATACATTTCTTAGGCAATAAGTAAGTATTTGGATAAGAATTTCATGCATGTCTTGATTCAATCAAACATTCTTAATTTTGTACATTTTCATGAGATTTATGCATGAAATATCTAATGCTATGAATGATGCAAAGTCTTATGATTATGACAAGGCTTTGATGCATTTGTTTGGTTAATGATAGGTAAAGAGAAGCAGAGAAAGAGCAAGGAAGAGGAGAAGGAAGCAACGTTGGTGGCCAAAGTTGGCTCACCAATGTTGCCTCCAACGTTGATGAAGGAGGACAAAGCAATGTTGGTGGCCAAACCAATGTTGCTAGCAACGTTCAATAAAAGTAGTGCCAACGTTGGAGGGAACGTTGGTGAACCAACGTTATCCCCAACGTCTTTGATAAATCTCATTTTTTTTGGAGTTAGAAAAATTTGCTGCGACGCACACACGTGGGCGACGCGTACGCGTGAGCGTGGAAATTGACAAATCCACGCATACACGTGGGTGACGCGCACGCGTGACAAGGCCAACGTTGGTGTGCTAACATTTCCTCCAACGTTGCTCACCAACGTCGTCAATAAAAGAGTTGGAAAATTTTAATATGATGCGTACGCGTGAAAGAAAAATTTTGGCCAGTCTCGCACACGCATGAGCGACGCACACGTGCAAAGTACAGTGTGACGCGTACGCGTGGGCAATGCGTACGCATGACCAAACGAACGTTAGTGTACTAAGGTTGGGTTAAATATTGCTGGCAATGCCCATAAAATATTTGAAGATGGAAAGGAGAATATAAATAGAGGAGTTTAGAAGATTAAAGAGAGCTCTCTAGCGGCCCTGAGGGAGGGCTTTGGGAGTTCAGAAACCCTTATTTCATTTTCTCTGCACTTTTCTTTTAGTTTTATGTACTTTCTTTTTTTTCTTTTCCTTTTCTAGACTAGAAAGTCTGGGACCCAAAATTGGGAACTCTACAATCATTTTCTTCTGTACTTTCTCTGCTTTTCCTGCGCTTTCTTTCTGTTTGATTTGAATTGAGCTATGATGAACTAAACTCCATTTCATTGGGTTAGGGAGCTCTGTTGTAATTCAATAGATCAATAATAGTTTTCATTTATCTTCCTCTTTCTTTTCTCTTGATTTTACTTGAAAGCTTTCGATCTTCATCCTATTGGGTAATTGTCTTGAGAGAAATTGCTCATACTTGCACATCCTCTGAACCTTGAGAGAGTAATGAGGAAATCATGCTAGAAATGATTTCTCACATCGGTTTAGGTTGGGGGTTGGATGGATATAGTGACATGTAATCCTACCAATACTTTGATCTATGAAAGTGTGTGGTATAATCAGTGACCAAACTTCATCTCTTCCCATGAGCAATTAAATCAAGACATTGGGCAATTGTTCAAGCTTAGAGAAATTGGATTAACAAGACATTGGAATCCAATCACCTAAGATTACCAAGAAGATTAATGAATGCATTGATTGAGGAAGAGATGAAAATGAACTTTATCCGGAGAATGCAATATCTCTTAAGCCCAATGAACCTCCCCATTTTGATCTATCCCATTCTTTAATTTCTGTTGTTTACATTTATGCTCAATCATCCCCATTCCCATTTAAGTTTCTGCAATTTAATTTCTGCTTCTTACATTCTACAATTTATTTTCAGTTATTTACATTCCTTGCTATTTACGTTTTCCACCATTTAATTTTCTGCAATTCTCAATTAAATTCTGCTTAGTTCAACTAGAACATTCCTCTAATTAAAGTTGCTCAACCAATCAATCCCTGTGGGATTTGAACTCACTCTATTGTGAGTTTTTACTTGACGACAATTCGATATAGTTGCCAAGGAAAATTTGTTGAGAGACAACTTTTCGTGCATCAATATGGTAGAGAAGATCCTAAACAATGGTGATCTTCCCTTATATATACTAATACTAAACCTAAAGAGACATTAATTATAATTAGAAATTACAAAAATGAAATAAACTAGGCTAAAGGTGAGAAAATCCACTTCTGGGCCCACTTGGTGAATATTTGAGTTGAGCTTGGTGTCCAACTTGAAGGAGTGGGTGTTGGGCGGCCACTAGGGAGTAAATATGGTGTCTTGCTCCCCTTGTGGCGTTGAACGCCAGGTTTAAGCGTTCAACACTGGCTTTGGTCCTCTTGGGGCGTTGAACGCCCACTAGGGAGTAGTTTAGGCATTCAACGCCCATTTTGGGTGGTCCAATTTGAAGAAACGTATAAATCGTTATATATTTCTGGAAAACTCTGGAAATTAGTTTTTCCAATGCTATTAAGAATGCATCATTTGGACTTCTATAGCTCCAGAAATTCTCGTTCGAGTGCACGAAGGTTAGAATCTGACAGCATCCGCTATGCTTTATTTGCCTCAGAATCAGACTTTGCCAAAACTTGCTGAATTCAACGAAAATTCACCTAAAGTCATATGAAAAACACAAAAGTTCAAAGTATTATCCAAAATGTGAATTTTGCACTAAAACTTACTAAAACAGATTAAAACTTAACAAAATATATTAGAAACGCTAAGAAAATGATGCCAAAAAGCGTATAAAATATCCACTCATCAATAGGCTCAAAAGTCCTTGAGTTTATTCTTTTGTCATGCCATATCTTGGTCTTCTCCTTATAGAGCTTTGAATTCTCATTGTAACACCCTAATTAGCCTAAGCTTTACCTCGCGTCGTAAAGCAAAGGTTAATTAGAGATTAATGACAGTTCTAAGCTCATATATAATATATTTATAGAAAGAATAGTATAATCTAGAAGCCTGATGAAGGACATAGTTCAAAAATAGGATTCCAAAAGCGCAAAACGTACTAACGAAGCTACTATCTTAAGGTACAAGAAATAGATACGATATAATAAGAGATAAGTATATAATATCATAGAAAACTAGCCACAACTCGCGGAGTTGAAGTCGGCTAGCCATATACAGATATACAGAACCAGACAGTGAAAATAGCTTATACAAGTTTGTTCTCTCAAATACAAGCCTCTAGGCAAAACAAAATACAAAAGGAGAGATGTATAAACAAAGTAAACCAAAAAGACTCCAAAAGAATCCAAGATCTTCCGCTTCTGTCACCATCCACAACAACTCACCGAGGTGGATTGCGACCTACATCTGAAAAACCCAACAAAAATATGGTATGAAAACCGGAGGTTCTCAATATGGTAAGAGTGCCCGGTGATGTAGGATATAAGCCCCCGGGACGCCAAAGGCAATCCTAAGCTCAATATCCATCACAAGATTTCAAACTTAAGCTTTCTAAAGCAAATAAGCATAATTATAACAACATTAACTTAAATAAACCGGGTAATCTATCTGAGGGGATTTCTACGCTAACCAAGCACCACTGTCCCACAGTGATAAACCATTATTTTATGATTTATATTGTGTTTAATTGTGTGGTTTTATCAAATCTTTACCCACTTATTCATATGATTAACATGTATTTACAATTCCTTTCCAAAATCACTCCATGGTTGAAAACTTGCTTCCTAGAAACCTTTAATTATGTATTTTAATTCTCCTTTATCCCATTCGATTCCGTGATATGTGTGTTAAGTGTTTCAGGCTTCATAGGGCATGAATGGCTTGGAAATTAGAGAGGAGGCTTGCAAAAATGAAAGAAACACAAGAAACTAAGGAGATGACCAGCGACCAATGACGCGAGCGCATGGCCCACGCGAACGCGCAAAATCGAGAATTCGCAATGACGCAGACGCGTGCCTGACGTAAACGCGTGGATTGGAGTCTGCACGAATGACGCGAACGCGTGACAAGGAAAATCGCTAACTGACGCGAACGCATGGACGACGCATACGCATGACCTGCGCGATCTGCAAAAATAACAGAATACACTGGGGGCGATTTCGGGCAGCTTTTTGACCCAGTTTTTGGCTCAGAAACACATACTAAACCTAGGGAACATGCAGAAACTCAACAGGCATCCACAGACATTGAGATTCATCACATTAGAATTACTCTTAGTTTTAAATCTGAATTTAGATTAGTGTTACATTGATAGTTTATGCTTTTGCTTGGATTTTTGGATGCTGAGAGTCATTACCTCTGTTGAAGACATTACTTTAGTTTGTTTCCTTATTCTCTTATTTTTATTTAGTTACTCATTGACTCTGTTCAGATAATTATGTTGCATTTTGAATTTATTAATATATAGAGTTATCTTTATTTTAATTAATTTTAGTTCTCTATTTTATTTTATTTTATTATGTCTTCTCATATTTTTATGATTATTAATTTCATGTCAATGGAGTAGAATTTCAACTTGACATGGGGGTGGATTAAGAGGCGATACTTGAGTTGGAATACTCAGGTGTTTGGTTAAACTGGACGTTGTTAGCTAATTCCATACCTACTAACATTAGACCTCCCCAAGGGAGAGGGCTAGGATTTGAGGGTAAGAGTTAGTTCAATCACCATACCTTTCCTTATTTAGTAAGGGAAAATCGAGTGAGAACAACAACCTTTTTACACCACACTTGAGAAGATCCCAACAAGAATAGAAGTTCCACTAAATTATTCCCCAGTCAAGGCCTTTTATTCAGAGTATCAATAACTATTCTTAGTTTATTTTTATTGCCTCAATTTTTAATCATTTTAATTACTCGTTATCAAAACTCAATTTTTCTGAAAACCCCTAGTTAATAAAATAGCATTCTTTCCGGCAACTCGTTGAGAGACGACCTGGGACTCATACTCCTAGTATTTTATTTCTAAAATTTATGACAACCCTTTTTAAATTGGTGAGACAGATCTTAGCCGGTTAAGAGCTATACGTGCAACGCTGTTCTCTTAAATAAAATCTCTTAATTGGTTAACTTCTACCACGCATCAATTTTTGGCGCCGTTACCGGGGAGTTGCAATAGTGTGCTAAAATATTAATTGGTGTATATATTTTATTTTTATTTGCATATTTTATTTTTACTTCTGTTACCATGAGCTATTTGTTTTTCACATTGAATGACGCAATCATTGCCTGATCCGAGTTTAGTCCCATTTGATCCTGAAATTGAAAGAACTCTTTCACATATTAGACGAACTCGACGTCGGTTAGCCTCCGAGGGTGGTGAAGTAATTATTATCAATTCACCAGTCTCATTTGAGGGCGAATCTGAACCGCCATCTGAGAGCAAAACAAGCTCCTTTACTACTGATTCAGTTGATTCACGTGCAGAAACCATGGCAGCACCTAGGAGAATTACCCTCTAGGAAGCAGGAGCCCCAGATTTTACACTGCAGCAGTATAAAGTGCACCACCCGATTACAGCTATAGATTTTGAACTAAAAACCGCACTAATCAACTTGATGCCCAAGTTTCATGGCTTACCTGCTCAAGACACTATCAAGCACCTTAGGGATTTCCAGACAGCCTGTTCTACTGTTAGGCGTCATGGTGCGGATGAAACTTCTATTCTGTTAACGGCTTTCCCATTTTCTCTTGAGGGAAAGGCGAGGGAGAGGTACTACTCCCAACCTGAAGCAACTGTTACCAACTGGGATACACTCAGAAGAGAATTTTTGGAAAAATACTTCCCAGCTAAAGTCACAGATAGACTGAGAAAAGAGATCTCCTGCATTATTCAAGGTGAATCAGAGACTCTCTATGAATATTGGGAGCACTTTGATAAACCCATATTTTATGATATATTTTGTGCCTAATTTAAGTGATTTATTCAATCCTTCACTCACTTATTCATGTTAATTGCATGGTTTTACTTTCCCTTCCTTATTATGTGAGATATGTGAAAAACATCTTTCCTATGCTTTAAGAATAATTATTTTAATTATCCTTTATTACCATTCGATGCCGTGATTTGTGTGTTGAGTAGTTTCAGATCTTCTAAGGCAGGAATGACTTAAAGGATGGAAAGGAAACATACAAAAATGGAAAGAAAGCACAAAATAAAGTTTTTGAAGAAACTGGCAGCAACGCGAACGCGTGGACGACGCGGCCACATGCCCAGCGCGAAGAAAGCACGACACGAACGCGCACCTTGAGCAGAACGCAGATGACGCGGACACATGACCGAAGCGAACGCGTGATAAGGAAAACTCCAGATGACGTGACAGCGAGACCCACGCGGACGCGTGATAGAGGCCACGCACCAGAAATTACAGAAAACACAGATTAGAGGTTATAAAGTGGGGGAATGCATCCATTCAAAAGGGAGAGTCTCCAATTATTTACTTTTGATGATTTAGATGTAGTTTTTAGAGAGAGGATCTCTCCTCTCTCTCTTAGGATTAGGATTTAGGATTTTTCTTGCTTTCATGATTGTCCCTTTTTATCAGGTTCAACTTTTCTTTTTATTATCTTCTCAATTTAATTTATGAACTTTTCTATGTTACAGATAATTCTCTTAATTAATGTTATTTGAGGTATTTTAGTTTATGATTGCTCTCTTTTGTTTATGTTACTGTTACTTCCAACCTGAAGATATTTTTATTCGAGTAGATTTAATTTTCCCCTTTTGGTCTTGGTTAAGAAATCAGTAACTCAGGAGTTATCAAACTCAACGTGATCGATAATTGTTATCTTTGCTAATTAAATTAAACTTCAATAATTCCAGTCCTTTCTCAGGAATTGACTAGAACCTGAAGAACAGACTAATTAATCTACTTGATCTTCCCTTGCTTTAGTAAAGGCTAACTAAGTGGGAGTAAGACTCAATTCTCATCACCACTGATAAAGATAACTAGGATAGGACTTCCAATTTCTCATACCTTGCCAAAAGTGTGTTTTACAGTTATTTATTTATTTTACTTGTCATTCAAATTACTTGTTCCTTACTTTTAAAACCCCCAATTTACAATCTTCATAACCGATAGTAAGAACATACCACCCTACAGTTCCTTGAGAAGACGACCCGAGGTTTAAATACTTCGGTTATTAATTTTAAAGGGGTTTGTTACTTGTGACAACCAAAACATTTGTACGAAGGGATTTCTGTCGGTTTAGAAACTATATCTACAACGCAACTATTTTTATAAAATTCTTTACCAGCAAAAATCCTAACGTCATGCTTCAACAATCTCCTGGACGCATGTCCCCATCACGTGATTGGTAAACTAGTATTGATCAGCTACTTCACTCAAGGCATGAACCCCCAGGATAAGACTACACTAGAAGGTGCCAGTAATGGTTCTCTGAAAAAGTACAAAACTGCAGATGAAGCACGGCAGCTGATCAGCGACTTAGCTGAGTCCACTAGGAATCACAGACAGAGGCGCAACCCCAAAGCTGTTGCAGAGATTTCCACTAGCAAAGAGACTACTGCTCTGACCCAGAGTATATGTGAAATGACCAACCTACTGAAGTAGATGCAGTTGAATCAACAACAAGCACAACAAGCTCAGCCTTCACCACAACAAAGCCAACAGTTAGTTCCACAAAGAGTATGCGGGATCTGTGCTGATTATAGTCATTATACTGATGAATGCCTGCAGCTCCAGGAAGACAACACTGTAGCAGCCACTCACAACTTCTATGGCCAGCTTAGAGCTCTCTGCGGCTTTAAGAGTAAGAGGGAAATGGCTCGCACTCAGAGCTGGTGCCCAAGGTTCAATAAGGTTCCACACTTTAACTCGAAGTGCACGGATTGGCATCAAGTTCAATCGAATGGATCTCGAAAAATGTTTGGTTATCTTGGTGAGAATCTAATTTCTAAACCGCCCGGATGGAAAAATATAGATCAAGATGAATGCGGATTTAAAAGCAAAGTTTGGGATCCTGGAATCTATTATGACATTCATCACCCCGGGAGCCTGAGAATCTGTTTGAAGCTGCTCCGAAGCTTTACATGCCTAGTTTGGGATCCCGGAGGTTGCCGGCATTCCAAACATTGGTGGAGATTTCTGGATGAGTTTAAGCATAAGCCACCATAACAGGAAGCTCATCAAATTCCAACTTAAGGACTTAAACTAAAAGTGCTAGGTGGGAGACAACCCACCATGGTATAGTCGTTTCTTTTTCAGTTTTATTTCATGTTATTTATTTTTATTCTTTTTTTCAATTGAACCTGAATATTATTCATTAGCATTGGATACTGCATAATTGCATAATTGCATATATAAAAAAAAAGGGCGTGCGACGCGACCGCATTGCTCATGCGATCGTGTCAGTTGCGAAAACCACCTCCCACGTGTCCACGTCATTCACGCGGCCGCGTGATCTGGAAATCAGCGTAAAGATCCAACGCCCAGTAAGTTGGGCTGGAATTGTGCGGCTGTTGTGCGTTTCGCACAAAATGACCCACACGGTCGCGTCCCTGACGCGATCGCGTCACTTGCACAACACCCATCCCACGCGATAGCGTGAGTGATGCGTCCGCGTCGTGCGGATATCATGGCACCCCAGTGGAGACAGAGAGTTGCACCGAAACGACACTGGAATTGTGCGTTTCACACAATTTTTGGCGTCGCGGTCGCCTGCCCCACGCGACCGCGTCATTCATCCTTTTTCCATTCCATGTGGTCGCATCACTTACGCCATCGCGTCAACCCCCATTCCACCCCAGCCACGAGATCGCGTGCCCCACGCGATCGCGTAGATTCAAATTCATTAACCCCCCAGTGACGCGAAACCCTACCCTGTCGCGCCCCCCCAACCCCTTTCTTCTTCCTCTTCTCTGCAACCCCCCTCTCCACCCCTCGCCACCCACAACCACCACCACCGGCCGCACCACCGTCAACCACCCAGCCACGACCGCGATGCCACCCCCCTTCTTCCTTCCATCTCTTTCTTCTTCTTCTCTTCTCTTCTTCCCTCCACCACCGCTGCCCCCTCCGCAACTACTACCCCACCGCACCACCATCACCGCCGCGTAACCCACCACCAACACCCTCACCTCTTCCTTTCCTTCCCCCTAACACCTACCCCTCCCATTACCCCTACCCGAAAACCCCCTGCCTCCGAACAGCCACCACCGCTGCACCAACCGCCCCTTAACCGCCGCGTCAGCCACCACCACAACCACCCCTCTACCATCTCTCTGCCCTACTTTCATTCATACGCCTACCAGGTTCCGCCAAACGCCACTCTTTCAATTCGTAGTTAATTGCATATTTTTCCATTTATGTCAAAATTAGGCTAGTTAGATATACATGTTATAGTGGATTCTAGGTGGTTAGGTAGCCTAGGATGTGGTTAGTGGATCTAGGCCTGATTAATTGCGCTATTCTTGCTACTTGTTTTATAATTTTCGCAATTCTACTATTGCTGTGATCTAAGTATTGTTCATATGATATTCTTACTGTTCATGCTGCTATTGCGACTGCTCTTTCATGTTCATATTATTTATATCTATTTGCAGTTTATTTTAATTTATATGAACTATTCTGCTTGCTGTTTATTTTTCGGGAACATCCAATTTTAGCCAAAATGCTGCCCAATTTTTTGTAAATTATTTTGATTCTCATTCATGTATTGGTTTTGGCATTTTCAATTTTGCTTTCCTTAGCTTTCACCAAACTAATTCCTGAATGCACGGGCCCGCATTCCTATTCCTTTTGTTTCCCCGATTAATAAATCACATTATTGATGATTTGATTTCAAATTTTCGTTATTGATATATCTATATGAATAATCAACAACTTGATTTCCTTGCTTGAATATGAGTTGTATGTTGCTTCAAATTGTGAAATTCTTGTTACTTAGAAACCAATCATCTTGCCACTTACTCTGACTTTCTTTTTACTAACTCACTGATTTTTATTTCTAACCTCTTTTTCAATTTAACACCAGTTTTAACTTTCTAACAACCCCCTCTGCTTTTTGACTCACTCTTTACTTTTACTTTTTCACTCAAGGCATGTTTATGGTTTTTCCTAATTAACATGAATTCTATTTATATTACATTTTATATTGAAATTTCTCATCTCAACTTTTTAATTCCGAACCAATCCAAAATGCACAATTATTCAACTCATTTCATTATTCTACTGCTCCTTTGCCACTATGTGCTTATTTTGTTATTTGCCTACTTATTTTCCTATTTTTATTATATCCTAGATTTCTGTTTTTCAGGACGTCTGACACCCAAAGAAAAGGAAAAGGAAAGGCAACAACCGGCAAACAGAAAAGAGGAGAATCCTCTATGTCCATCCTGGACATCATGCATGATGACTCCTGGCGGGAGAAACACTTTACCCCGCAGGAGAAGGCTGACCAGCTACTCCCTGCCACTGATCCCATTAAGTTTGCAAACAGATACTGCGAGCTGAAGTATCCGGTGTTTGCAACCTCCAGGAAACTGTACCTGGAGCGGACTCTGAAAATTCCAGAAGAACTCCAGCAATACACTTCCGATCAAATCAAACAAAGAGGCTGGTTCTTCCTGGAGAGAAACCCGACAGAGGTCAATGCTTCTTAGGTAAGAGAGTTTTACTGCAATTACTTCAAAACTTCCCTAGATGCAGTGAACCTAAGAGGGAAGCAGATACTGGTCACTGAAGAGGCCATTGAGGATATTCTACAGCTTCAGCCTAAATCCGATCAGCTTGATGGTTACCAAAAGGCTGAGGTGGACATGCGCTTCATGAGGTTTGACTGGGATGCGGTCAGGGCAAGGATAGCCCTTGACCCGACTGTCCCATGGGTCATGGGTCAGAACACCACCATGCCTAAGGGAATCAAGCAGATATACTTAAATGATGAGGCTCGGCTCTGGCACCAGATCCTTAGCAACTTTATTATGCCGAGTACTCATGAGACGGAGCTACCTGCCGCTATGATCACCCTCCTCTGGTGTGTGATGGAGGGTAAGGACCTGTACCTGCCACGATTCATCCGATACTACATGGCCAGGGTCCACGTCAGAGGCACTCTCCCCTTCCCATATCTGATTACCCAGCTCGGACGTCGAGCTGACGTGCCTTGGGAGGATGCTGATGAGAAGCCACCTGCTGCAGAATGCAAGAAGATTATCCCTCACAGCACGAACTTTCTGGCTTTGGGCTACAGACCTCCATTCCTCACTGCCCCTGATGAGACAGCCACACCTTCAGCTGGCCCCTCTTCATCTACTGCTACCCCAGCTACCACCACTGCACCTCCACCTGCCTCAGAGCCAGTTTATCACCTCGTGCACCGCCTATTTGAGCAGCTAGACCAGATGGAGCGCCGCAACCGGCGCCGATATAAGAGATCTGAGAGTCGCAGCAAGCGATGCTATGAGCACCTAAAGCTGATGATATGATATGGCGGCGACATCCCTTCCGAGCCTGACACACCATCAGAGCCATCTGAGGAGGAGGCGGATGATCATGAGGCGAAGACCCATCCATAGAGAGCGGCTGAGCAGGCAGGCCCAGAGCAGGCTGCTTCACAGTAGGAGGAGCCGCATCAGATTCAGGCAGATCCTCAGACCACCACCACAGAGACTCCAGCCACCCATCTTTCCAGTGATGACACTCCTTCACATCCTGCTTGAGTGAGCATCGACGACGATGCTTTATTTTAAGTGTGGGGAGGTTGCCATCTCTGGCGTATTTTTCTTGGTGAACCACTACAGACTCTTTTTATTTTATTTTGTTATTTTTCTGTATTTTGATCTTTATTTTTATTTCTTAGTACTTATATATTGCTCTTTTCATGTATTTCTACTCTATTTCTGCATGTTGCACTTTAGTTTATATTTTAGCCAGTTAGTTTTGTTGTAATTCTAACTTATTAGTTATAGAATATGTGGATTAATTAGTATAGTTTACCCTTTTAGTATATGATAGTTTGGTTTAAATTGAAAATAAAAAGGAAGCAAACTAGAGACTTTAACATAAACAATCCACACACCTTATATATATAGCATTACATGCTAGTTAGTTAACAACATTTCATCAAGGAGAAACACTAAAACTTTAAAGCCACCCTAAGATTTACATTGAGAATAATGGGAACTCTTAATTTTTACTTGCATGACATATATAACTGAGATATGATTTTTGAGCTAGAGAACACACAGCCTGTGAGTTTTGAGCTTAACTGTATGGTTACATTCAAACCATAATATTTTATTCCTGTGTGTTTTGCCCTTCTTTTTTATTCTGATATTTTTTACTTTGTTTAATCTATATGTCCAATTATAGAATATAGATACATACCAAGAAAGTGATTGAGGCCATTGTTTGATTCTAGCTTACTTATCCCAAATTAGCCAACCTTTTACATCACCCTTGTTAGCCCCCTTGAGCTTTTAATCCCCTCTTATTCTATAAACCACATTACTAGCCTTAAGCAGAAAAACAAAATAAAAATCCCAAGTTGAATCTTTGGTTAGCTTAAGATAGAAATTTTGTATTGTTTAAGTGTGGGGAACCTTATGGGAACATGGATGATAAAAACAAAGGTAGAAAGTTAAAAAGAATAAAGACATTTCAAAATAAAAGTTTTGGGAAGCATGCTCATGTAAAATCAAAAACAATTGAATTAGCATGTGCACTAAAGAAAAAAACAAAACAAAAAAAACAAAAAAAAATTTCTATTTAAATAAAGGGAATACAAAAATTTCCCAATTGCAAAATTAAAAGGGTTCAATAGCTCATCAACATATATCTCTGCTTAAATTGTTAATTGTCTTGCAAGTTTATAAATTATTTTTCTTTCCCATCTCAATTGTAAAAGTGCTTTAATATTATCTAAGGTTTGGCTATGCATATATGACTCCTTGAGAATGTGAATTAGTTCAACTACATGTAAGTTTTATATACAAGTGAATGACAATTAGAGCTGCATGATTCATTTAGGTAGTTGCATTTAGAATAGATTGCATTGCATGAGATTCCACCACTTTAACTTTAACCTTTCTTTATCTTGGATTTAGCATGAGGACATGCTATTGTTTAAGTGTGGGGAGGTTGATAAACCCATATTTTATGATATATTTTGTCTCTAATTTAAGTGATTTTTTCAATCCTTCACTCACTTATTCATGTTAATTGCATGGTTTTACTTTCCCTTCCTTATTATGTGATATGTGAAAAACATGTTTCCTATACTTTAAGAATAATTATTTTAATTATCCTTTATTACCATTCGATGCCGTGATTTGTGTGCTGAGTAGTTTCAGATCTTCTAAGGCAGGAATAACTTAAAGGATGGAAAGGAAACATACAAAAATGGAAGGAAAGCACAAAATGGAGTTTTTGAAGAAACTGGCAGCGACGCGAACGCGTGGACGACGCAGCCGCATGCCCAGCGCGAAGAGAGAGCGACGCGAACGCGTGAATGACGCGAACGCACGCCTTGAGTAGAACGTAGATGACGCGGACGCATGACCTAAGCGAACGCGTGATAAGAAAAACTCCAGATGACGCGACCGCGTGATCCACGCAGACGCGTGACAGAGGCCACGCACCAGAAATTACAGAAAACGCTCCCAGCAATTTCTGAAGCCCTTTTTGGCCCAGATCCAAGTACAGAAAGCACAGATTAGAGGTTATAAAGTGAGGGAATGCATCCATTCAAAAGGGAGAGTCTCCAATTATTTACTTTTTATGATTTAGATGTTGTTTTTAGAGAGAGGTTATCTCCTCTCTCTCTTAGGATTAGGATTTACGATTTTTCTTGCTTTCATGATTGTCCCTTTTTATCAGGTTCAACTTTCCTTTTTATTATCTTCTCAATTTTATTTATGAACTTTTCTATGTTACAGATAATTCTCTTAATTAATGTTATTTGAGGTATTTTAGTTTATGATTGCTCTCTTTTGTTTATGTTACTGTTACTTCCAACCTGAAGATATTTTTATTCGAATAGTTTTACTTTTTCCCTTTTGGTCTTGGTTAAGAAATCAGTAACTCAGGAGTTATCAAACTCAACATGATCGATAATTGTTATCTTTTCTAATTGAATTGAACTTCAATAATTCCAGTCCTTTCTCAGGAATTGACTAGAACCTGAAGATCAGACTAATTAATCCACTTGATATTCTCTTGCTTTAGTAAAGGCTAACTAAGTGGGAGTAAGACTCAATTCTCATCACCACTGATACAGATAACTAGGATAGGACTTCTAATTTTTCATACCTTGCCAAAAGTGTATTTTACAGTTATTTATTTATTTTACTTGTCATTCAAATTACTTGTTCCTTACTTTTAAAACCCCCAATTTACAATCTTCATAACCAATAGTAAGAACATACCTCCTTGCAGTTCCTTGAGAAGGCGACCCGAGCTTTAAATACTTCGGTTATTAATTTTAAAGAGGTTTGTTACTCGTGACAACCAAAACATTTGTACGAAGGGATTTCTGTCGGTTTAGAAACTATATCTACAATGCGACTATTTTTATAAAATTCTTTACCAACAAAAATCCTAACGTCACACTTCAACAATCTTCTGGACGCATGTCCCCATCACATGATTGGTAAACTAGTATTGATCAGCTACTTCACTCAAGGCATGAACCCCCAGGATAAGACTACACTGGAAGGTGCCAGTAATAGTTCTCTGAAAAAGTACAAAACTGCAGATGAAGCATGGCAGCTGATCAGCGACTTAGCTGAGTCCACTAGGAATCACAGACAGAGGCGCAACCCCAAAGCTGTTGCAGAGATTTCCACTAGCAAAGAGACTACTTCTCTCACCCAGAGTATATGTGAAATGACCAACCTACTGAAGTAGATGCAGTTGAATCAACAACAAGCACAACAAGCTCAGCCTTCACCACAACAAAGCCAACAGTTAGTTCCAAAAAGAGTATGCGGGATCTGTGCTGGTTATAGTCATTATACTGATGAATGCCTGTAGCTCCAGGAAGACAATACTGTAGCAGCCACTCACAACTTCTATGACCGCCCAAATCAAGGATACAATCAACAAGGTGGCAACTACAACCAAAGTGGCAACTACAACCATGGATGGCAGGACAACTCCAACCAAGGCTGGAGAGATAACTCTAACCATGGCTGGAGGGATAACTTTAACAGAGGAGGCAGAGAAAATAATGGAAACTAGAGGTGGAATAACAATAATAACAAGAAACAGCAGAATCAGAACCAACCTTACAGAGCACCTCACCTAAGACAATCACAAGGACCCCAGCAAACCCAACAATAAGTTTCTCAGACTGCTTATTCTAGTTCCTCATCAAATGACGATATGCTCCGTTCTCTTGCACAAGGACAACAAGACATGCATGCTCAGCTGAACTCTAGTCTGAATGGCTTAACTGCCACTTTACAAGCTCTCGTCTCTCGGATGGATTCCTCACTTAATTCCACACATCAACCTACAAGCTCTAATGGAATTCCTTCTCAACCACTGCCTAATCCCAAGGGTGGCATCAATGCCATCACTCTAAGGTCCGGAACCACATTACAGGAAAGGAACCATGAAGAGCCAAACCCACCAGAAAACGTGCCAGCAGAGGATGTGGTGGAAGTGGAAGAAGCTGAAGAGGACGTGCAAGACATAGTTGAAGAAGAAGAAGCTCAACCACAGAATGAAGCACCAAGGGATGCTGAAGCTGCAAATCACGCCCTCCCTATCCCATTTCCACAACTTGCAAGGAAATCCAGAAAACAGATAGAACTTGACCCAAAAATGGTTGAAATATTCAAAAAGGTCGAGGTAACTGTTCCCCTTTTTGATGTTATTCAACAGGTACCTAAATACACAAAGTTTCTAAAGGATTTGTGCATACATAAAGATAAAATAATGAATTAGAAACTATTCCTTTAGGTAGTTCTATATCTACTTTAATGGGAAATATACCTGAAAAATGTAGTGATCCAGGTCCATGTATGGTTAGCTGTACCATTGGAGGTGTGATATTTTCTGACTGTATGTGTGATTTAGGAGCATGTGTTAGTATAATGCCTTTGTCAATATATGATACCTTGAGGCTCCCTCCCTTAATAAGGTCGGCAGCTCATTTTGTGTTAGCAGATAAAAGCATTATTACAGTAGTTGGAATTGCTGAAGATGTACTAGTGAGCATTAAAGGGCTTACATTTCCCATTGATTTCTACATCCTAGAAATGCCCCCTAATGACTCAGGTAGACCATAAACAATCCTGCTTGGAAGACCATTCCTGAAGACTTCAAAGTTCAAGCTGGATGGATTCTCAGGAACTTACTCCTTTGAGATAGATGGCAGAACAGTGAGTTTCAGTTTAAATGAAGCTATGAAGCACCCTCCGGAAGATCATTATATCTTCCAGTGCGACATTATTGATGAAACTGTAGCTAAAGTTCACCAGGAAGAATTAGAAGAGAAGTACATGGAGCAAGGTCCAAGTGTGGGGACACTTTCTGAAAACAATGAGAAGACTTTACCATTATCACCAGCCTCGGATGATCCAGAGCCTTGCTATGAGTAGAAACTAGAATTAAAGCCCCTTCCTTCAGACCTTAAGTATGCTTACCTTGAGGACAAGCAGAAGTTCCCAATCATCATTGCAAGGGAACTCACTTCTCAACAGGAAGAACAGCTACTCAGTGTGCTGAGAAAACATAAGAAAGCAATTGGATGGAGCTTGGCGGATATAGTAGGCATTAGCCCCCAAGTTTGTGAACACAGAATATTCTTAGAAGAAGGAGCAAAACCTATCCGTCAGCCTCAAAGAAGATTGAATCCCACCATCTTAGAAGTTGTCAAGAAAGAAGTAACTAGATTACTTGAAGCGGATATCATTTACCCCATCTCAGACAATGAATGGGTTAGTCCAGTACAAGTGGTGCCCAAGAAGTCTGGAGTCACAACAATAAGAAATGAGCACGGAGAGCTCTTGACAACTAGAGTGCAGAATTCATGGAGAGTTTACATTGACTATAGGCGTCTCAACCAAGCCACTCGCAAGGATCATTATCCCTTGCCATTCATTGATCAGATGCTTGATCGCCTGTCAGGTAAATCTCATTATTGTTTTTTAGATAGTTATACAGGCTACTTTCAAATTCATATAGCTCCTGAAGATCAAGAAAAGACTACTTTTACATGTCCTTTTGGGACTTATGCTTATAAGAGAATACCCTTTGGCTTATGCAATGCACCTGCTACTTTCCAAAGATGCATGATGAGTCTTTTCTCTGATCTTATTGAGAACTGTATGGAAGTTTTTATGGATGATTTTAGCATATATGGTAATTCATTTAGCCTTTGCTTAGATAGTTTATCTAGAGTGTTAGACAGATGTGTTAGTACAAACCTTGTATTAAATTTTGAAAAATGTCACTTTATGGTCAAACAAGGAATTGTACTAAGACATGTTGTGTCTAATACTGGCATTTCTGTAGATCCAGCAAAGGTGGGTGTTATTTCTAGTTTACCTTCCCTCCTCTGTGAGGGAAGTCCGTTCATTCCTTGGCCATGCAGGTTTTTACAGGATATTCATTAAGGACTTCAGTAAGGTAGCATTACCCTTGTCCAGATTGCTGCAGAAAGAAATTGAGTTCGAGTTCAGTGAAAGCTGTATGCAAGCGTTTGATAAGCTGAAGACTGCCCTGACTCAAGCTCCAATTGTGAGAGGACCAGACTGGAGCCATCCATTTAAAATTATGTGTGATGCTTCCAACCATGCAGTAGGAGCAGCGCTGGCTCAGCGCAAAGGTAACGACCCTTTTGTAATTGCTTATGCATCTAAGACTCTAGATGCTGCTCAGCCTAATTATACCACTACTGAAAAAGTGCTTCTTGCTATTGTTTTTGCTCTGGATAAATTCCGAGCCTATTTACTTGGTACTAAGGTAGTAGTGTACTCAGACCATGCAGCTCTAAAATATTTATTAGCTAAAAAGGAGTCCAAACCAAGGCTAATATGTTGGATACTGCTGTTACAAGAATTTGATTTAGAAATTAAGGACAGGAATGGTAACCAGAATTTAGTGGCAGACCACTTGAGTCGCCTTGAGCACATTAAGGGTGACTCCACTCCTATAAATGATAATTTCCCATTTGATAGCTTACAAGCAGTATCTGAAGTGGTTCCTTGGTATGCACCTGTAGCTAATTATCTAGTTAGCCACAGTTTTCCTCCAAATTTTACTAAGCATCAGAGAGACAAGCTAAAAAGCGAGTCCAAATATTATATATGGGACGATCCATATTTATGGAGGTGTGGTGCTAACCAGGTAATTAGACAGTGTGTGCCTCAATCAAAATTCCAGTCCATTTTAGAGACCTGCCACTCATTTGAGAGTGGAGGACATTTTGGCCCTCAAAGAACAGCTAGAAAAATTCTAGACTGTGGATTCTGGTGGCCTACTCTTTTTAAAGATGCTACTGAATTTTCTAAATCTTGTTCCCCATGCCAAAAGTTCGGTAATATATCCAAGACGGATGAGATGCCTCAACAGCTCAAGCTTTTTTGTGAAATTTTTGATGTTTGGGGCATTGACTTCATGGGTCCGTTTCCAAATTCTAATGGTTACTTTTATATACTGTTAGCCGTAAATTATGTTTCTAAGTGGGTGAAAGCAATTCCTACCCATACTGATGATGCTAACACTGTTGTTTCCTTTGTTAGAAACCATATTATCTGTCGCTTTAGGTCACTACGAGCAATCGTGAGCGATCAAGGCACCCATTTTTGTAACAGGAGACTAACAGGATTACTGAAAAAGCATGGGATAATTCACAAAGTAGCAACAGATTATCATCCCTAGATCAATGGGCAAGCAAAAGTCTCTAACAGAGAAATTAAACGTATTCTGGAGAAGATAGTAAAACCTCAGAGGAAAGACTGGAGTGCCAGGCTACAAGACGCACTCTGGGCATATAGAACAGCGTACAAGACACCCATTGGGATGAGCCCCTTCCGCTTGGTATATGGAAAGGCTTGCCACCTCCCCGTAGAAGTGGAACACAAGGCTTTCTGGGCTGTAAGGGAATGCAACATGAATCTTACAAAAGCTGGTGCTGAAAGAAAGCTACAACTAGCAGAACTAGAGAACATCCGCCTAGAAGCATATGACAGCTCCAGGCGTTACAAGGAGAAAATGAAGGATGTCCATGACAAGCACATTAAAAGAAAAGAATTCAGACCAGGGGAGTTAGTTCTACTATATAACTCCAGACTGAGGCTCATGCCAGGTAAACTGAGATCAAGATGGGAAGGTCCATACAGAGTAGAGAAGGTAGAGCCATACGGAGTTTCCACCTGCGTCATCTTACTAACTCCAAATTTCTAAACGTCAATGGACATCGCCTAAAGCTTTATCATGGTGAGAAGATAAAGAATCAAAAGGAACTAGAGATCTTCCTCTTGGAAGACCCACCAAGAGAAACAGAATGAACCTAGAAAGCGTCCAACTTAAGGACGTAAAAACAAAGTGCTAGGTGGGAGACAACCCACCATGGTATGATCGTTCCGTTTCAGTCTTAGTTTTGTTTTTACTTTATTTTTATGATGTTAATGACTCCTCTCATCATCCCTGCATATAGCTGCACATAGTTTGCATGAGCACTCTGCATTTTATTTAAAAAAAAATGCATTTGACGCGGCAGTGTCGCTGACGCGTCCGCGTCACCAGGGCGTATTGAAGAAAAGAGAATTGGACAAAGAGTCACGCAAAAGCGTGGCTGGAGGCGTGCCTTATGCACAAACATGCCCACGCGTCCGCGTCTCCCACGCGGCCAAGTCATTTGAAAAATAGTCTCCCACACGTCCGCGTCACCCAGGCGAACGCGTGACCCTCAAAATCGACGTAAAAAGGGTGTATGGCAGCAAGTAATGATGGAGTGGGACTGGAGTGATGCTAGAAGCACCAGCCCTGTCACGCGACCGGGTCAAACACGCGATCGTGTCACCCTAAGTTTTGGCAAAATGAGTTTAACACAGAGAGTTGCGCGAACGCATCGCTACCCTCGCGCCATTCGCACATTTCAGGTCACGCGACCGCGTCACCCACGCGTCCGCATCCCCTGTATTTATCGCACATTACGCGATCGCGTCACTCACGCGTCCGCGTCACGTGCGGTGCACAGAATTTCCAGATCAGCCAAAATATCTTATCTTTTCTTCCCCAAATCCTAATTTTTCTTATCCCTTCTTACTTCTTTCTTCCCCCTTCTTCCTTCTCTATTCATTCTCACTTTTTACCCTTTTCTCTTCCTTTCACATCCATTATCAAGGTTCTTTTCTTTCTCTCTCTATTTTCATTTTTTAATTATTTATATTTATGTTTACTTCTTCTTTTTCTTTCATTATCTACATTCTATTTTCCTTTTAATTTTCTTTTTATTCCTTTAATTGGTGTTAGAAATTTATTTGGGTCATTATCTTCTTTCACATTTTGGTTGTAGATTATCATGGATTTGTTTGACAATTCATATTACCTTTTAAAGGGTTACTTGCATGTCCTATTTTATATTTTCAAAAACATATTTACCATGCATGCTATGTGTTTGTGGAAAAGCCCGTATGGCATCATGCACTACTTTTATGTTATCCTACTACTTTAATGCCTGTTTTTCAAAGAATCCCTTTTATATTTATTAATTTAATTTAATTATCAATACAAACAGGTTATTTGTTTGAAAGACTTGGTAATCTAACTTGGACATTGAATGCTTGATCTATGCTACTCATGCCTTTGCCAGCATGCCATTAAACATCTTGCATTTAATTATAATCACATGCACTTGCTATGTTTCCTTTGATGAACTTTTCACATGTAGTCTAGACCATGTGTTAACGATATCCTTCCTTACCGTGCATTGATTACCACTCATAATATTCGCTCCCTTGCTCGAACCGTTCACTTTACATCTCACTTTCTCTTTCCTTTTTCAGGATGGCCACCAAGAAAGGAAAGGAGAAAGCTACTCCCAAACCACCAGCAAGGAGAGGTGCAAAAAGAGCATTAGTGGCAGAGCCATCTTCAACAGCAGTAAAGCCCTCAACAAAAAGAATCAAGAGGATTATCAAGGTCGACGAAAAAGAAAAAGCCTTTCCAGCAAAGGACACTGTGCGGTTTCCTAACTGCTACTGTGAGCAGATGTTCCCCATCCTGGCAGAGAGGAATTACAACAATGAATACCTTCTCATCCTTCCGACCCGCATTGCTGAATTTGTTGAGCCGCAAATTGAATGAAGACAATGGGGATTCCTACGAAGACAGCCACGGCAGGTTAATCTTTCATAGGTAGTAGAATTCTACTCCAACTTTCACATGCCAACCATGTAGTCTGTCTATGTCCATCAGAAGCAAGTCCCCATAACTGAAGAGGCCATTCAACAAGCTTTAGATCTTCCCCTTGCTCCAGAAGGATTGGACGCATTCCAAGAAGTCTCACTCAAGCGCCAAACATACCAATTTAACTGGGACGCCGTTCTCAGAGTTATAGCACAACCTGGCAGCAGATGGATCTACGGATACCATCGATCCGACCAAAAGGGATATCGACTTCAGCACTTACCTTGGAGACTCGAGCATGGGCACAGATTATGTCTCATTATGTCTTTCTGAGCACTCACGAGTACTCCTTCACTGCAGACATGGCTATTTTACTCTGGTGTATCCTTACAGACCAGCACCTAAACTTACCAAGACACATCCAGAATGCAATGGGACACGTACAAATTGCAGGCAACTTACCTTTTCTCGCCTTGGTTTCAGATCTCATCTCAGTAGCCGGAGTCTCCTACAGAGCTGGGGACACCAAAGCCATACTCCCACGGGATGATTAGTACGTCCCTAACGGGAAATATATCAGACCACCAGCAGCTACTACAAGCCAGCCTACAGAACCGGCTGAAGACATTCCTCCTTCAACACCACAAGCACCTACAATAAACCAGCTGCTCTATCAGATACTTGAAAGGTTGGATCGGCAGGAACAGAAAGCAAAGCTACGAGAACGGCGTAACAAGTGCCGATTCACATACCTCAAGGAGATACTTTTGGGAAACTACAAAGACCCAGACACCTCGGAATCCACTTTATTTACCAGCACAGGGAGCCATGACGATCCCGATGGTGGAGATGCTGCTACCAACCCCCCTTTGTTCCTGACAGATGGCACCGAGGACGGTGCAAAGTCTTATGTGTGGGGAGGTCGGTCAATACCTGACTTCTAAAGGTAATTTCTTTTCCTTCAACACCAGTGAAGAACGGAAGATTGACGGTTTAGAATTCAGAATAAATTCCCGTTGTAAGTATAGTTTCTAAACCAAGCAATTATCCTTTCTTACAAACGTTTTGGTTGTCACAAGTAACAAACCCCTTAAAAATTGATAACCGAAGTATTCAAACCTCGGGTCGTCTTCTCAAGGAATTGCAGGGAGGTATGTTCTTATTATTGGTTATGAGTTTTGTAAATTGGGGGTTTTGAAAGTAAGGAACAAGTAATTTAAATGACAAGTAAAATAAATAAATAACTATAAAATATACTCTCGGCAAGGTATGAAAATTCGGAAGTCCTATCCTAGTTATTCTTATGAGAATTAAAGTTAATCCCACTTAGTTAACCTTTACGAAAGCAAGGGAAAGTCAAGTGGACTAATTAGTTAGATTTCCCAAGTCCTAGCCAACTCCTAAGGAAAGACTAGAGTTAGTGGAATTCAATTCAATTAGCAGACATAACAATCAATCACGATAAGTTTTATAACTCAAGAGCCTCCAGTTAATCAATTAAATCCAAGGATATAAAAAGGCTAAATAAGAATCATAAATCTGAGATACCTCAATTGTATTAATAAGAGAAAATCAATCTAAACACAAATAGTTCATAAGCCCATTTGGCAACATAAGTAATTAAAGAAAAGCATTGAAGTATCTGAAAGTAAAAGAGAAATATAAAGTAAAAGGAATATTGAACCTGAGAAGAAGTTGAAATAATTAAGTTGAAATAATAAGAAATCGCTGGAGAAGAAATCTGCCACGCTGATTCCCGTCACTGCGACGCGTCTGTGTGGAGCACGTGTTCGCGTCGCCTAGCTTCAGGGCAGCTATGACAAATTATATATCAAATCGAAGCCCCGGATGTTAGCTTTCCAACGCAACTGAAACCGCATCGTTTGGACCTCTGTAACTCAAGTTATGACAGTTTTAGTGCGAGAGGGTCAGGCTGACAACTTTGCAGTTCCTTCAACTTCTTGTATTCCTTCCACTTTTGTATGTTTTCTTTCCATCCTCCAAGCCATTCCTACCCTGTAAATCCTGAAATCACTTAACGCACATATCAAGGCATCTAATGGTAATAAGAGAGGATTTAATATTAGCAAATATAAGGCCAAAGAAGCATGTTTTCAATCATAGCACAAATTAGTTGCATGCATGCTCTACTTGATTGAAAATAATAAGTTTCTTCTAAGACCCTATTTTTTGAAAAATTTCACTAATTTAAATCAAAACCTTTGTGTAAACTTGTTTGAAGTTGTATTTGGAAC
Source organism: Arachis ipaensis (assembly GCF_000816755.2). Lineage (NCBI taxonomy): Eukaryota > Viridiplantae > Streptophyta > Magnoliopsida > Fabales > Fabaceae > Arachis > Arachis ipaensis. The sequence continues at coordinate 74,002,046 of NC_029791.2, forward strand.
ATAGTTTAAAGCTAGAACACACAACCTGTGAGATTTGAGCTTAATTACATGGTTACATTATTTAACCATAAATATTTTATTCTTGTGTGTTTGCTTCTCTATGATTGTAAACTTATTTTGTTTCATCCTATATGTCCAATGTTTAATATGTTATATGCATGCGTATGATTGAGGCCATTATTTGTTTAGCTCACTTATCCCAAATAAGCCTACCCTTTAAATTTCCTTTGTCAGCCACTTTGAGCCTTTTTATCCCATTTGTTCTATATTTTACCATATTACTAGCCTTAAGCGGAAAAATAATTAAATATCTCAATTGAATCTTTGGTTAGCTTAAGATAGAAATTGTGTGTTAATTGAGTATGGGAAGATTGTGGGAACAAGGGTTAATAAGGGGATGCTTCATGATAAAATAATGAGAATTTAGGTACCTACTCATGTGAAACTATGAAAATTTAAAATCCATGTGCATTGATAAGCTATTCTTATTTTAATTAAAAAAAATTATTTAAATAAATATAAGGGGACAAAATTATCCCGATTCTAAGTTAAGTTAAGTTCAAAGATCAATGCATGTGTGACAAAAACTAAATGAAAGCTGATGCATGAGTATGTAATGCAAAAGTGAAGACTATGGGTAGCTAGGAATGATTCTAAAGTTATATAGAGTATATATATATTAGGTGAAAGCTTAGGTTAATTAAAGATTCAATTTATAAAGCTTATTTAGCAATATACATATATCCTCACCCTTACCTTAGCCCCGTTACAACCTTGAAAAGACCTCATGATGTTTGCATTGGTATGTTAAATATTGTTGATTGGTTAGGTGAATAACAAAAATTTAGAAAGCATGACTAGAGAAGAGTAGAGTGATTACCCTATACACTTGAGACTAGAGTGCACATACACTACCAGTAAGGGTTCAGTGCTTAATTCTATATTCCCTGCTTTCATGAGCTGTCTTCTTACAATGTTACCTGTATTTACTATATGAATTAAGTTAGTGAAATCTAATTTATAATTATCTTGAAGAGCTTATTTACTTTTAACCAAGTAGACAAGAAGCATATAATTGCATTTACATACAATATATATATATGTTTCATTGCATTGCATGAGTTCTACATGTCCCTACTCATTCACTTTATCTCCTTCAACTAAGCATGAGGACATGCTAATGTTTAAGTGTAGAGAGGTTGATAAACCATTATTTTATGATTTATATTGTGTTTAATTGTGTGGTTTTATCAAATCTTTACCCACTTATTCATATGATTAGCATGTATTTACAATTCCTTCCCAAAATCACTCCATGGTTGAAAACTTGCTTCCTAAAAATCTTTAATTATGTATTTTAATTATCCTTTATCCCATTCGATGCCGTGATATATGTGTTAAGTGTTTCAGACTTCATATGGCATGAATGGCTTGGAAATTGGAGGAGGCTTCCAAAAATGGAAGGAACACAAGAAACTAAGGAGATGACCAGCGAGCAATGACGCGAGCGCATGGCCCACGCGAACGCGCGAAATGGAGAATTCACAATGACGCAGACACGTGCCTGACGTAAACGCGTGGATTGGAATCTGCACGAATGACGCGAACGCGTGAACCACGCAAACGCATGACAAGAAAAATCGCTAACTGACACGAATGCATGGACGATACGTACGCATGACCTGCGCGATCTGCAAAAATAACAGAATACGCTGGGGGCAATTTTGGGCCAATTTTTGACCCAGTTTTTGGCCCAGAAACACATACTAAACCAAGGGAACATGCAGAAACTCAACAGGCATCCACAGACATTGAGATTCATCACATTAGGATTACTCTTAGTTTTAGATCTGAATTTAGATTAGTGTTACATTGATAGTTTATGCTTTTGCTTGGATTTTTGGATGCTGAGAGCCATTACCTCCGTTGAAGATATTACTTTAGTTTGTTTCCTTATTCTCTTATTTTTAATTAGTTACTCATTGACTCTGTTCAGATAATTATGTTGCATTTTGAATTTATTAATATATAGAGTTATCTTTATTTTAATTAATTTTAATTCTCTATTTTATTTTATTTAATTATGTCTTCTCATATTTTTATGATTATTAATTTCATGTCAATGGAGTAGAATTTCTACTTAACATGGGGGTTGATTAAGAGGCGATACTTGAGTTGGAATGCTCAAGTGTTTGGTTAAATTGGACGTTGTTAGCTAATTCCATACCTACTAACACTAGACATCCCCAAGGGAGAGGACTAGGATCTGAGGGTAAGAGTTAGTTCAATCACCATACCTTTCCTTAGTAAGGAAAAATCGAGTGAGAACAACAACCTTTTTACACCACACTTGAGAAGATCCCAACAAGGATAGAAGTTCTACTTAATTATTCCCCCAGTCAAGGCCTTTTATTCAGAGTATCAATAACTATTCTTTGTTTATTTTTATTGCCTCAATTTTTAATCATTTTAATTACTCGTTATCAAAACTCAATTTTTCTGAAAACCCCTAGTTAATAAAACTCTTTCCTGTAACTCGTTGGGAGACGACCTAGGACTCATACTCCCAGTATTTTATTTCTAAAATTTGTGACAACCCTTTTTAAATTAGTGAGACAGATCTTAGCCAGTTAAGAGCTATACGTGCAACGCTGTTCTCTTAAATAAAATCTCTTAATTGGTTAACTTCTGCCACGCATCACACAACCTTCACCAACCTATCCTCCATGCGTTCCCATCGCCATCGCCTTCCGAACCTTCTCAATCCCAGTAGAAAACACAGGTAATATACAATGCAAGTAAAACACAAGTAGAAGCATATAAGGCAATAATTCAAATTGCAAATAGGCATGTTATACAAATAGGCAAACCATTTCAAATAGTCAAAGCATGCAAACAAATAGGAAATGCATATGATGAATGCCTGCCCTACTGGCTGTGATATTACATTGTCGGTTCAACTGCCAACCCGACACATCTCCATGGACATCGCCCTTCGGAATTCTCATATGGGAACCCCCAAGATATAGTGCTCGGATTACTGTCCAGGTACCGGTGCCTGCACGCTCTATAGATCCGAAGGGATGCGAGCGGGATACTCTTGCCACAAACCTCACATCTCAACGCAAGCAGGACGAACCACCACCCTCATGCTGCCGCCGCTACCTCGACAGGTGGGATCTAATCGCCATCCCTGTTGGGCGCAACGTGTCTCATAATCTCAATATAAAAACAATATATCAGTATATTTTCAGAAAATATTTTCAGTATACATGGATCCATCATCTCAATCCGAGTGCCCGACTTATCTCAACCACTATCCATTCATATTTCAATTTCCACACATCAGCAGTTCATCATTCCTCAGCACGCCAGAAACCAAGGCCTCCATTTTCTAAGTTTTCCAAATGATATCATCTAATATCCCTACATTCTTTCCCAATGTTTTAAAAGTCTAAAACTAGGCCCAAGAGTCTAAGAATAGTGTTAAAGAGGCTTACAACCTTGTTGGGGAGGTAGAATAGTTGAAAACAAGGAAAAATTTGAGAAACAGGGCATGTGCGGCCACACAGGAGTGTGCGCGCGCATGCTCCTGAGAGTTCTAAAATGTGTGCATCCGCACAGGGGTGTGCGTACGCACAGGTGTCAAAACTTACATAATCTGTTCACTCGCACAACCTGTGACAGCACCCCCAATAGACGGGCCTTCCCAATGTGTGCGTCCGTACAGGTTGAAATTCTTCCTTAGATATGTGCGTGCACACAGGTTTGTGCATCTGCACATATCAAAATTTTCGCAGGTTGTGCGTCTGCACAAGGCTGTGCGTGCACACATATCAGAAATCATAAAATTCTGCAACTTAGCAGAATTTCAGATTTTTAACACCAACGTTGAATGATCATAACTTCCTCTACAAAATTCCAATTTTCACAAACTTTATATCGATTTAAAGGGTTTTCAATGATCTTTAATTCTAAACAAATTTCAATCAATTTCGGAAACCGAAGCAAAATTTCCTTTTTACACAATTTTCACATATACCCAAATTTACCAAATTCACAAGCCACATCTAACTAGATCAATACCGAACTTCCATTTCCAGCATAATCTACTCTTTTAAATCACATTGCACTATTCTCAATCATCAAACACCAAATATGTGACACTAAACTCAATTGTTCCACCAACACATTTACCAACCATCAATTTATTCCTATCAATTCTGATCATCAATTTCATTCAAACTTATATCAATATCCCACCACATACAATCATTCAAATCATCAAACATCACAACTCAACATTGTCATTTCCCAATAAAACAACATCAATTTAGCATACAAATTCAACCAACTATCATCAACAACCATATAAATCCAACCTATCCTATAGGTCACTAGCCTAAGTGTACATGAATATCATATACTACATAGAGGAAACCGAAACAATACCTTAGCCGATTCTCTATATGCACCAAAACTCCAATTTAGCACAAACAAGCTCCCAACCATAATCTAAGCATTCAATTCCACTCCAATAAGCACAATTAAGTTCCAATAGCTCCCAAAGCCACAACAATCAAACTATATGCATATAAATCACCTCAAATCAACCTAGGATTCCAATTAAACATAAATTCACAAGGGTTTAGTGGTTCTTACTTTTTTAACAGATATAATAGCAAAAATCCAAGGCTAAGCAAGGATTAGAGCAAACCTAAACATCTAAAATCACAAAAACTCACTTAATCACAAACCCTATAAACTGAAATTTTTGAGAGAAGAATAGAAACAATTTCGTGGTTACCTCTCTAGTTTCTTGTATGGGTTTTGTAGAGCTCTTCACGAGGAACGCGTAGCTGCAAACATTGCGGTGATCGGAGCTTTGTAGCTCAAGTTATGAGCTAGAGAAGAAGATGATAAATAATGTTCCTAGGGTTTCTTCTTCCTCTCTTCTTTTCAGCATGAGTGTGTGTTTAAATGTCTAATGGGCTGATGGGTTCATTAATGGCTCTATTTATATGTTGGGCTTGGGCCCAACTTGGGCCCGGTCCAACCCGTTAGCATTTTTAGCCCGTTTGGTCCAACTTCGGGCCAAACCTTTAAAATTAGCACCCGGTTTTCCATTTCTAATGTTTTTCTAAGGTTTTTGACGGTTTTTACTTTTTCTCGTGCGGTACCAAGCAGACTTGAACCGGTTCAACTGGTTCAACTGCTGGTTCGTAGTTTTTTACGGTTTTTTGCAGAAAGCATATTTTCTGACTCAGAAAAACTCACTGAGTCTGAAAATCACCTTTAAATCCTCAAATTCTCTCTCTAAATTTTTGGAATCTAATTTGGGCGATATTAATTACTTAATTAACCGGTTAATTAATTGTGGTTCTTACATTCTCCCCACCAAATAAAAAATTTGCCCTCAAAATTTGAATTACCTGAGAAAATCTCGGGGTAATCCTTTCGCATCTCGGATTCCAATTTCCAAGTGTGCTCTTCAACTTCTGCTCGCTCCCAAGCAACTTTAACCAATGGAACATCCTTTCCTCGTAGCCTCTTGGGTTCAACTTCTTGGTCTTGATTTCTCTTCCAATCCCAGTTGTCGGTGTAACCCTAAGGAATATGTGCTCTCCCACTTCAAACACTAACGGTTTCCTTCTCTGATCCGCATAACTCTTCTGTCTACTCTGAGCAGTTAGAATCCTTGCACGAATCTTCTTAATATTCTCAGTAGTTTCCACTATCAAATCTGGACCCAATACACTTACTTCACCAAATTCATACCAACAAAGTAGAGATTGGCACTTCCTCCCATACAAGGCCTCATACGGAGCCATTCCAATGCTCACATGAAAGCTGTTGTTGTACGCAAACTCCACCAATGGCATTTAACAATCCCAACTTATGGGTTGATCCAAAACACATGATCTCATCATATCTTCCAATGTTTTAATAGTCTTTTCCAATTGTCCATCAGTTTGCGGATGATATGCAGTACTGAGACATAGCTTTATACTGAAAGCTCTTTGGAAAGCTCCCCAAAACCTTGAAGTGAATCAGGGATCACAGTCCGAGACTATGCTCAACGGCACACCCTGTAACCTTACTATCTCCTTTATATACAACCTTGCTAACTCCTCCATAGAACAACTCACTCGGATAGACAGAAAGTGAGCATATTTGGTTAAGCGATCCATGATCACCCAAATCGCATCAAATCCTAACCTAGTCCTCGATAAACCGGTCACAAAATCTATTGCAATTCCTTCCCACTTCCACTGAGGAATCTCAAGTGGTTGTAGCATTCCTAACGGTTTCTGGTGCTCTATCTTTACTTTCTGGCAAGTCAAACACTTGGATACCACTGTAGCCACATCACCCTTCATCCCAGGCCACCAGAACATCTTCTTTAAGTCATAATACATCTTCGTGCTTCCGGGATGAATAGAAAATCCACTATTGTGAGCTTCCGGCAACAAATATTGTCTCAAACTTCCAATATCCGGTATGCAAATTCTCCTCTTTTATCTCCACAAACCTTCATCATCCTTAGTGAATTCTTTGCTCCTCTTATCACCAACTGGTTGACACGATTGCTGAAGCTTCTGCTCATCTTGCTGAGCCCTTTGTATTTCTGATTTAAACGTGCTTGAGATTTGTAACTGGTTCAAACAAGCTCTTCTGGCAACTTCACCAATATCCAGCTTAAGATCCACAAACTTATCTACTAGCTCCTCTTCCTTAATCCTCATCCAAGCTATTGTCAAGGACTTCCGACTCAAAGCGTCTGCTACCACGTTTGCCTTTCTGGGGTGATAACTTAACTCGAAATCATAATCTTTATGCAACTCCATCCACCTTCTCTAGCGCATATTAAGCTCTTTCTGATCAAAGATGTACTTGAGACTCTTATGTTCAGAAAAGATGCTAAACCTTACTCCGTACAAGTGGTGTCTCTAAATTTTCAATGCAAACACAATCGCCGCTAATTCCAACTCATGAGTGGGGTAATTCACCTCCTGCGGTCTCAGCTGATGCGATGCATAAGCCACCACATTCCGGTGTTGCATCAACACGCAACCCAAACCTTTCAGTGACGTATCACAATATACTTCGAATGGTTCATACGGTTCTGGCAAGATTAAAACAGGTGCTGAAGTTAACTTCTGCTTCAAAGTTTGAAAACTCTCTTCACACTCTGACGTCCACACGAAAGGCGCTTCTTTCCTTGTCAACTTTGTCATTGGTAATGCAATCCGAGAAAATCCTTCAATAAATCTCCGGTGATATCCGGCTAAACCCAAAAAGCTCATAACTTCCATCACCGTCGTCAGTCTTTCCTATTCCATTACCGCTGCTACCTTAAAAGGATCTACCGCTACTCCTCCTTTGCTCACTATGTGGCCTAAGAACTTTACGTCCTCCTTCTAGAACTCGCACTTTGACAACTTAGCGTACAACATCTGCTCCTTTAGGATTTGCAACACAATCCTCAAGTGTTCCTCATGCTCCTTTGCCGTCTTAGAGTAAACTAAGATGTCATCTATGAAAACCACCACGAATTTATCCAAAAAGGGACAAAATACTCTGTTCATGTAATCCATGAAAACAGCAGGTGCATTCATTAATCCAAAGCACATCACCGCAAACTCGTAGTGTCCATAGAGTGTCCTAAACGCAGTCTTAGGGATATCATCCTCTTTCACCCTTATCTGATGGTAACCAGATCTCAAATCAATCTTGGAAAACACTCCAGCTCCTTGCAATTGATCCATCAAGTCATCTATCCTTGGCAGCGGGTACTTATTCTTCACAGTCACTTTGTTCAACTGTCGGTAATCCATGCACAAACGCATTCCTCTATCCTTCTTCTTTACCAATAACTGTCTGATGCGGAGTATGTACATGCAGATCAAAAGGTAACTCTGATACTTTCAAGCCTAATTCCTCAACTTTAGCAAATGAAATAAACGAATGCGAAGCTCCAGTATCATTGATGAGTCCATATTTTTCGGTATATTTTGGTTTGATTTGAATGGATTTCATCATATAAACCCACATTTATTCATCCAAATAGCATGCTTTTGTGTTCTCTCCCTTAATTGTGCCTAAATGTGAAAACATGCTATTTTGTGCTTATTTTAATCACTTTTATCCCACTTTTATGCCATTCGATGCCATGACATGTTTGTTGAGTGATTTTAGGTCCTAGCGGAAAGTTTGGCAAGGCAAAAGTGGAAGGAAGAATGTACAAAGGGAGAAAACATGAAGAAAACAAAGGAGAAGCACACATTGGAGTGTGCATACGCACAACCACCTGTGCGTACGCACAAAAGCCACAAAACCATGTGTGCATACGCACGACAACCTGTGCATACGCACAAGAAGAAAATCAGCATATGTGTGGGCTTTTTTTTAGGCCTCCAAGGCCCAATTTTGGGACTTTCTGAAGCTGATTGAGTGCTATATGAAGGAAGGCCTTACTCCATGTGAAGGGGGGAGAAATTAGGGTGAGATTAGCATTATGTAGGTTATTTTCTAGAGAGAGAGGCTCCCCCTCTCTCTAGAATTAGGGTTCTTTAGTTTAATTTCCTGTAATTTCTACTTTTAATTCTTGTTTCTATTTACTTTTCCTTGTCATTTATTGTTATTGCTTCTTTATTCTTCTCCATTTCTCTTGTCATTTCCTTTATTTTGTCAATTTTCCATTTTATGAATACTCTTGTATTTCTTTAATTCCAATTAATGCACTTTATGTTTTATGTTCATTTATTGCTTTCCTTAGTTGTTGTTATGATTTTCTTGCTTTTGGTAGTTAGAATTTATTTTAATGCGTTTTAATATTATTTTATTTTCATGCACACCAAGTATTTGATAAAATGCTTGGCTTAGTTTTTACATAGTTTTTCTTCACTCTTGGCTTGGAATTGTTGACTTTGGTGTCCCTTAAGTCACTGATGTCCATTCTTGTTGATATATTAGAGTAGTTAGTTGATTTGGTCTCCCTTGACTCTATGTGACCCCTTAGTGTTGACATAGGAATTAGGGATTGAAATCAACTATGCCTATTTGACTTATCTTCGATGTAAGGTTGACTAAGTAGGATTAACTCTTCATAATCATCATATGTTTGTGGTCAATGGCTAGGATAGGTAACCTTTGCTCTCAATTACTTGCCAAGAGGTTTCTTGATTTTGAAGTTTTATTACTTTGACTTTTACTTGCTTTCAATTACTTTCTTGCATGTTAAGTTACTTTCTTGCCATTTCTTTTTGTTGCATTTAATTGCTTTAACTTTTATTGGTTTGATGTTTAATTTCTTGCACGTTTAATTCCTTGGTTAATAAATTGGGTGTTTGGGTGGAATTGAGTTGTGGATGTCCATTCCGCATTGTGTGAGATTAGTTAATTGATTTGGTTTTCATTGATGCTAGTCTTTCACTAAGTAATTAGTGAGTTGACTAGGACTTATGGATTTAGATCAATTACGTCTTTTGACTAATTCTCAAGGAGGATTGATTGATTTGTATTGATTCCACACAATTGTCATGTTTGTGGTCCACAACTAGGATAGGAAACCTAGATTACCCACTTCTTTCCAAGTGTCATTTAATTGCTTTCTTTCCAATTCCTTGCATGCTTGTTTCAATTTTTGCTATTTACATTTCTTGCTCTCTTGCTTTCATTCCAAATTCCCCCTTGCTCCCTCATAGACAATGAATGTACACTTAATTGCAACTCCTAGGGAAGAACGACCCAGGAGCTAAATACTCTCGGTTTATAAATTGTTTTGTATTGTGATAACATTTGATTGATGGCCAATTTGTTGGGTTAAGACTATACTTACAACGCCAATTCCTATTTTGATAATTGAATTCCTAACCTATGCGAATTGGTCATCGTCAAATTTGGCGCCGTTGCCAGGGAGTTGCAATGGTGTTGTATTTTTGTCTATTGTATATATGTTAATATGTAAATAGCTTGCTTTTTGGTTATCTTTTGTTAGGATTGGGATCCCGGAGGACATTGGACATTCAAGCATTTGGTGGGAAAGTCAAGCACAAGCCACCATAGCAAGGGCTCTCCCAATTATCTAACTTAAAGGCATTAAATAAAAGTATTTGGTAACATTGTTCTAACTCTTCTCTTTTTGTATATATTTTGGCTTAATTGCATGTTTGCTTGTTTTAGTTAGCTTAAGATTAGTCAATTTTGAGTTTAGATATGTTAATTTTGGTTTGAATCATGAATTTATGGGTTCTTGCATGTTTTGGTGTTTGGTTTTGATTGAACTAAGGCTTGGTACCTTAGATTTTGAAAGAAAAATTTTTGAAAAATAGGGCATCTGTGCGTACGCACCCCCCTGTGCATGTGCACAAAACCTCTATTTTTTGCGATCTGTGCATGCACACCGACCTGTGTGGACGCACACGTATGATTTTGTGTAACAACCCCGGTTTTCGAGTACATGAGATCTTTTCTGAAAGTACGGATTTCTCCGAAAGATCAGTAAAGAGAACACCTCTGATATATCATCAAGCATCTCAATCCTCATTATCATTATGTCATCCTTAAGATAGAACCTCTTTTAAGGCAAGCTCGATAATGCAGTCATGAAGAACCTAGTTTTTGAACCGTATCGGTCAGGAGTTTTGAATCCTATTTTTCGTAAATAGTCTCTGTTTGATGAACCGAACTCAATTAATGAGAGAAGAGAGATAATAGGATAATATTATCATTATATTAGTATTAGAAGCTTCTTGAATGATATTATAAGGTTACCTGATCAGTTTTAGTTAAAAACAGAAAATCGGTTTAACCGGATTCACAGTTTACTGGTGCAGCTTAGCACCAACACTCTCTGATGACTTTAGCAATGCTAAAGCCTCATTATACATGTTTTACTCTCATAATAAATATGTTACTAGTGTCATTTATGCTAGTAGCTCAGAAAATAACTTTTAGAGATGTTTTTATAAGTGTTTCGATACACCTAGTTTTAGTAGTTATACACCTGAGATATTTTAATATTATTTTAATCCACCTCCAAGCCAACCAATCACAACTCACCTTACACCCCCAAGACCTCCAAGGCTGTCTCATTTCATCATTTTGGCCGAAAATAACAAGAGATAAAAGAGAGAAACTTTCATGAACACTTAATCTTCAAAGCTTGATTTCTTCTGAACTAAAACTCAAATCAAAACTCCGATTTCACCAAAATTATCCTCTCTTCTTTCTCTACATAACCATGTAACTTATCAAGGATGGAAATAAGGTGAGATGGCTGTCTTCCTCCCTCTTCAATTTGGTTTTCAAGGAAACATGCTTAGACAAGTGTTTTCTTGATGTTCTTCCTTAGATCTCTTGCTTAGCTTGACTTGTGAGCCAAAGATCTTTGATTTCCTGCACATTTAAGGTGAGGATAACCTTTCTAAAATGCTTCTGAACTTCGTTTAGTTGATGGTTTAGAGTTTTAAAGTTGTTCTTGATGTGTTTTAGGAGGAAAAAGTGCTTTAAGAACACTTCAAAGAGTAACCAGATTTGGAGTAGCAAATCAAGGTAGGGTTTGATGAAATTAATCTTGATTGATTGTGTTTGAGTTGTGTGATTATGATATGGTTTGGCTGTACTTGAAATTGATTGTTTGTATGAGTAATTCTTGTTGAAATTTTGGTGAAAATTTGATGAAATTTGATGATATTTAAGTTATGAATATTGTATTTGAGGGCTGCTGGAAAAACGAACCCTAGATCTTAAATTGGGGTTCAATTTGTGTTAAAATCATGTAGAAAATATGGGGTTTTAGTGGCTGCTAATTTATTTTGAATTTTGGTAAAAATCGGTTGCTGAAAAGACTGAAAAATGGGTAAAAACAGAGAAAGAATCTGAAGAATACACGAAGAACACTTTAGAAAGACAACTTTAAGTGCAGAATCTCATAATTACCTTCATAAAACACTTAGGGAGTGGTAATAACATGTTAGTGAGGCAAAGATAAAGAAAAGGTAAAAAGTTAAAGAAAAGATAAAAACCAAAGAAAAAGTCTGTAAAATTTTAATGACAGAAAAACAGACAGAGACTAGTGAACGAACTAGGGCAACTTAGTTAGTACTTGAGTTTCGACTAGGATTAGGTATAATATGAAAAGTTAAACTGTTTCAGTATAGACTTAATGAACCTATACTTGGGACAGGATAACTATTCATACCGAAATTTACATAAGCTTTAAATACATACGTTAAGCAGAAAAATCATAGTAGAGTAAAGAGATAAAAGAGATGAGTAATACAACAAAGAGATATTTGTTTTGTGTACATTTGTTGCATTAAGGCAACTCCAGAGTTATTTGTTTGCTCATCAGCTGCATTGAGGCAGTCAGATAAATAGTGGTACGACCACAGAACGTTTTCCAGTGCTACACAGCTATTGAGAGCTATACCTGCAACTGATAACCTGGGATTACTTGCAGAGGATATTAATTCATACACGGTTAGAATGCCGCACCTGTAACGCAAGGATTTCTTACAGAGTATATGATTTCATACACGGCTGGAATGACGTCACCTGTAAGGCAGAGTCTGCTTACAGAGGATATGACGCATACGTCAGTTAGTGAGAACTGTACCTATGCTGACTGGAAAACCATACTCATTTCAGCTGCTTCAGGTTACGTCGGGAGTAGGTAGAAACTGACAGATGAGCTCATTACCTGCACTAGGGCTAGACATGCATCATTCTTGTCTGCGCATCATTCTCTGTTGCATTCCTTTCTGTGTGTGATCTATTTCTTTGTGTTTGTCTGTTTGTATGCTATTTCTATGTTTTATTTTGTTGTATTCTTTTGTTTGTGTTCTGCTTTCTATTGTCTCTACTTTCTCTTTCTATCTTTATCTTTTGTTTACTGCTTCGCTATATTCTATTATTTGTCTGCTAATCGACCCCAAATAAATGAACGTAACTAATAACCCCGACCCTACTAAGGACTCCCCAGTTCTTACCCCCTTCTCTCCCTTCTTCCCCTTCAGACGGAAACGGGCGTGATATTCTATGAAGTCGACGACCTACACATTTACGAGAATTCAGTGTACTATGGTTACTACATTCTGAGTGCAGAGCTTCGTATGAGACGTTACGTGTTACAAAACCGTCCCTTCCAACATCCTTTGTATAGTCCGCTTTTTGATTCTGATGATCTCTACGACTTTCCCTTATCCTGGTTACACCCTGATGCACCTAGACATCCTTTTCCCGATGATCACGGACACTCTATACCAGCTCAATCCTTGAATGAGGTGGCACCTGAGCCTATCATTTCTGATGAACCCGAGATAGCTGGAGAATACGTACATGTGATTCTACCAGAGTGGGACCTTCCCCCTGAGCCAATCTTAGACTTTCCACAGCCTACTGAGTCGGCACTACTGGATGACGGGGTAGCTCCGATATACGTGAACGGACCTGTGCTCGCGAATGGTTTTGTACATAGTGACAGCAGTGTTTCTGGTGGATCTGAGCATATAGCTGTAGCCGTAGACGATGAGAAGGAGGAGGATCCATGAGATAGAGATAGAGCAGAATGAGGAGATGGGCAAGCTTCACGACGATCTTCTGAACGGCCACGTGTAGATATAGTTTGACAGCCGTAGGGGTATTCTTTTGATGACACTCTAGTCTGACATTATCTATTAGTTAGTCTCTCACTTGTGTTAGTACACCCGAGAGCTAGGAGCTATATAGTGGTTAGGCTAGCCTGGGCGCCAGTTTAGCGGCCTTTTGTATAGGCCAGGCCCTGGGAGTGTCGTGTATATATAAGCTACGTAGGTTGACGAGGATGTAAACTGACTTGATCTTATGTAAAAGCTACGTGTTTTCTTATAGTGTACATGATGTATATTATCTGCTATATTTCTATATTTCTCTATGCTTGCTTTTATTGCTCTCAATGTATGCTTATTTATTTTTACATTATCATCCGCAGCGAATAAAAAAAGTTACTCATAAAATTGGCAACGTTCTAACAAGGCACAGGCTCATATATTAAATAATAGATAATAGTTAGGAAGGACAAGTTAGTAACACTTAGCTTCTTGTATGACTGGTGCACGAAATTGTGATCTCCAGGCTCGAATTTTATCTTCCCTTTCCCTCTTCTAGAGGATTCTCCGGTCTTAGATGCCATCAATGGTAATGGAAAAACAAAAAAGCTATGCTTTTACCACACCAAACTTAGAATATTGCTCGCCCTCGAGCAATAAACCAAAGAATAGAAGAAGAAGAAGAAGAAATATGGAGAGGGAGAGGGAGATGTGGTTTCGGCCAAGGAGAGTGTAGAGGGGTGTGTTGTGTGAATTTAGTGAAGAATGGAGGTCTTTATATAGGGAAGGGAGGGGGGTTA
>NC_029791.2:74016736-74018608 GCF_000816755.2 Arachis ipaensis
GCACAGAAAAATAATAATAATAATAGAGATCCTTTATACCACAGTATAGGGATCCCTTTGTGAGTGGAAGAAAAGAGGGGGAGACAAAGAATGTGATGTAAAGGAAGAAACACAACTGTACGGATGGAAGAGATGTGAGATGAGATGTTAGGATATGAATGAATAAATAGAATGAGATGGGGGAGAAATAGTTTTCGAAAATTATTTTGAAAAAGAGTTAGTGATTTTCGAAAATTTTTGAAATCAAAAATAAAAAATAAAAAATAATTAGTTAATTAAAAAGAAATTTTTGAAAAAGGGGGAGATATTTTCGAAAATTAGAGAGAGAGAGAGTTAGTTAGGTAGTTTTGAAAAAGTTAAGAAACAAACAAAAAGTTAGTTAGTTAGTTGAAACAAATTTTGAAAAAGATAAGAAGTTAGGAAGTTAGAAAAGATATTTTGAAAAGATATTTTTGAAAAAGATAAGATAAGAAGATATTTTTGAAAAGATATGATTGAAATTAGTTTTGAAAAAGATTTGATTTTTAAAATCACAATTAATGACTTGATTCATTAGAAATCACAAGATATGATTCTAGAACTTAAAGTTTGAATCTTTCTTAACAAGCAAGTAACAAACTTCAATTTTTTGAATCAAAACATTAATTGTTTATGTTATTTTCGAAAATTTGGTATAAAAATAAGAAAAAGATTTTTGAAAAATATTTTTGGAATTTTCAAAAATAACTAATAATTTTGAAAAAGATTTGATTTTTGAAAAAGATTTTGAAAAAGATAAGATTTTCAAATTGAAAATTTGATTTGACTCATAAGAAACAACTTGATTTTAAAAATTTTTGAAAAAGTCAATTCAAATTTTCGAATTTGATGAGAGAAAAAGGGAGAGATATTTTTTTGATTTTTGAATTTTTATGATGCAAGAGAAAAACACTAAAAAGATGCAATGCATGAAATTTTTGAATCAAAACAATGAATGCATGTATGAATGATATGAATGTCAAGATGAACACCAAGAACCCTATGAATGTCATGATGAACATCAAGACACAATTTTGAAAAATTTTTAATGCAAAGAAAACATGCAAGACACCAAACTTAGAATTCTTTAATGCTTAGACACTAAGAATTCAAAAATGCATATGATAAACATGAAAAGACACAAAACAAAAAATTATCAAGATCAAACAAGAAGACTTACCAAGAACAACTTGAAGATCATGAAGAACACTATGAATGCATGAATTTTCGAAAAATGCAAGATGCATATGCAAGTGACACCAAACTTATGACATGACTCAAGACTCAAACAAGAAACACAAAAATATTTTTGATTTTTATGATTTTCTAATTTTTTTTTGAATTTTCGAAAATTAATTGAAAAAGAAAAATAAGGATTCCAAAATTTTTAATATGAATTCCAGGAATCTTGCATTCTTAGTCTAAAGCTTCAGTCCAGGAATTAGACATGGCTCACTAGCCAGCCAAGCTTTCAATGAAAGCTCCGGTCCAAAACACTAGACATGGCCAATGGCCAGCCAAGCTTCAGCATGTAATTCAGACATGACACGCCTGACATACCCTACAGTCGTGTAAGAGCTGATGGTTGGAAGCCTCAGTCCAAAAGAATTTAGACATGGCTTTACAGCCAGCCAGGCTTCACATGCTTCATGAAACACTAGAATTCATTCTTAAAAATTTTGAATAAAATTTTTGAAAACATTTTTATTTTTTTTCGAAAACAAAAGAAGAATTTTTGAAAGATTTTTGAAAAATTTTTTGAAAACAAGACAAAAAGAAAATTACCTAATCTGAGCAACAAGATGAACCGTCAGTTGTCCAAACACGAACAATCCCCGGCAACGGCGCCAAAAA
>NC_029791.2:74020297-74080909 GCF_000816755.2 Arachis ipaensis
TGGCCAAAGTATGGACTATTATATATTTATGGAAAGCCCTGGATGTCTACTTTCCAACGCAATTGGAAGCGCGCCATTGCGAGTTCTGTAGCTCCAGAAAATCCACTTTGAGTGCAGGGAGGTCAGAATCCAACAGCATCAGCAGTCCTTCTTCAACCTCTGAATCTGATTTCTGCTCAAGTCCCTCAATTTCAGCCAGAAAATACCTGAAATCACAGAAAAACACACAATCTCATAGTAAAGTCCAGAAATGTGAATTTAACATAAAAACTAATGAAAACATCCCTAAAAGTAACTAGATCCTACTAAAGACATACTAAAAACAATGTCAAAAAGCGTATAAATTATCCGCTCATCAATGACCATGGCATACTGGGAGTTTGGTCGTTACAATTTTGCCCTCTATTTGTAGCGCCAGCATGCTTTGTGCGTGCGCATTCCTCTGCTTTCTGCGACCTGTGCATGCGCACCCACTCGTGCGTACGCACACATATCCTTTTTCGCGCTGTATGTTCGGCCGCACAAGCTTGTGTGTCCGTACACCAACTTGCAACCACTCTGGTGGGAGCGTTGGCACAGCCTATGCGCATGAACCCTGCCCCATTGTCACTCTTGTGCGAGTGCACGGACCTGTGTGCACCCGCACACATGATCCTTTCCTCAAAAAAAAAAAAAAAACCACACCTGTGCATGCACATAGCACCGTGCGCACGCACAACCGTCAACAACCCCTCTGCTCGCAGCACACGCACCCCTTGTTCGTGGGAACACCCCCTCTTTTCCCCTTCTGTGCGCCCGCACACGCCTTTGTGCGTGCGCATAGGCCCTTATGTTCATCCTGTTCGCAGCGCCCGCACGCTGTTGTGCGCACGCATAACCCCCTTTTTCGCCTAGTGTGCGTACACACACGTACCTGTGCATATGCACACCCCTATTTTCACCCACCATACTTCTTTTCTTCTCTTCTCTCTACTCCTTCTCTTCTTTTCCCCTCCACCCCTCTCTTCTCTTACTTTCACCATATTTTCTACTTGTTCTTGTTAGTTTTCATTGCATTTCATTTCTCATTTTAGTAAGTATATAGTTTTAGTTTAATTATTCTTGATTAAATAAATTGCAAGTGTTTGGTTGATGATTGATTGGGTTGCTTCTTGTTTAAATTTTGGTGTAATTGTTGATGAATATGTGCACTGAGCATTAAAGCTTTGTTTAATTGCCTAGATGAATTGTTAGTTTGATTCATATGTTGTCATGACCATATGCATTAAATTTTATCCTTGTTTGGCATTATGAATTGTGCACTTTTACTTAGTGAATTGAGTTGAGCTACTTAGTCATCATGGTTCTTAAGTGAATATAATCACATAACAAGGTATTTGTTCCTTGTTAATGCCTTGCATTTTTTTTGAGTTGACTTGACTTGACTCTTATCAAGACTTGTCACTTTTTGTAACAAGCACCTTATACATGTGATTATTTCCTTATGCCTAAGGATGAATAAGTAGTCTCTTTTCATCATGGAATTGGTTATTGTTGATTGTGCCATTTTTTATTCACTTTGCGCTTTCACTTGCACAATCTCACTATCCAATATATTTTATACTCAATTCACTTTTGTAGCTACCTAGGATTACTTGTGCCTTAAGTTTTGCTCATTCTCCATTTGCAACCTAGGACTACTTAATTGAGGAACATACTATTTATTTTGATTATGTGGTTTCTATTTTTAACTGACCAATGTGTTGTGTTCTAAATTGTGTGTCCATTTAGAATACACACATTGCCTTTCATCCCACAACTTACTTCTCCTCAATTGTTGTTTATTTGTTTACATAGCAATCGGAGCCCCCCGAAGGCCACCAGGTGAAGGTGGAGCCTCACAATCCTTCACCCCGGATCATGTGCATGCACGGAGGACCGTGCATTATTTAAGTGTGGGGGAGGATCGCCAACTTCAAGGGGGTAAAATTTTTTTTCTTAGACACTTTGCAAGACTCTTTTTGTTCTTTATCTTCAATTTTTGCAATTTTTGCTCTTATTTGCATTTTGTTTGGTTTGTTTGTATATATCTCTTTAATGCTTATAGTTATATGATAGTAAATACTTGTATGTTGCATGTTAGATTGAATAAGTTTGGTAAAACAACAAAGAGTTTTCAAGAAATCTCTTTTTGGGCATTCCATTGATTAGATTTGAAAACTTGTTTTTGAACTTGCATGAAATATCTTTTTAAGGAACATAGAAAACAGATTGAACAAATTACCTGGTGAGATTTGAGCTTGAATTGGGTGGTTGCACTTTAGCAACCACAAAATTCTGTTCTTGTGTGTTATAACTCCTCTTATGATTGTAATCTTAGTTTCGCTTTAATCTTTATGTCCTATAATTGTTATTTTGAATGCATTTAGTATGATTGAGGCCATTTTTCGAAATTAAACTCAACCCATATGGCAAACCCTTACATCTACCTTTGTAAACCACCTTTGAGCCTTTTAATTCCCCTTTGTTCTAATTTTACGCACACCATTTTCCCTAAGTGAAAAACCAATAATGTCCTGATATTGTATCTTTGATTAGCTTAGGTTTGAGTGTGTGCGTTAATCAAGTGTGGGGGGGAATTTGTGGGAAAAGATTGGTAGTTAGATTACTTTGGGTTTTCATTGAGAAAAATGTTGGAAAATTGGTAAACCCTCATGCATCTATTAAGTAAGACATATGCATCTCTCTCTTTTTGTTGATAAAAGGAAAATTTTGGGTGTATATACCTTTTGAAAAAAAAAGAGAAATGATAATAAGAATGTTAAATAAAGGATGGATATGTATGTGAATTGGAAAGAAGAATGCATGAGTGAATGTGAGAAAAGAAATGGATGGGAAGTTAGGTTGTTTTGTTATGTAAATAGGTTAGTATAGGATTAGGTGGGATACTTGAGCTAACCAAAGATCCAATCTATTAGCCCACTTAACCATATTAATCCTACCCTTACCTAAGCCCCATTACAACCCTCAAAAGTCCTCATGATATTTGCATTCATTCAACAAATATTAGTTGATTGTTAGATGACTTGCAAATCTTCGAAAACATGATTAAAGGAGGATTAAGTGATTAAGCCCTAAACACTGAGCGACTAGAGTGTAAACACATCCTGTGAGGGGTTCAATCGCTCAATTCTATGTTTCCATTGCTTATCTTGTATCTTCTTGCAAGTTGTTGAAATTAATTTGAAAATTTCAAATCAAATCCTTGGACATTAATTATATTGCTATATTTTCTTGTCTTGGCCCTAAGTTCCTATTTTGGATCGACTGAGATTCTTTTGTGTGCTTTTACCAAACTCAATAGGAACCATAGTGTAGATATAGATAGATAGTATCTAGTATAGTTGCATGCATGTAGTTAGTTGCATTAAATAAATTGCTTTCCCTCCTTATCTTTCTCCTTTGATTGTGATTAGCATGAGGACATGCTATTGTTTAAGTGTGGGGGAATTGATGAATCCATAATTTCCGATATATTTTGGTTTGATTTGAATGGATTTCATCATATAAACCCACATTTATTCATCTAAATAGCATCCTTTTGTATTCTCTCCCTTAATTGTGCCTAAATGTGAAAACATGCTATTTTGTGCTTATCTTAATCACTTTTATCCCACTTTTATGCCATTCGATGCCATGACATGTTTGTTGATTGATTTTAGGTCCTAGCGGCAAGTTTGGCAAGGAAAAAGTGGAAGGAAGCATGTACAAAGGGAGAAAACATGAAGAAAACAAAGGAGTAGCACACATTAGAGTGTGCGTGCGCACAACCACCTATGCGTACGCACAAAAACCACAAAACCATGTGTGCGTACGCACAACAAGAAAATCAGCATGTGTGCGGACGCACACACCTGTGCGTCCGCACACGTCCCAGCGCGTGACTCATTTATTGCAAATCGCTTGAGGTGATTTTTGGGCCTCCAAGGCCCAATTTTGGGACTTTCTGAAGCTGATTGAGTGCTATATGAAGGAAGGCCTTACTCCATGTGAAGGGGGGAGAAATTAGGGTGAGATTAGCATATGTAGATTGTTTTCTAGAGAGAGAAGCTCCCCCTCTCTCTAGAATTAGGGTTCTTTAGTTTAATTTCTTATAATTTCTAATTTTAATTCTTGTTTCTATTTACTTTTCCTTGTCATTTATTATTATTGCTTTTTTATTCTTCTCCATTTCTCTTGTCATTTCGTTTATTTTGTCAATTTTCCATTTTATGAATACTCTTGTATTTCTTTCATTTCAATTAATGCACTTTATGTTTTATGTTCATTCATTGCTTTCCTTAGTTGTTGTTATGATTTTCTTGCTTTTGGCAGTTAGAATTTATTTTTAATGCATTTTAATATTATTTTATTTTCATGTACACCAAGTGTTTGATAAAATGGTTGGCTTAGTTTTTAAATAGTTTTTCTTCACTCTTGACTTGGAATTGTTGACTTTGGTGTCCCTTGAGTCATTGATGTTCGTTCTTGTTCATATATTAGAGTAGTTAGTTGATTTGGTCTCCCTTGACTCTATGTGACCTGATGAATCCATATTTTACAATATATTTTGGTTTGATTTGA
Source organism: Arachis ipaensis (assembly GCF_000816755.2). Lineage (NCBI taxonomy): Eukaryota > Viridiplantae > Streptophyta > Magnoliopsida > Fabales > Fabaceae > Arachis > Arachis ipaensis. The sequence goes on from NC_029791.2 coordinate 74,024,900, forward strand.
GTGGATTCCATCACATAAACCCACATTTATTCACCTAAATAGCATGCTTCTGAGATTTCTTCCTAAATTGTTCTTGAAAGTGAAAACATGCTCTTTTGTGCTTAATTTAGTCAATTTTATTCACTTTAATCCCATTTGGTGCCTTGATGTATTTGTTAAGTAATTTTCAGGTTTCCAAGGCAAGTATGGGTTGAAGAAGTGAGGAAAAGAGCATGCAAAAGGGAAGAATTCAAGAAATAAAGGATTTGGAAAGTTGCCAACCCTGACCTCTCTGTACTAAATTGGTCATAACTTGAGCTACAGAGGTCCAAATGAGACAATTCCAGCGGCATTGAGAAGCTAATGACCGGGGCTTCAAAATGATATGCAATTTGCTATAGTGAACATAAGTCTAACTATGCGTACGCACAAGTCAGAATTCAGCATGTGTGCGGACGGACACATCTGTGCGACCGCATAGGTCCCTGCACGTGACCTTATTAATTGCAACTCGCTGGCAGCGATTTCTGGGCCCCCAAAACCCAATCCAACTCATTTTTTGAAGCTATTTAAGGCCAAATTGAAGAAGGATGAATGGGGGGCAGTTAGGTTTAGTTTTTATTATGTTTTCTCTTAGTTTCTAGAGAGAGAAGCTCCCCCCTCTCTCTAGAATTAGGATTTTTAGCTTAGTTTTCTTTTAATTTCAGCACTTTAATTCTTGCTTTAATGTAGTTTCATTTATGTTTTTATGCTTTCTTGTCTTTATCTTCTTCATCTCTTTTGTTATTTTCTCTTTTATGGCATTTTTCATGTTATGAACACTTTTGTTTTTCTAATTCCAATTAATGCAATTTTATGTTTTCATGTCATTTATTGCTTTCTTTAGTTATCATTGTCACTTTCTTGCTTTGGTAGTTTTAGAATTTATTTTATTGCAATTTAATATTATTTTATTCTCATGCACACCAAGTGTTTGATAAAATGCTTGGCTTAGTTTCTACTTAGTTTTTCTACACTCTTGGCTTAAAATTGTTGACTTTGGTAATCCTTGAGTCATTGATGTCCATTCTTGTTTGATATATTAGAGTAGTTAGTTGATTTGGTCTCCCTTGACTCTATGTGACCCCTTAGTGTTGACATAGTTCTTAGGGATTGGAATTAACTATGCCTATTTGACTTATCTTCGATATAAGGTTGACTAAGTAGGATTCACTCTTCATAATAATCATGTGTTTGTGGTCAATGTCTAAGAAAGGTAACCTTAGCTCTCAATTACTTGCCAAGATGTTTTCTTGCATTTGAAGTTTCCTTTTCTTGCATCTAATTGCTTTGACTTTTATTGCTTTGATGTTTAATTTCTTGCATATTTAGTTTTCACACTCTTGGTTAAGAAATTGGATGTTTGGGTGGAATTGAGTTGTGGATGTCCATCCGCATTGTGTGAGAATAGTTAATTGATTTGGTTTCTATTGACGCTAGTCGTTCACTAAGTAATTAGTGAGTTGACTAGGACATATGGATTGAGATCAACTATGCTCTTTTGACTAATTCTCAAGGAGGATTGACTAATTTGGATTGATTCCATACAACTGCCATATTTGTGGTCCACAACTAGGATAGAAATCCCTAATTACCCAATTCTTGCCAAGAGTCCTTCTTAGCAATTATTTTCCATTTTCATTGCTTTGACTTTTACCTTCTTGTATGCTAAGTTACTTCATTGCTATTTACATTTCTTGTTCCTTGCTTGCATTCACAATCCCCATGCTCTCTCCCATAGCCAATAATTGTACACTTAATTACAAATCCTAGGAAAGACGACCCAAGAGTTAAATACTCTCGGTTATTTTGTATTGGATTTAATATTTGATCTTGGGAATTAATTGTTGGTCTAGACTATACTTTCAACGATGGAATTCTATTTTGTGAAAATCTAGACTAACAATACTTCTCATTATCAAAATTGGCGTTGTTGCCGACGAGTTGCAATGGTGTATATTTTTTGCTGTTGTAAATATGTTGATATGTAAATAGCTTGCTTGTTGGTTGTCTTTGTTGATGGTTAGGATTGGGATCCTGGAGGACATTGGACATTCTACCATTGGTAGGGAGGTCAAGCACAAGCCACCATAGCAAGGGTTCTCCCAATTGTCTAACTTAAAGACATTAAATAAAAGTGCTTGGTAACATTGTTTTAATTCTTCTCTTTTTGTATATATTTTGACTTATTTGCTTTTTGTTATGCTTGGGTAGCTTAGAATTAGTTTAATTTTGAGATTTGTAAGTTAATTTTGGTTTGGATCATGAATTTATGGGTTCTTGCATGTTTGGGTGTTAAGTTTTGATTGAACTAAGGCTTGGTGCCTTTGATTTTAAAAGAAATTTTTTTGGGGAAAACAGGGCATGTGCGTGTGCACAGCCTCGTGCGCATGCATGCAACAACAAATTTTCACTTCTTGTGTGTACACACCCAGCTGTGTGTACACACACCAACCTTTATGCCCTCTGTTCGCAGTGCCATCACGCCTTGTGCGCACGCGTCTCTCTGTTTTCTGTGACCTGTGCGCGCGCACCTGCTCGTGCGTACGCACACATGCCCTTTTTCGCACTCTCTGTACGGCCGCACAGGCTTATGCGTCTGCACGCCAACTTGCAACCACTCTGGTGGAAGTGTAGGCACAACCTGTGCGTGGGAACCCCTGCCCGTTCTACTCTGTGCGCGCGCACACATGATCCTTTCCATGTCCTTAAAAAAAGTCTTCTGCGCGTGCGCACAGCCCTGTGCGCACGCACAGCCCTGTGCGCACGCACACGTCTTGATTCCTCTTCTACCAGGAGTGCTCGCATAGAGTGTGCGCTCGCGCACCTTCCCTTTTCCGCCTAGTGTGCGTACGCACATGTATTTGTGTGCACACACGCCCCTGTTTTCTCACCACTACACTTCTCTTCTTCCATTTTCTCTACTTCTTCTCTTCTTCCTTTCACCCCTCTCTTCTCTCCATTTTACCTTCTTCTCTACTTGCTCTACTTTGTTTGTTTGCATTTCATTTTTATTTTGGTAATTATATTAGTTTTTGTTTAGTTGTTTGTTGATTCAATAAGTTGCAAGTGTTTAATTTATGTTGATTGGGTTACTTCTTGATTGAATTTCATCAATGCACTTGTACTTTACCTTCAATTACTATCACCTAATTAGATTTACACATTTATATTTTTTTTGCATATTAGGTGAAACTTTTATAAGTGCATATGAAATTTACTGAATTGAATTGAATTGCGTATTCATCATGGTTTTTTAGTCAATATAATCACATCACGAGGTCCTTGTTTCTTGTTAATGCTTTGCATTTGTTTGAGTTGACTTGACTTGATTCCCATCAAGACTTGTCACTTTTTGTAACAGACACCTTAATCATGTGGTTGTTTGATTTTTCCTAAGGATGAATAAGTAATTTTTTTTCATCATTGCATTGGATATTGTTTGTTGTGCTATTATATCAAATTTTTCTCTTTCACTTGCACAACTTCAATATCCAATAATTCCTACATTCAATTCACTATTGATTGTTGTTGCCTAAGTTTGCATGTGCTTAAATGTTGCTCATCCATTGCTTGCATCTTAGGCCATTTAATTGAGAAAATCATTCTTACTTTTTCATTGTGTGGATGCCACGTTAGCCGGCCTTTGTGTGTACTCCATACCACTATGCAAAATTCCTCAATTGGATGCTTATTTACTCTCCCCTTTACCCTTTTAGGCTACTTGCCGTATGATGCCTAATAATACTTTATTCATTTTTTTTTTTTTGAGGATGAGACATGAAGGCAAGGAGCCGGGAGAGGAGGAGGACACCGAGGAGGGAGATACCAAGAATGTAGTGGACTGGCGATCTCCACACAACCCAAGCCCCTACATCCGCCAACCAAAGGTGGAGCTCTTGAGAGACATTCTCCCCGGATTGTGTTCGTGCACGGAGGACCGTGCAACGCTTAAGTGTGGGGGAATATGATTCACCATTTTTGGGGCGTAAACTTTCTTTTCCAAACACTTTGCACTTTATTTTTGTTTCTTTTTATTATGTTTCTTGTAGATATTTAGAGTGCTTTTGATTGTTGCATTGCAATTTTATTCTAGTATATATATATATATATATATATATATATATATATATATATATATATATCTTAGCTTATGCATAGTTTGTTTCTAGTTATTGCATGTTGCATTTCTTGCATCTTTTCCTTAGTATATATTCAAAAGTTGTGACTGGATGATGTGAATAGTATAATACCTAGTCAATTTTGTCCTAATTATTCATGTTAATTTTTGCTTGTTGAAAATTAGGAATAGACTAGGAAAGATTTTGAAATTGCATCCATCACAACATACAACATACATACATACATACATATAGTAAATAAGTTTTGGTAAAACAACAAAGAATTTTCAAGAAATCTCTTTTTTTGGGCATTCCATTAATTAGATTTGAAAATTATTTTTGAACTTGCTTGAAGTATCTTTTTATAGAACATAGAAAAGAGCTTGAACAAATACCAAGTGAGATTTGAGCTTAAGGTGTGTGGTTGCATATTTTCAATCACAAATTTTGTTCTTGTGTGTTATAAACTCCTTTTATGATTGTGATTTTAGATTTGCTTTAGTCTATATGTCCTATATTTGTTATTTTGGATTGCATTTAGTATGATTGAGGCCATCTTTGTATAGCTCACTAACTCACATGGCTAACCCTTGCATCTATCTTTGTAAACCATTTTTTGAGACTTTAATTCCCCTTTGTTCTCATTATGAGCACATCATTCACCCTAAGTAAAAAACCATTATGTCCATTGATTGTATCTTTGATTAGCTTGGGTTTGAGTGTGTGTGTGGGTGTTAATCAAGTGTGGGGGGATTTGTGGGAAATATCGGTAGTTAGTACTTTGGGTGCTCATTGAAAATATTTGGAAAAGTGAGAAAATACTCATGAATTCATTACATAGAAGCATATGGATCTCCTCTTTGTCAAAAAAAAGAAGAGAAAGAGAAAAGAAAAGAAAAGAAAAGAAAAAATAAATAAATAAATAAATAATAAGAATGAAAATAAGAGATGCATATGTGGTTGAATTGAAAAGAAAATGCATGAGTGAATGTGAGAAAGGGATAAATGGGTAGCTAGGGTTGTTTTGTTATGTGTATTGGATAATATATAAGATTAAGTGGGATGCTTAAGCTAATCAAAGATCCAATCTATTAGCCCACTTAACCATATTAATCCTACCCTTACCTAAGCCCCATTACAACTCACAAAAGTCCTCATGATATTTGCATTCATGCATCAAATGTTAGTTGATTGTTAGACGACTTGCAAATCTTTGAGAAACATGATTAAGGGAGGATTGAGTGAATTGACCCTAAACACTGAGCGACTACAGTATAAACACATCCGGTGAGGGGTTCAATCGCTCAATTTTACGATTCCATTGCTTATCTTGTATCTTCTTGCAAGTTGTTGAACTTAATTTTGGAAACTTCAAATCAAATCTTTGGACAATGATCATATTGCTATATTTGCTTTGTCTTGGCCCTAAGTTTCTACTTTAGATTTATTGAGATTCTTTTGTTTGTTTTTGCTAAACTCAATAGCAATCATATTGCAAATATAGGTAGATAGCATTTAGTATAGTTACATGCATATAAGTAGTTGCATTAAATAAATTATTTCCCCTTCGTTCATCTCCTTTGGTTGTGTTTAGCATGACGACATGCTGTTGTTTAAGTGTGGGGGAATTGATGAATCCATATTTTACGATATATTTTGGTTTGATTTGAGTGGATTCCATCACATAAACCCACATTTATTCACCTAAATAGCATGCTTCTGAGATTTCTTCCTAAATTGTGCTTGAAAGTGAAAACATGCTCTTTTATGCTTAATTTAGTCAATTTTATTTACTTTAATCCCATTTGGTGCCTTGATGTATTTGTTAAGTGATTTTCAGGATTCCAAGGCAAGTTTAGGTTGAAGAAGTGAGGAAAAGAGCATGCAAAAGGGAAGAATTCAAGAAATGAAGGATTTGGAAAGCTGCTAGCTCTGATCTCTCTGTACTAAATTGGTCATAACTTGAGCTACAGAGGTCCAAATGAGGCAGTTCTAGCGGGATTGGGAAGCTAACGTCCGGGACTTCAAAATAATATGCAATTTGCTATAATGGACATAAGTCTAAGTGTGCGTACACACATATACTTGTGCGTAAGGCTCCTTCCATGGCAAGCTGTATGTAAGGTGTCACCGTTGTCAATGGCTACTTCCCGTCCTCTCAGTGAAAATGGTCCAAATGCTCTGTCACAGCACGGCTAATCATCTGTTGGTTCTCGATCATGTCGGAATAGAATCCCTTGATTCTTTTACGTCTGTCACTACGCCCAACAATTGCGAGTTTGAAGCTCGTCACAACCATTCAATCCTTGAATCCTACTCGGAATACCACAGACAAGGTTTAGACTTTCCGGATTCTCATGAATGCCGCCATCAATTCTAGCTTATACCACGAAGATTCTGATTAAGAAATCTAAGAGATACTCATTCAATCTGATGTAGAACGGAGGTGGTTGTCAGGCACATGTTCATGGATTGACGAAGGTGATGAGTGTCACGGATCATCACCTTCTTCATAGTGAAGTGCGAATGAACATCTTAGATAGGAACAAGCGTGTTTGAATAAAAAACAGAGATTATTGCATTAATTCATCAAGACGCTGCAGAGCTCCTCACCCCCAACAATGGAGTTTAGAGACTCATACCGTCAAAGAGTATAAAATTTAGATCTAAAAATGTCATGAGGTACAAAATAAATCTCTAAAAGTTGTTTAAATACTAAACTAGTAACCTAAGTTTACAGAAAATGAGTAAACTATGATAGATAGTGCAGAAATCCACTTCTGGGGCCCACTTGGTGTGTGCTGGGGCTGAGACTTAAGCTTCTCACGTGTCAGGGCTGTTTTGGGCGTTCAACGCCAGGTTGTAACCTGTTTCTGGCGTTGAACTCCAACTTGTAACTTGTTTCTGGCGCTGGACGCCAGACTGCAACATGGAACTGGCGTTGAACGCCAGTTTACATCGTCTATCCTTGAGCAAAGTATGGACTATTATATATTGCTGGAAAGCCCTGGATGTCTACTTTCCAACGCAATTGAGAGCGCGCCATTTGAAGTTCTGTAGCTCCAAAAACTCCACTTTGAGTGCAGGGAGGTCAGAATCTAACAGCATCAGCAGTCCTTTTTCAGCCTGAATCAGATTTTTGCTCAGCTCCCTCAATTTCAGCCAGAAAATACCTGAAATCACAGAAAATCACACAAACTCATAGTAAAGTCTAGAAATGTGATTTTTAATTAAAAACTAATAAAAATATACTAAAAACCAACTAAATCATACTAAAAACTAAGTGAAAACAATGCCAAAAAGCGTATAAATTATCCGCTCATCACAACACCAAACTTAAATTGTTGCTTGTTCCCAAGCAACTAAAAATAAAGTAGGATAAAAAGAAGAGAATATACAATGAATTCCAAAAACATCTATGAAGATCAGTCTTAATTAGATGAGCGGGGTTGTTAGCTTTTTGCTTCTAAACAGTTTTGGCATCTCACTTTATCCTTTGAAGTTCAAAATGATTGGTATCTATAGGAACTCAGAATTCAGATAGTGTTATTGATTCTCCTAGTTCAGTATGTTGATTTTTGAACACAGCTACTTTATGAGTCTTGGCCGTGGCCCTAAGCACTCTGTTTTCCATTATTACCACCGGATACATACATGCCACAGACACATAACTGGGTGAACCTTTTCAGATTGTGACTCAGCTTTGCTAAAGTCCCCAATTAGAGGTGTCCAGGGTTCTTAAGCACACTCTATTTTTTTGCTTTGGACCTCGACTTTAACTGCTCAGTCTCAAGTTTTCACTTGACACCTTCACGCCACAAGCACATGGTTAGGGACAGCTTGATTTAGCCGCTAAGGCCAGGATTTTATTTCTTTAGGCCCTCCTATCCACTGATGCTCAAAGCCTTGGATCCTTTTGATTACCCTTGCCTTTTGGTTTTAAGGGCTATTGGCTTTTTGCTCTTGCCTTTTAGTTTAAAGAGCTTTTGGCTTTTTCTGCTTACTTTTTCTTGCTTCAAGAATCATTTTTATGATTTTTCAGATTATCAAATAACATTTCTCCTTTTTCATCATTCTTTCAAGAGCTAACAATTTTAACATTCATAAGCAACAAATTCAAAAGACATATGCACTGTTCAAGCATTCATTCAGAAAACGAAAAGTATTGCCACCACATCAAAATAATTAAACTATTTTAAAATCCAAAATTCATGTACTTCTTTTTCTTTTTCAGAAAACAATTTTCATTTAAGAAAGGTGATGGATTCATAGGACATTCATATCTTTAAGACATAGATACTTAGATACTAGTGATCATATAGTAAAGACACAAACATAATTAAACATGAAGCATAGTAAACGAAAAACAGGAAAATAAGAACAAGGAGATTAAGGAATGGGTCCACCTTAATGAGGGTGGCGTCTTCCTCTTCTTGAAGAACCAATGGTGCTCTTGAGCTCCTCTATGTCTCTTCCTTGCCTTTGTTGCTCTTTCCTCATAGCTCTTTGATCTGCAGTCAATTGCTCTACCACTGAATTATGGAAAAACAAAAAGCAATGCTTTTACCACACCAAACTTAAAAGGTTTGCTCGTCCTCGAGCAAAAGAAGAAAGAAGTGGAGAAGATGGAGGAGATGGAAGTGTGTGAATGGGTGGGTTTGGGAGGGAAATGGTTTGAATTTGAATTGTGAGATCGGTGGGGATCCTGTGGGCTCCACAGATCCAGTGGGGTCAAGGATTTAGCATCCCTGCTCCAATTAGGCGTATAAAATGCCCTTACTGTGCAATCCTGGCGTTTAACGCCAGACTGCTGCCTGTTTCTGGCGTTAAACCTCTAAATGTAGCCTATTTCTGGCGTTTAACGCCAGACTGATGCTTGTTTCTGGCATTAAACGCCAGCTTGGTGCTTGTTTCTGGCGTTAAACGCCAGACAGATGCTTGTTTCTGGCATTTAAACGCCAGAATGATCTTCCTCCAGGGTGTGCTATTTTTCATGCTATTTTTGATTTTCCATTTGTTTTTGTGACTTCACATGATCATCAACCTAAAGAAGACATAAAATAGCAATGGAAAATAAATAGATATAATTAAATAACATTGGGTTGCCTCCCAACAAGCGATTCTTTAATGTCAATAGCTTGACAGTGAGCTCTCATGGAGCCTCACAGATAATTAGAGCAAGGTTGGGACCTCCCAACACCAAACTTAGAGTTTGGTTGTGGCCTCCCAACACCAAACTTAGAGTTTGACTGTGGGGGCTTTGGTTGACTTTACAATGAGAGAAGCTTTTCATGCTTCCTCTCCATGGTTACAGAAGGAGAACCTTGTGTCTTATAATTTGCAATGTCTGCAAGCCAGAAAAGTCATCCATGAAGACTTCCAGAAACTTCTCTACCATATCAGAGAAGATAGAGAGCATGCACCTCTGAAAGGTTGCAGGTGCATTACATAGACCAAAAGGCATCCTTCTGTAGGCAAACACTCTAGAAGGACATGTGGATTCTGTTTTCTCTTGGTCCTGAGGATCTACTGCAATTTGGTTGTAACCGGAATAGCCATCCAAAAAGCAGTAATATTCATGACCTGCTAGTCTCTCTAGCATCTGGTCTATAAATGGTAAAGGAAAATGATCCTTCCTGGGGGCTGTATTGAGCCTTCTGTAGTCAATACACATACGCCACCCTGTAACTGTTCTTGTAGGAACCAGTTCATTCTTTTCATTATGAACCACTGTCATTCCTCCCTTCTTAGGGACAACATGGACAGGGCTCACCCAGGGGCTATCAGAAATAGGATAGATAATCCCAGCCTCTAGTAACTTAGTGACCTCTTTCTGCACCACCTCCTTCATGGCGGGATTTAGCCGCCTCTGTCGTTGAACCACTGGCTTAGCATCATCCTCTAATAGGATCTTGTACATGCATCTGGCTGGGCTAATGCCCTTAAGATAACTTATGGACCACCCAAGAGCTATCTTGTGTGTCCTTAGCTCCTTAATTAGTGCTTTCTCTTCCTGTGACCCTAAAGCAGAGCTTATGATTACAGGAAAAGTGTCACCTTCTCCTAGAAATGCATATTTCAGGGATGGTGGTAGTGGTTTGAGCTCGGGTTTATGAGGTTTCTCCTCTTCCTGAGGAGTTTTCAGAGGTTCTTTTATTTCCTCTAGTTCCTCCAGATCAGGCTGAACATCTTTAAAAATGTCCTCTAGCTCTGATTCGAGACTCTCAGTCATATGGACCTCTTCCACCAGGGAGTCAATAATATCATCGCCCAGGCAGTCGTCTGATGTGTCTGGATGTTGCATAGCTTTGACAACATTCAACTTAAACTCATCCTCATTGACTCTCAGGGTTATCTCCCCTTTTTGGACGTCAATGAGGGTTCGTCCAGTTGCTAGGAATGGTCTTCCTAGAAGGAGAGTTGCACTCTTGTGCTCCTCCATTTCCAGCACTACAAAGTCAGTAGGGAAGGCAAATGGCCCAACCTTGACAATCATGTCCTCAATTATGCCTGATGGGTATTTAATGGAGCCATCAGCAAGTTAAAGACAGATCCGGGTTGGTTTGACCTCTTCAGTCAAGCCAAGCTTTCTGATAGTGGATGCAGCGATTAGGTTGATGCTTACCCCAAGATCACATAGAGCTGTCTTGGTGCAGTTACCCTCTAATATGCATGGTATCATAAAGCTCCTGGGATCTTTAAGCTTTTCTAAGAAGCTTTTCAGAATGACTGCACTGCATTCTTTAGTGAGGAGAACCCTTTCAGTTTCTCTCCAATCCTTCTTATGACTCAAGATATCTTTCATGAACTTGGCATAAGAGGGTATTTGCTTAAGTGCCTCTGCAAACGGAATCTTTATTTCAAGAGTCCTGAGATAGTCTGCAAAGCGGGCAAATTGCTTATCCTGCTCCTCTTTGCGGAGTTTTTGAGGATAAGGCATCTTGGCTTTGTATTCCTCAACCTTAGTTACTGCAGGTTTATTTCCTACAGAGGTAGGTTGAGAAGCCTTCTTGAGGGATTTATTATCAGCACTTGCAAGTGTCTGATCCCTCACTGGCATTTGAAAGCCAGGGTTGGAAGCTGGAGTTGCGTTAAACGCCAACTCCTCATCTGTTCCTGGCATTTGAACGCCAGAACTGTGCTTCCTTTGGGCATTCAACGCCAGTTCCTTGCTTGTTTTTGGCGTTGAACGCCAGTCCTGAGCATGGTTTGGGCGTTCAGCACCAGCCTTCCATTCAATTTCTGGCGTTTTAGCGCCAGAATTATTTTTCCCTGGGCTCTTACTGTCCTCAGATGGAATTTGGGTAGTTTGCTCATTTCTTGGCTTCCTGCTGCCTTGAGGTGGGGTATTTAATGTTTTCCCACTTCTTAATTGAACTGCTTGGCATTCTTCTGTTATTTATTTTGACAGCTGCTGCTTTGTTTGCTTTAATTGTTCTTCCATATTTATATTAGCCATCCTTGTCTCTTGTAGTCTCTCCTTGAATTCGGCTAACTGTTTTGTTAGAAAATCCAATTGCTGATTACAGTTACTGTTTTAGCCTCTTCTTTCATAGAAGGGTCACTGCTTAAGTACAGATGCTGATTTCTGGCAACTGTATCAATGAGCTCTTGAGCTTCTTCAATTATCTTTCTCATGTGGATAGATCCACCAGCTGAGTAGTCTAGAGACATCTGAGCTCTTTCTGCAAGCCCATAATAGAAGATGTCTAACTGAACCCACTCTGAAAATATTTCAAAGGGGCATTTTCTTAGCATCTCTCTGTATCTCTCCCAGGCATCATAAAGAGATTCATTATCTCCTTGTTTGAAGCCTTGGATGTCCAGCCTTAGCTGTGTCATCCGTTTTGGAGGAAAGTATTGATTCAGAAATTTCTCAGTCAGCTGTTTCCATGTCTTTATGCTAGCCTTAGGTTGGTTATTTAACCACCTCTTGGCTTGGTCTTTTATAGTAAATGGAAACAGTAATAATCTGTAGACATCCTGATCCACTTCCTTATCATGTACTGTGTTAGCAATTTGTAAAAACTGTGCCAGAAACTCTGTAGGTTCTTCCTGTGGAAGACTGGAATACTAGCAGCTTTGCTGCACCATGATAATGAGTTGAGGATTCAACTCAAAGCTACTGACTCCAATGGAGGGTATGCAGATACTACTCCCATATGAAGCAGTAGAGGGGTTAGCATATGACCCCAGAGTCCTTCTGGATTGTTCATTTCCACTTAGATCCATGATGGATAAAGGGAGATGATGTAAAATAAAAAATTTATTTTTTATTTATTTAATTATTATTTATTTCGAAAATAAAATAAATTAAAATAAAATAAATAAAAATGGGTGAAGATTTTCGAAAAATGGAGAGAGAGAAAAGAAAAAAAATGGTTAGGGAGTTTTGAAAAAGATATGATTTGAAAAAGATTTTAAATTTTGAAGTAAAAATCTATAACGCTCTAGCCAACTGAGTTATAAATGTAACACTTGTTTTGAAGAAGTATTTTTAAATAACTAAGAATGAAAAAATTATTTTTTGAAAACTAATGTTTTGAAAAGGCACAAGAAAAATAAGAAAAATCACAAAACAAGAAAAACTAAAGATCAAACAAGAAAAAATTCAATTATAAAAATATAATTTTCGAAAAAAAAATTTTTTTTGAAAGAAAAAAATAAGGATTCTGAAATTTTAACCAAAAACAATATTAGAAGACTCTAAACCAAAAAGAAAAATTTTTCCTAATCTAAGCAACAAGATTCACCGTCAGTTGTTCAAACTCAAACAATCCCCGGCAACGGCGCCAAAAACTTGGTGCACGAATTGTTAATCACACTTTTCACAACTAATACCACTAACCAGCAAGTGCACTGGGTCGTCCAAGTAATACCTTACGTGAGTAAGGGTCGAATCCCACGGAGATTGTTGGTTTGAAGCAAGCTATGGTTATCTTATTATTCTTAGTCAGGAGGCCAACAACAGTGTTTTTCAACTTCAATTGTAAAGAGTCAAAGGGCATAAATATAAATACTTATTGTGCAATGATGGGGAATATGTTGGGGTTTTGGAGATGCTTTGTCTTCTTTATTTCAGTTTTTCTCTTGTACTCCTCTTCACACACGCAAGGCTCCTTCCATGGCAAGCTGTATGTAAGGTGTCACCGTTGTCAATGGCTACTTCCCGTCCTCTCAGTGAAAATGGTCCAAATGCTCTGTCACAGCACGGCTAATCATCTGTTGGTTCTCGATCATGTCGAAATAGAATCCCTTGATTCTTTTGCGTCTATCACTACGCCCAACAATCGCGAGTTTGAAGCTCGTCACAGCTATTCAATCCTTGAATCCTACTCGGAATACCACAGACAAGGTTTAGACTTTCCGGATTCTCATGAATGCCGCCATCAATTCTAGCTTATACCACGAAGATTCTAATTAAGAAATCTAAGAGATACTCATTCAATCTGATGTAGAATGGAGGTGGTTGTCAGGCACATGTTCATGGATTGAGGAAGGTGGTGAGTGTCACGGATCATCACCTTCTTCATAGTGAAGCGCGAATGAACATCTTAGATAGGAACAAGCGTGTTTGAATGGAAAACAGAGATTATTGCATTAATTCATCAAGACGCTGCAGAGCTCCTCACCCCCAACAATGGAGTTTAGAGACTCATGCCGTCAAAGAGTACAAAATTTAGATCTAAAAATGTCATGAGGTACAAAATAAATCTCTAAAAGTTGTTTAAATACTAAACTAGTAACCTAAGTTTACAGAAAATGAGTAAACTATTATAGATAGTGCAGAAATCCACTTCTGGGTGCAGGGAGGTCAGAATCCAACAGCATCAGCAGTCCTTTTTCAACCTGAATCAGATTTTTGCTCAGCTCCCTCAATTTCAGCCAGAAAATACCTGAAATCACAGAAAAACACACAAACTCATAGTAAAGTCCAGAAATGTGATTTTTAATTAAAAGCTAATAAAAATATACTAAAAACCAACTAAAAAATACTAAAAACTAAGTAAAAACAATGCCAAAAAGCGTATAAATTATCCGCTCATCACACACCCCCGACTAGAACTCCCTCCATGAGTGTCCTTGGATGCCGCCACGGTCTTGGCATACTCTTCCACTACTCTAGCCTTGTTCATTAAGTCAGAGAAGACACGGATTTCTATAGGAGCTATAGCAGTCATAATGTTATCCTGTAAACCCCTCTGGTACTTAATGCACTTCCAGCTCTCGTAAGTCTCCGGGGCACCTTGACATACCCTAGAAAACCTATAGAGTTCCTCAAACTTGTAGGTGTAATCTGCTACCGACATGGAACCTTGCTTCAGCTACATCATTTCCATCTCCTTTACTTCCTTTGCAGACTCAGGGAAGTATTTCTTATAGAAGGTCGTTTGAAACACCTCCCACGGAATGTCGGCATTCTGAAGTTGTAGTAACCGACACTCTACTTGCCACCAGGGCTAGGCCTCTCTCGCTAGCTGATAAGCAGCAAACTCGACATATTGATTGAAGGAAACATGTTGCGCCTGTAAAGCATGCTCCATAGCCTAAAACCGGTGATCCGCTTTAGTAGGGTTAGTGGATCCTCGGAAAGTTGGCGGATGAACCTTGAGGAACATCGCCAAGGTCATTGGAACTCCTCCCGTGCTATCTCTATTTCCCTCAGCATTATCATTAGTGTTTCCTTCGCCATTTCCATTGCCATTCCCGTTCCCGACCAGTTGGCCTAACCTCTGCACAGCTTGCAGAGTCGCAGCAGCATTCGCTTCCATGGTGTTTGCTAAGTTAGCCATGGCCGCCATGAACTCAGCATGGTTATCAGCTGGTTTCTCATTCCTACTTTCCCGTGTACGTGTTTGACCTCGCCCGCGAGTGGCCATTAGGTTCCTGTTTACACCAAACAATCGATGTCAAGGTGATCAGTCTCAATATCGAAAGTCTAGTGCTTCAATTATCCCAAACAGGCACCCATAAACAAGCATGCTATGCATATATCAAGTAGATAACCTAATAGCATCAAAGAAAAGACACACAGAGTATGCAATGAAGCACAAAATAGATACTAATTACTATTATATGACTTCTAAGGTAAACTTTTATAAGGACACTGTCACAGAGTTAAGGCAGAAATTGGAAATTAACAACCTTTATTATGGGGGCACGGGGGTTCCTCTGATCCTTGGGGTGCTTGGTCCTACAAGAGAAGACTTTTGGCGCTTCAGTTCCCTTAAGTCACGCCCCTGCTCCTCTTGTTCTTTAAACATATAGGTCAGCATTTGACTGTGTTCCTTCTGTTCTTTTATTATTTGCTCCATAGCTTCCCGTATCTTGGTGACGAACGTCTCAAGATATTCTCAGTATTCAGCTTGGGGTATCTCTGGGAGGAATTCCTGTGCTCTCTTCTTGATGGGATCCTCCTGTGCTTGTTGTCTCTCCATTGATGCTTTGGTGATTGACTTTTCAATTAGGATATATTCAGTTATTCCCATCCTTACTCCAGCGTCCTTGCAGAGCAGAGAAATCACGCTTGGATAAGCCAACCTGGCCTCTTTTGAATTTTTGTTAGCAATCTTGTAGAATTCAGTGGAAATCAGCTGATGAACCTCCACTTCCTTCCCCGTCATGATGCAATGAATCATCACTGCTCTTTTAACTGTGACTTCAGATCGGTTGCTAGTGGGCAACAGAGAACGCCCAATGAAGTCCAGCCATCCTCTGGCGGCTGGTTTGAGATCCTCTCTCTTGAGTTGATTTGGGACACCCTTTGTGTTGGTGGTCCACCTGGCTCCAGGGATACATATGTCCTCTAGAATCCTATCCAGGTCAATGTCTGCTCTCATCATCCTCCTGTTGAAGGAGTCAGGATCATCCTTTAGTTGAGGTAGCTTTAAGATCTCTCTGATCTTGTCAGGGGTGGTATGAACGATCTTCCCTCTGACCATGGTCCGAAATTCATAGAAGGCAGTTCCAGATAGTTTTTACTTGTCAGTCTACCACATATTAGCATAGAACTCCTGGACCATGTTCCTTCCTACTTTCGTTTCAGGATTAGCTAGGACTTCCCAGTTCCTGATTCGAATTTGCTCCTGGATCTCCGGATATTCATCTTCTTTCAGATCGAATCTAACTTCCGGGATCACTGATCTCAGACCCATTACTTTAAGATAATGGTCTGAATGTTCTTTAGATAAGAACTTCCCTTGATTCCAAAGTGGTTTTGGAACGCTCTCTTTCTTGCCTCTTGGAGTGGGTTGTTTTCCTTTGGGAGCCATGATCTTAGTGATCTCGGATAAACACACCAAACTTAGAGGTTTGCTTGTCCTCAAGCAAAAGAAAAGAAAGGGGAGGGATAGAAGGAGGGCTAGGTGCAATTGTTGATGGAGGAAGGGGTGGCCGAACCCAAATTTAAAGGGATGGCGGGGTGGGATTTCGAAAATTTGGAAAAGATAAGATAAAAAGATTGAGTTGAAAAAGATAAGATAGAAGATATAACTTGATTTTGAAAAGATATGATAGATTTTTGAAAAAGATAAATTTGAATTTTGAAAAAGATAATATGGAGATTTGAAAAAGATATGGATTAGTTGAAAAGATAGATTTGTGTTCAGAAAAGATTTGAAAAGAGTTGGATTGAATTTGCAAAGATGCCTGGTGCTTATGGATTAAACTATATTTTAAAAAAAAAAATTTTGTGGTAGGGTTTTTAGAAATTATGGAATTTAGAAATCAGGGTTCTTGACATGTTCATGTAAAAATAATGCATTGAAGCATGAAATTTGAAATTAAAATGGAAATACGTGTGGAAAAGATGAATTTGGCTCCTCCCTGCATTCCTGGCGTTTGAACGCCCAAACACTGCCTGTTTTGGGCGTTCAGCGCTCAATTGCTGCTCTCCTGGGCGTTCAACGCCCAGCTGCTGCCATTACTGGCGTTCAACGCCCAGTGGGTGCCCCTTTCTGGCGTTGAGCGCCCAGCTGCTATCATTACTGGCGTTCAGCGCCCAGTGGATGCCCATTTTGGGCGTTGAACGCCCAAAATGCTCTTTTACTGGCATTTTCTTGCCAGTGAGATCTTTTTCTCTGTTTTGTGTGCCGAGGTCTTCTGTAAATGATTATTTACCCTTTTGTCAATGAACTCTATATAAACAACTAAAAATAAAAATAGAAATAGGGCAAAATGCTTTAGAGGATTGTTGCCCCATGGCTGGGTTGCCTCCCAGCAAGCGCTTCTTTATTAGGCTCTTTCATGTCCCCTGAATCCTCCAAATCAGGTTGAACATCTTTAAAGATGTCTTCCAACTCTGATTCGAGACTTTCAGCCATCTTGATCTCTTCTACCAAAGAGTCAATAAGATTAAATTTCATGCAGTCTTTTGATGTGTCTGATGCTGCATGGCTTTGACAGCGTTCAACTTGAACTCATCATCGTTGACTCTCAGGGTTATTTCCCCCTGTTGGACGTCAATGAGGGATCGTCCAGTTGCTAGGAAGGGTCTTCCTAGAATGAGAGTAGCACTCTTGTGCTCCTCCATTTCCAGCACAACAAAGTCAGTGGGAAACGCGAATGGCCCAACTCTGACAATCATGTCCTCAATCACGCCTGATGGGTATTTAGTGGAACCATCAGCAAGTTGGAGACATATCCGGGTTAGTTTAACTTCTTCAGTCAAGCCAAGCTTCCTGATAGTGGATGCAGGTATTAGGTTGATGCTTACCCCAAGATCGTATAAAGCTGTCTTGGTGCAATTACCTTCTAATATGCATGGTATCAGAAAACTCCCAGGGTCTTTAAGCTTTTCAGGAAAGCTCTCTAGAATGACTGCACTGCATTCTTCAGTGAGGAGAACTCTTTCTGTTTCTCTCCACTCCTTTTTATGACTCAAGATCTCTTTCATGAACTTGGCATAAGAAGGTATTTGCTCAAGTGCCTCTGCAAATGGAATCTTTATTTCAAGAGTCCTTAGATAATCTGCAAAGCGAGCAAATTGCTTATCCTGCTCTTCTTTCCAGAGTTTTTGAGGATAAGGTATCTTGGCTTTATATTCCTCAACCTTAGTGGTTAAAGAAGCCTTTTTAGAGGGGTTGTTATCAGCACTTGTGTGTGTCTGATCCCTTACTGGCAATTGAGTGCCAGAGTCAGAAGCTGGAGTGACATTAAACGCCAGCTCACTGTCTGTTCCTGGTGCCTGAACGCCAGAAATGTGCCCATTTTGGGCGTTCAACGCCAGATTCTTGCCCATTTCTGGCGTTGAACGCCAATTCTGCCTTGTTTCTGGCGTTGAACGCTAGTTTTGGGCATGGTCTGGGCGTTCAGCGCCAGCCTTCCACCCATTTTCTGGCGTTTTAGCGCCAGAATTATTTTTCCCTGGGCTCTTACTGTCCTCAGGTGAATCTTTGGTGGGTTGCTCATTTCTTGAATTTTTGATGCCTTGAGATGGGGTATTTAATGTTTTCCCACTCCTTAATTGAACTGCTTGGCATTCTTCTACTATTTGCCTTGATAGCTGCTGCTTTGTTTGCTTAAACTGTTCGTCCATATGTATATTAGCTATCCTTGTCTCCTGTAGCTTGTCCTTGAATTCAGCTAGCTGCTTTGTTAGAAAATCCAATTGCTGATTGAATTCAGCAGCTTGTTTTACAGTACTGAATTCAGCAGTTACTGTTTTAACCTCTTTATTCATGGAAGGGTTGCTGCTTAGGTACAGATGCTGATTCCTGGCAACTGTATCAATGAGCTCTTGAGCCTCTTCAATTGTCTTTGTCATATGGATAGATCCACCAGCTGAGTAATCTAGAGACTTCTGAGCTCCTTCTGCAAGCCCATAGTAGAAGATGTCTAACTGAACCCACTCTGAAAACATTTCAGAGGGGCATTTTCGTAGCATCTCTCTGTATCTCTCCCAGGCATCATAAAGAGATTCATTATCTCCTTATGATGAGTGTCACAGATCATCACCTCCATCACAGTTAAGCGCTAATGAATATCTTAGATAGGAACAAGCGTGTTTGAATGGACAACAGAAATACTTGCATTAATTCAGCGAGACACAGCAGAGCTCCTCACCCCCAACAATGGGGTTTAGAGACTCATGCCGTCAGAGAATACAAATTTTAGATCTAAAATGTCATGAGATACAAAATAAGTCTCTAAATATTGTTTAAATACTAAACTAGTAGCCTAGGGTTACAAAATATGAGTAGACTATGATGGATGATGCAGAGATCCACTTCTGGGGCCCACCTGGTGTGTGCTGGGCTGAGACTTAAGCAATTCACATGCAGAGGCCATTTGTGGAGTTGAACGTTAGTTTTTATGCCAGTTTGGGCGTTCAACTCCAGCTTTTGATCCTTTTCTGGCGCTGGACGCCAGAATTGGGCAGAGAACTGGCGTTAAACTCCAGTTTACGTCGTCTATCCTTGTGCAAAGTATGGACTATTATATATTGCTGGAAAGCCCTGGATGTCGACTTTCCAACGCAATTGGAAGCATGCCATTTCAAGTTCTGTAGCTCCAGAAAATCCACTTTGAGTGCAGGGAGGTCAGAATCCAACAGCATCAGCAGTCCTTTTTCAGCCTGAATCAGATTTTTGCTCAGCTCCTTCAATTTCAGCCAGAAAAATACCTGAAATTACAGAAAAACACACAACTCATAGTAAAGTCCAGAAATATGAATTTTTCCTAAAAACTAATAAAAATAGAATAAAAACTAACTAAAACATACTCAAAACTATATGAAATTATCCCCACAAAGCGTATAAAATATCCGCTCATCAGAAAGCTTTCTAGCAAAATCAAGAGAAAAGAAAGAAGAAGATGAATGAAAATTACTATTGATCCATTGAATTACACAGAGCTCCCTAACCCAATGAAAGGGGTTTAGTTGTTCATAGCTCTCAAAATGGAAATTACAATTGAAAGAGACATTCTGGAAATTAAAGAATTGCAGAAAGCTAAATTGAACTAAAAAGTGAAAAAGTCCCCAAAAGAAAGTAAAAGTCCACCCTAACTTAAATTCTAAGCTATTTATACACTTTCTTCCATTGATCTTCAATCTCTGAAATGGGCTTTTGGCCTTGATGGAATTGGGTTGAAATTGGCTCCAATTGGTTTTCCTTGCTGTTGAGAAGAGATTTGTTTGAATTGTGAACTTTGTGCTTCACGTTGGAGTCAATGTTTGATGGCCAACGTTGACTCAAACGCCATTCAGAGAAAAACCAGAAAAACCAGATACTTTGCTGTCATTGGTGTTTGACTCAATGTTAGAGGGCCAACGTTCTGCTATCCACGCGTACGCGTGCTTTGCGTGTTTGCAGAGACTTGTTCTGCTTCTCTTTCAACGTTTGAGGCAACGTTGGTGGTCCAACTTGGCCACCAACGTTGCTTCCTCTTCATCTTTTCCATGCTCCTTCTTCAACCTTCCTCCATGCTTTCCTTCACCTATCATCAACCAATAAATGCATCAAAGCCTTGCTAAAGTCATGAGAATTCTTATCATTCTTAGCATACAAGTAATCATAGCATAAATCATCATGAAATTGCATCAAATTACTCATGGTTGAATGAATCTAGGCATACATGAATTTCTACCCAATTTGCTTACTTATAGCTCAAGAAAGTGCATAAACCCTATTAAAAACAAGGGAAAAGGATAGTGAAACTAGCCTAAGATGCCCTGGCATCAGCCCCCGGGACGCCAAAGGCAATCCTAAGCTCTATATCCATCACAAGATTTCAAACTTAAAGGCATTCTAAAGCAAATAAGCATAATTATGACAACATTAACTTAAATAAACCGTGTAATCTATCTTAGGGAATTTCTAAGCTAACCAAGCATCGCTGTCCCACAACCTTCACCAACCTATCCTCCATGCGATCCCATCGCCATTGCCTTTCGAACCTCCTCAATCCCAGTAGAAAACACAGGTAATATATAATGCAAGTAAAACACAAGTAGAAGCATATAAGGCAATAATTCAAATAGAAAATAGGCATGTTATACAAATAGGAAAACTATTTCAAATAGTCAAAGCGTGCAAACAGATAGGAAATGCATATGATGAATGCCTGCCCTACTGGCTGTGATATCACATTGTCGGTTCAACTACCAACCTGACACATCTCCATGGAGACGTCGCCCTTCGAAATTCTCATATAGGAACCTCCGAGATATAGTGCTCGGATCACTGTCCAGGTACCGGCACCTGCATGCTCTATAGATCCAAAGGGATGCGAGTGGGATACTCTTGCTACAGACCTCACATCTCAACGCAAGCGGAATAAATCACCGCCCTTACGCCGCCGCCGCCGCTACCTCGACAGGTGGGATCCAACCGCCGTCCCTGCCGAGCGCATAGCGTCTCATAATCTTAATATAAAAACAATATATCAATGGATTTTCAAAAAACATTTTCAGTATACATGGATCCATCATCTCAATCCGAGTCCCTGACTCATCTCAACCACTGTCCGTTCATATTTCAGTTTCCACATATCAACAGTTCATCATTATTCTTCGCACGCCAGAAACCTAGGCCTCCGTTTTCTAAGTTTTCCAAATGATATCATCTAATATCCTTACATTCTTTCCCAATGTTTTAAAAGTCTAAAACTAGGCCCAAGAGTCTAAGAATAGTGTTAAAGAAGCTTACAACCTTTTTGCGGAGGTAGAATAGTTGAAAACAAGGAAAAATTTGAGAAACAGGGCGTGTGCGGCCGCACAGGGGTGTGCGTATGCATAGGTGTCAAAACTTACATAATCTGTTCACTCGCACAACCTGTGCCAGCGTCCCCAATAGACTGGCATTCCCAACGTGTGCGTCCGTACAAGCCTGTGCGTCCGCACAGATTGAAATTCTTCCTTAGATATGTGCGCGCACAAGCTATGCTAGCGCTGCAAACAGAACGCATTTCCCTGCCTGTGCGTGCGCACATGTGTGTGTGTCCGCACAGATCAAAATTTTCGCAGGTTGTGTGTCGGCACAGGGCTGTGCGTGCGCACATATCAAAAATCATAAAATTCTGTAACTTAGCAGAATTTCAGATTTTTAACACCAACTTTGAATGATCATAACCTCCTCTACAAAATTTCAATTTTCACAAACTATATATCGATTTAATAGGTTTTCAAAGATCTTTAAGTCTAAACAAATTTCAATCAATTTCAAAAACCGAGTCAAAAGTTATGATCAAACAAAGTTTACCAAAATTCCCTTTTTACCCAATTTTCACATATACCCAAATTTACCAAATTCACAAGCCACATCCAACTAGATCAATACCAAACTTCCATTTCCAGCATAATCAAATTTTTAAATCACAATGCACCATTCTCAATCATCAAACACCAAATATGTGACACTAAGTCACTAAACTCAATTGTTTCACAACACATTTACCAACCATCAATTTATTCCTATCAATTCTCATCATCAATTTCATTCATACTTATATCAATATCCCACCACATACAATCATTCAAATCATCAAACATCACAACTCAACATCATTATTTCCCAACAAAACAACATCAATTTAGCATACAAATTCAACCAACTATCATCAACAACCATATAAATCCAACCTATCCTATAGGTCACTAGCCTAAGTATCCATGAATATTATATACTACATAGAGGAAACCGAAACCATACCTTGGCCAATTCCCTATATGCACCAAAACTCCAATTTAGCACAAACAAGCTCCCAACCACAATCCAAGCTTTCAATTCCACTCCAATAAGCAAAATTAAGTTCCAATAGCTCCCAAAGCCACAACAATCAAACTATATGCATATAAATCACCTCAAATCAACCTAGGATTCCAATTAAACATAAATTTACAAGGGTTTAGTGGCTCTTACCTTTTCCAACAGATTTAATAGCAAATATCCAAGGCTAAGCAAGGATTAGAGCAAACCTAAACATCCAAAATCACAAAAACTCACTTAATCACAAACCCTATGGACCGAAATTTTGGAGAAAAGAATAGAAAAGATTTCGTAGTTATCTCTCCAGTTTCTTGTATGGGTTTTGTAGAGCCCTTCACGAGGAACGGTAGCCGCAAACGGTGCGGCGATCGGAGCTCTGTAGCTCAAGTTATGAGCTAGAGAAGAAGATGATGAAGAGTGTTCCTAGGGTTTCTTCTTCCTCTCTTCTTTTCAGCATGAGTGTGTGTTTAAGTGTGTAATGGGCTGATGGGTTCATTAATGGCTCTATTTATATGTTGGGCTTGGGCCCAACTTGGACCCGGTCCAACCCATTAGCATTTTTAGCCCGTTTGGCCCAACTTTGGGCCAAACCTTTAAAATTAATGCCGGGTTTTCCATTTCTAATGTTTTTCTAAGGTTTTTGATGGTTTTTACTTTTTCTCGTGCGGTACCGAGCAGACTTAAACCGGTTCAACCGGTTCAACTACCGATTTACGGTTTTTCGCAGAAAGCACATTTTTGGACTCAAAAAAACCCACTGAATCTAAAAATCACCTTTAAATCCTCAAATTCTCTCTCTAACTTTTTGGAATCTAATTCGGGTAATATTAATTACTTAATTAATCGGTTGATTAGTTACAGTTCTTACACTCATAGGCCTCCATCCAAAAATCATCAAGTTTATTTAGTTGGAGGAGCCATTTCTCCCCAGCCGCCTTTGCATAAAAGTTAAGGAACTTTGTTTTCCAATAAGCACTGTGCTCTGGTTCTACCGGTAGGTGACAGGCCTTGCTGTAGATGAGTTGGTAAGGCGACATTCCAATCTGGGTCTTGAAGGCTGTGTGTTAAGCCCAGAGAGCATCAACAATCTTCTTGGCCTAATAGTTCCTTAAGGCACCCACATTCTTTTCAGGAATTCTTTTAAGTTTTCTATTAGAGACCTCCACTTGGCCACTTATTTAAGGATGATAAGGGGTGGCCACTTTATGCTTAACACCATATCTCAAGAGAAGTGCATCTAACTGTTCATTGCAAAAGTGGCTGCCACCATCACTGATTAAAGTTTGGAGGACACCAAATATACTGAAGATGTACTTCTTAAGGAAGCTCATTGATGCACCACTATTTCGTGGTACATTTTATGCTAAATTGAGTAGATTGTATTCACTATCCTCACACTTATTCATAGAATTCGCATGTTTTACATTTTCCTTCCTAATTCTGTGATTTGATTGAAAACATGCTTCTTTGGCCATAAAATTGCTAATTATTAATCCTCTCTTATTACCATTTGATGCTGTTATATGTTTGTTACACTACAAGAAAACCAGGATTTTGCTACGCTTTTAAAGCGTGGCGAAAAGTGAGAAAAAGCGTACTGATAGCTTTTCGCCACGCTTTTTGAGCAACCGGCACGCTTTTAAAAGGGTCACGTCTGCTAGCGTGCCGGTTGCTCTATCGCCACGCTTTTGGTGACCTATGGCCACGTTTTTTTTGTCGCCACGCTTTTTTCAATTGTGACGCTTTTAAACGTGGCCGTATGAGAGGATATTGCTACGCTTTTAAAGCGTGCCAGTAGCTAGATACGGCTACGCTTTTAAAGTGTGCCAATAGTTAGAGATACGGCTACGCTTTTAAAGCGTGGCAAAAAGTGGCTGCTATATGAAATAGCTACGCTTTTAAAGCGTGGCGAAAAGTTTGTTCAAGTTTTATTTTTTTTTAATCTTCGTAATAAAACCTAACAAAATTCATAGATAATGTAAAATTTAGACAATATAAAACCTTCATAAACTTGTACACCAAATATAGTGGTTGATCACTTGACAAACTCTAACAAAAAATCAAAGTGATAACAACTACCCATGAATTTATAATACATGCATTACAATTCCAACAACTATTACATTATTTACTTCCTTTAAAAACTACAAAATACCCCTCCCTCTTGTGATGTCTTGCTGGTCATCTGAGATATCATAGGCCAACCCTTTCCATCTGTCCTTATCTGTCTGCTTGTCCTCATTGATCACTACAATCTTGAAGCTTCCGGAGGAAACCTTGCTGCTGCTGGGGATTCTTGATGTAACCTTCTTCAAGCAGCTTCGGAAGAAAGCTGATCAACTGGGAACTGATGAAGCCACAGCTCCAGAACCATTCAAACTCACCTGCAATGTAAAATTACTGTTAAGAATAGTCCGCATGATCATTATTTTTCTAATTTGGTATCTATAACTGATTACTAATTCACACTGTATCCAATCTAATTACTATCCTAATCTTATACATAGTTTAAAACTAGAAGTGATAAATTAAGTGAATAGAATTAGTTGAAAGTAACAAAGTAAGGTAAAAAGTATCATACTGGAGTTCCTTTGACAGCTCCTATGGTTGAAACTGACAGTTCCGGATAAAACAATCAAGTCAAATGTAATAAGGATCAGGAAAACTATATAGTGATGTAATCCTAAAATCATTACAAAATATGCAATTATTTTCTTTCATTTTTTGGGTAGGAGAATAAGCATCTTTATGTTCAAAACTATGCCTATGCTATACATTTTCAATTTGGATAATCTTGCATTTATAGAAGCTGATTACAGCAGTACCTATGGGCAAAGGAAGCAAGCAAACCTGGAAAGAGAATATCTCCAAATCCAATCATGTCATAACCACCCCAGGGATCAACAAGACGGGGAAATCTCAAAAGCATTGGAATCGCTTCCCTACTAGCCCTGTCACCTCGAGCAACCTACAAAAGAAAGTCACTAACTATCACAAAACTACAAGACACCTTTATTGTTTTTCTTTCTTTTTTAATAAAAAAAGAAAAATCATGGCAGAGAAAAAATTACTCTTACAGGCTGTTTGGACACCTTTAAATGATGGAATTAGAATTCAATTCCATCAAGAAATGAATTCCTAAAGAAATGGAATTCAATTCCATAGTTTGGAACAACTAACTCATTTAATGAGATAGAATTGAATTCCATTGTTTGGAATGACTTGTTGATGAATTACATTATTTCTCTAAGACATTTTTACCCCTCAATAAATATTAAGTATAATTTTATTTATCAATTAAATTAGATAATATAATTATATAAATCACTTATAAGTAAAATTGGTCTAACACAACCTCACCAAATAAGATCTTTACCAAAGAAATATGAATATATATACCACAACTTAGAATTGATTCAATTGAGTAGTAATTTAGGCAAGTCTAACAAAGATAAGCATACTGTTAGGTAACTGAATACTATACAGGCATGTAACATAATCTTTGACATACACTTGATGGGTTTTTAAGTCTTTGAGCCTCATCAATAATTGCATAATGCCATGGTATTTGAGAAAGAAAGTCCTGATCCATCATTGCAATTTCACAAGTTGTTAACAGCACATCAAATGGCAACAATACCTGCCAAAAATTACTACTCATAGTAATCTTTGAGCCTAACTTACTTTTGTCACAATGCACAGAATAATTTGCCGGTTACTCATAGTAAAGGATAAACTCAAATGGCTAAAATACCACTAATTGTAGAATTTTTCCTTTCAGAATACATAGGCTCTGATACAAAATAGAAGACAAAGTACCTCATCCCCTGCAAAAAACAGAAATATTCTGATCACAAACATAATTAACAGTATTCATTTATAAATAAATATTATTGAAACTCACCCACATTATAGTGTAAAAAATACCCAAAAACATAATAGAAATGAATCTGTCAACACCCAGCGACCTAATATTCACTCTTCTTGGCTACAAAGAAATGTAAAATAGCCCGTGTATTCATTCAAATTTAAACATCAATATATTCAGGCTGATTTTACATAAAAATCTGGTCATGCTAACTATATTGTTTATTCCATCCATATGGGTATCACTTAAAACTATAAAATGAATTGAACAAAAGTTGAACCAGTAAGCTAATATGGACTTTGGCCTTTGAAAATGCCCATGCCATAATTAGTCCACATTTCACACACTACCATTAAATTGATACTTGATACCTCGGGGCTTCAGGCTATGTTTGGAACAATCTAAGGGGATATGAGTGGAATATATAAACCCAAACTCACAAGCTAATGGCCTAGGATAACTCCCTCACACAAATAACTCTCTCGTAACTTCACATAACATATATGAGGAGAGGAATTAAGGAAGAGAGTCAAGAGACTTTCTTTCCAACTCAAAAAACACATTTATTTTTATTCACAATGTAAGTAACATAACACTGTCTAAACATTGCTTTATTTTGGTCAAAATATCAAAGCTTATAGTTGACCACTTATATAAATATCATCAAATTGAAGTCACAAAAAATAGTTTTTATCCTTCGTGAAAGTGAGCTCCATGTGCCTTGGAAAATTGATAAGATAAAGAAAGCTTATGCGTTCTTGTGTCACGTGATAAAGTTTGGTTTAACATATCTAACAGAGTAAAAGGGCATGGAACTTTCCAGAGGAGCCAAATTAAACACAAAAAAACACTGTTAGTGAAGGATGCAATACAATAATCTCACCGAGAACGACGTTGACCCCGAGTTTATACCTCCGTATAAGCTATGAAACCCCTTCAGCCAAAAGTTACCATGTTGTTAAGATCTATGATCGAAAGAAAGATTGAGGCTGAACAAGTAATTAAGTGATGATGCAATTTTAAATAGGCTACCAACAATTAAAGGCTTCAAAGATGGTTCCATAAAAAAGTCACAAACTCATTAAAGAAATTGCAGTCAAAACATTATAAGAAAAATTGCAAAACTTTGCCCAACAATTGCGACTCATTGCAGGTCCTGCTGATAAACTACAATAACTTCTTTTCCTGATTTCAGTTCTGACAGGTAGCACGTTCTTCCTCCAGGAATAGCAACATAGGCGTGTACTGGTCCCTGTTATGTGAATTAATTGGTTAAAAGGATTCCATAAAACTAGTTTCGAATTACAGTTAACATTTTAAACCGGAGACTGAAATACATTAAGAAAAATATTTATATGGATTGTGTATGTAATCAACACAAACACACCATCAACAATAATCAATCTAACAGACATAATAGAAGCATAACAGCAATAAGAAATAACACAAATACTGAACAAACTCAAACTCAAAATAGTTAACATCAAATTCCATTGAAGTAGACATAATAGCAGCATTGAAGCTAAAAAATAAGGTTTACCAGCTCTCAATGCAAAACTAGAAATGAAGCAATGTAGGTGGTGGCAGAGGTCTCAAAACCACCTCGGCGGAAGGGTTTCTTTCAAGCGACGACCTTGAACAAACCTTCTCCAATGCTCCAACGGAAGCGAGCGGCGGCGGAAGGGGTTAGAGGTTTGCAGCAACGGAAGGGAACGGCGGCGGAGGGAGCATCAACGAATGGGTTGCGATGGACAATGAGCACCGACGGAGCCACCACCAGAGTGAGTCACCGCCGAAGGAGCAGCGATGCTGGGAGTGCCGACGATGTTCTTTGGAGGGCTGGGGTTCTTCACGGAGTGCTGGGTGAGTGTTTGGGTCTTCGAAGAGTTTAGGGTGAGGGCTGAGTTCTTTGAAGAGTTTTAGGGTTCTTTGAACGAATGAGAAGGAAAGAGTTTCGAATAGTGTACAAAACGCGGCGTTTTGTTTTATATTAGGACCTTTTGGCCACGCTTTTAAAGCGTGCCAAAAGAGTTACAAGAAACGGCTACGCTTTTAAAAGATCCCTATAACAGAACTATATCGCCACGCTTCAAAAGCGTGCCTGTATGGGTCAACGGCTACGCTTTTGAAGCGTGGCAAAAAAAACGTGACCAAATCTCTAATCAATTGCCACCCTTATAAAAGCGTGGCCGTTGACCCTTTTCGCCACGCTTTTGAAGCGTATCAGAAAAAAACGTGGCCAAATCTTTATTCAATCGCTACCCTCATAAAAGCGTGGCCATTGACCACTTTTGGCCACGCTTTTAAAGCGTAGTAAAAAAAAGCGTGGCCATAGGCCTTTTTTCTTGTAGTGTTAAGTGTTTTCAGGCTTTATAGGGCAAGAATGGCTTAGAGGATGCAAAGGAAACATGCAAAAGTGGAAGGAACGCAAGAAAATAAAGTTTTCAGAAGCTGGCAGCGACGCGTACGCGTGGGTGACACGTACGCGTGCCTAGCACAGAAGATAAGCGATGCATACGCATGACCAGGATTTTTGCCAAGCGGCACGTACGCGTGGACGACACGTACGCATGACGTACACCACGTGCAGAAATTGCAGAAAATGCTGGGGGCAATTTCTGGGCTCCTTTTGGCCTAATTTCAAGTCCGAAAACACAGATTAGAGGCTGTAGAGTGGGGGAATCAATCATTCATTCATTCATACAACTTTCATTCAAATAATTTTAGGTTTTAGATGTAGTCTTCTAGAGAGAGGCTCTCTTCTCTCTCTAAGTTTTAGGATTTTAGGTTTAACTTTTCTTAATCTCAGATTTCTACTTTGCTTTAATTTAGTTTTCTTCTACTCTTATTTGTTCTAGTCCTTTAGTTTATCTATCTTCTCTTGTTGATTTATTTATTCTCCAATTTGGTTTATGAACTCCATGTTAGATTTGATTTCCTATTTAATGCAATTTGAGGTATTTCATTTTTATTGCTTCTTCTATTATTTGTGAGTCATTGATGTTTGCAATTGGTTGTTTGTATTTAATATTCCTTGCTAGTTTTCTATGTTTTTATGTTATGCCTTCCAAGTGTTTGATAGAATTCTTGATTGGATTTTAGCGTAGATTTCTCTCCTCTTGGCTTTGGTTGAGTAATTGGAGACTCTTGAGTTATCAAAATCCTTTGTTGATTGATAATTGAAAGTTGCTAGTTGATTTGGATCCCTCTAAAGCTAGTCTTTCCTTAGGAGTTGACTAGGACTTAAGGAATCAAATTGATTCATCTACTTGACTTTCTTCATAGTTAGAGGTTAACTAAGTGGGAGCAATGGACAATTGATGTCACAATTGATAAGGATAGCAAGGATAGAACTTCTAATTTTCATACCTTGCCAAGAGTTTTCTTAGTTATTAATTTAATTTATTGCCATTTTATTTCCTTGTTCCTTATTTCAAAAAACACAAAAAGATACTTTTCTACGACTAATAATAACTACACCACCTTGCAATTCCTTGAGAGACGACCCGAAGTTTGAATACTTTGGTTAATATTTTTATTGGGGTTTGTTACTTGTGACAAATAATTTTTTGCATGAAAGGATTCTTTGTTGGTTTAGATGCTATACTTGCAATGAGGATTTATTGTGAAATTCTAAACCGTCAAAAATCCGTTCGTCACTCATCACCACCTTAGCATCATTGGTGGCCAAGGGTGCAACTTCCACTCATTTAGACATATAGTCAACCACCACCAAAATATAAATGTTGGAGTAAGAAGAAGGAAATGGGCCCATGAAGTCTATGCCCCAAACATCAAACAATTCTACCTCCAATATTGGATTCAGAGGCAATTCATTCTTCTTAGGCAAGCTCCCAGCTCTTTGACAAGAGTCATAATTTTTCATAAACTCCCTTGCATCATTGAAGAGTGTGGGCTAGTAAAACCCACATTACAGGACCTTAGTTGCTGTCCTTTCTCCACCAAAATGCCCACCATACTCAGAATCATGGCAATGCCATAGAATCTGTGGGATCTCTTTCTCTAAAACACATCTTCAAATTATGCCATCCGAACATCTCTTGACCAAATATGGACCATCCCAAAGAAAATACTGTGCATCATGATGTAGCTTTTTGATTTGTTGCCTAGCAAGTTCCTTTGGTATTATCCTTCTGGATTGGTAATTGGCCATGTCTGCCAACTAGGGTGTATTATAAATCACAAACTCTTAAGCTCTCATGGGTTCAATCCGAGAATAGTGGTTTGCTACTTGATTCTCAAAACCCCACCTATCTTTGATTTTAATGTCAAACTCTTGTAGGAGGAGCACCCACCTAATCAATCTTTGTTCAGAATCCTACTTAGTTAAAAAGTACTTGAGAGCAAAGTGATAAGTGTAAACAATAACCTTTGAACCAACTAAATAGGATTTAAATTTGTCAAATGCAAATACCACAGCTAGTAACTCCTTCTCAGTAGTTATATAATTTCTTTGAGCATCATTGAGTACCCTGCTTGCATAGTATGTAACATGCAAAAGCTTATCTTGCCTTTGTCCCAAAATAACTCCAATTGCATCACTTGCACCACACATTAATTCAAATGGTGATGTCCAATTAGGAGGATCAATTATCGGTGTAGAGACAAGCTTGGCTTTAAGAGTTTCAAAGGCATGCAAGCATTCATCATCAAAGTGAAAAGGTGCAACAGAAACTAGAAGATTACTTAATGACTTTGCTATTTTAGAAAATTTTTTACGAATCTTCTATAGAAGCCTGTGTGACCCAAGAATCTCCTTATGCACTTTGCATTTACAGGGGGCGGTAATTTCTTAATTACCTCCACTTTGGCCTTGTCAACTTCTATACTGTTTCTTGAGATGCGGCACCCGAGAACTATACCTTCCGAAACCATGAAGTGGTAGTTTTCCCAATTTAAAACAAGGTTAGTTTCTTGGTACCTTCTCACGACCAACGCTAGATGTTGCAAGCACCCTTCAAAGTAATCACCAAAAATAGAAAAATCATCCATAAATACCTCAATAAATTTTTCAATCATATCAGAAAAGATGGAAAGCATGCACCTTTGGAAAGTCGCAGGAGCATTGCACAAACCAAAAGGCATGTGGGGGTAAGAAAAGACTCCAAAGGTACATGTGACATCGTCTTCTTTTGATCATGAGGGTCCAGTTCAATCTAGTTGTAGCCCGAGTATACAACCAATAAATAATAAAAAGCATGTTCGGCCAACCTCTTTAGCATTTGATCAATAAAGGAGAGAGGGAAGTGATATTTCCTCGTGGCCATGTTGAGTCGCCTATAATCAACGCACATCCTCTAATCAGTTATGGTTCCTGTAGGAATAAGCTCATTCTTGTCGTTGGCCACCACTATAACGCCCCCTTTCTTGGGAACAACTTGTACCAGACTCACCTAAGGACTATCAGAGATTAGATAAATAATGTCGGCTTTCCATAACTTCATAACTTCCTTTTGAACCACCTCTTTTTTATAGGATTAAGCCTCCTCTGGGCTTGCACCACTGGTTTAGCATCCTCTTCAAGCAAAATTTTGCGCATAGACAATACAGGAGTTATCCCCTTAAGGTCACCAATAGTCCAACCAAGGGCTATCTTATGCTCGCTTAATACTTTCATTAATGCCTCTTCCTCACAAGTGTTCAAGGAGAAATTGATGATCACTGGATATGTATTCGCCTGATACATGCTCGAAAAGACAATTGGGTCATTCTAAGGAAAAAGGGCAGAATGAAAATTTCACACTTCCAGAGGGCCCCATCACTAGCGCACGTGCAAAGAAGCTCACGGAGAGCTTTGGAAAGTTGACAGTTTTTATGCATATGGAGTTACATCAAATTCTAACCAAGGAAGAATGGGCAAGGCCCATTGGGCTAAGTCAGGACAGCAAGAAGCCCAATAATACTTTTCGAATTCAGTAGGAGACTGGTGCACGAAGTTTGAGTCACACTTTTCACAACTCGTACCACTAACCAGCAAGTGCACTGGGTCGTCCAAGTAATACCTTACGTGAGTAAGGGTCGAATCCCACGGAGATTGTTGGTTTGAAGCAATCTATGGTTATCTTGCAATTCTTAGTCAGGAAGTCAATTGTATTTAT
Source organism: Arachis ipaensis (assembly GCF_000816755.2). Lineage (NCBI taxonomy): Eukaryota > Viridiplantae > Streptophyta > Magnoliopsida > Fabales > Fabaceae > Arachis > Arachis ipaensis. The sequence goes on from NC_029791.2 coordinate 74,057,733, forward strand.
CAGTTGAATTGCGAATAAACAAGAGAGCATGGGTTAAAGGTTACTTGTTATGCAATAATAGAGAATATGTTGGAGTTTTGGAGATGCTTTGTCTTCTGAATCTCTGCTTTCCTTTGTCCTCTGATTCACGCACGCACGTCCTTCTATGGCAAGCTATGTGTTGGGACATCACCGTTGTCAATGGTTACATCCCCTCCTCTTGTGAAAATGGTCCAAATGCTCTGTCACGGTACGGCTAATCATCTGAGGTTCCCGATCATGCTGGAATAGGATTCACCCTCCTTTTGCGTCTGTCACTCCGCCCAGCACTCGCGAGTTTGAAGCTCGTCACAGTCATTCAATCCCTGAATCCTTCTCGGAATACCACAGACAAGGTTTAGACTTTCCGGATTCTCATGAATGCCGCCATCAATCTAGCTTATACCACGGAGATTCTGATTAAGGAATCTAAGAGATATTCATTCAATCTGATGTGGAACGGAGGTGATTGTTAGACACACGTTCGTGGATTGAGAAAGGTGATGAGTGTCACTGATCATCACCTTCTCCATAGTTAGGCGCGAATGGATATCTTAGATAGGAACACGCATGTTTGAATGGAAAACAGAAATACTTGCATTAATTCATTGAGACACAGCAGAGCTCCTCACCCCCAACAATGGAGTTTAGAGACTCATGCCGTCAAAGAGTACAAAGTTTAGATCTGAAATGTCATGTGATACAAAATAAGTCTCTAAAAGTTGTTTAAATACTAAACTAGTAGCCTAGGTTTACAAAAAATGAGTAAACTATGATGGGTGGTGCAGAGATCCACTTCTGGGGCCCACTTGGTGTGTGCTGGGGTTGAGACTTGGATAATTCACGTGCATAAGGCTGTTTTGGGCGTTCAACGCCAGGTTTGGATCCATTTCTGGCGTTGAACTCCAACTTTTGATCCTTTTCTGGCGCTGGACGCCAGAATTGGGCAGAGAACTGGCGTTGAACGCCAGTTTACATCATCTATCCTTGAGCAAAGTATGGACTATTATATATTGCTGGAAAGCCCTGGATGTCTACTTTCCAACGCAATTGCAATGGCGCCATTTTGAGTTTTGTAACTCCAGAAAATTCACTTTGAGTGCAGGGAGGTCAGACTCCAACAGCATCAGAAGTCCTTTTTCAGCCTGAATCAGATTTTTGCTCAGCTCCCTCAATTTCAGCCAGAAAAATACCTGAAATTACAGAAAAACACACAACTCATAGTAAAGTCCAAAAATATGAATTTTTCCTAAAAACTAATGGAAATAAACTAAAAACTAACTAGAATATACTAAAAACTATATGAAATTAACCCCAAAAAGCGTATAAAATATCCGCTCATCAGAGACATAATTTATCATTAAATTTTGAAATTTTAGAATTTTGTCTTAGTTTGTTATGCGATTAAAGTTTGTTAGAAGATTTGTTTTAAATTTGATTTGTTTAGTAGTATATTTAGGAATTTTAAATTTAAAATCAAATCTGATCTAATCCATTAAGATCAAATCTGATTTAAATTTTAAAAATCTTATCTTATATTTTAGTTAGTTTGTTGGGGCCTATTTAAACACCTTTGGTGAGATCATTTGGAACAACTTTTGATGAATAAATTTCAGTTGCTTTTAAGCACGTTTTATTGTGTGAGAAGTGAGGTGAGTGATTCACTTCGCTTGTTGCATGGAAAAGATTGAGTGATTCAATTTTCGTCCCTCTGATCTAGGTTGTCAAGGACAGGTTCTTTGAAAGTCTAGTAGGAAAAATCCTTCCGGTGACCTAGGTTGCTAAGAACAGGTTTCTTAGAGGTCTAGTAGGAAAATCTTTATCTATCTTTATGTTTCCACTGTGTCATTTGGGGTGTGTTTCTCTATGCCAGTAAATTCCTTTTCTTGTTGCCATTCTTTTCTTGTCTCCCTTTATCTATCTTTTATGTCTCTGCTATGTCTTTGGGTATGCCCTTTACTGAATAATCCTTATCTATTGTGATAAAACTCTTAACTCTCAATTTTTTTATCATCTGGTATCAGTTACAGGTCGTAGGTAAATTCTTATTTATCTGCACGTTCCAGAATTTTTGTTTAGTCTCTTTATTTTTCTCTTCAATTTCTGCAAATTTACTTTAGAGTATAAAAAAAACCAAAATTTATCCCTTAAATTCTATTACTGTAATTTTTGTTTATTCAAGTTAACAAAAAAAATGTAAAAAAAACCTAAAAAAACGTAAAAAAATGAAAAAAAACTAAATTTAATTTTTCCCTTTGTTTTATCCTTTCAAATTTTCTTTGGGTTTCAATTAGGATTCAATTTTGCTAGTTTCTGTCATCTTAGTATCACTTCTTGTTTTTTTTCCTTTGTCATATACTTTAATTGTCTTCTTGTCAAGTTGAACGTCTCTATCATTCAGATTATCTTAGTTTGGTGTCTCAATTCCTCATCTTCCGAAGTGTAACTTGTTAAAGCAATCCGAGAGTGAAAAAAGACAAGAGTAGTGAGCACAACAGAGGGTAAAAGCCACGTATTGAGTGAAAACATGAGTGCCCTACTCCGAGTGATACACGTGAGAAGAGTATTGTGAGGTGTTTTCTTTCGCAGGTTAATTGATGGCTAACAATGAAGGAAACCCCGACCAGCAACTAACTTTTCGCATCGATGCACTTGCTAGCATCCTTACAAGGATTGAACAACGTCTTGATGACATGGATTCCCGAATCAATTCTTTTTCCCATGGTCGAAGAGCGCGGTCCTGAGAATCTGTTCATAATCATTCTATGGAGTCTGAGGAGGAGACTTCGCCCAGATCTCGACATCATGGACAAGGGAAAGATGTTGATAGTAACATCAATGCTATCAAAATGCACATCCCAGAAGTTAAAGGCAGAAGTGATTCTGAAGCTTACTTGGAATGGAAACGAAAGGTAGAGCTCCTATTTCAGTGTCACAACTACTCTGATGTGAAAAAGGTAAGACTAGCGGCTGTGGAATTCTCAGATTATGCCCTTGTCTAGTGAGCTGAGCTGGACAAAAAGACAAGACGGAATGGAAAACCACCAATTCAATCTTGGGAGAAGATGAAAAAGGTCATGCGACAATTGTTTGTCTTTTCTTACTACTACAGGGAGCTACATCAATGACTCCAACGGTTATACCAAGGTTCTAAATCCATGGATGAGTATCATAAGGAGATGGAGATGCTGCTAATCCAAGCAAACATTGAGGAGGATCTGAGGCTACTATGGCATATTTTTTGATTGAGCTGAATCGAGACATTGTAAATACTGTTGACCGTCACCCATTTGTGACTATGGAAGACTTGGTAAATCTAGCTATCAAGGTGGAAACACAGAAAAAGGTGAGAGGGTTTCGTACTTCTTCCAATCCTACTTCAAGGTGGGATTCTAGAGGTGCTAATTTCGGGGAGAAAACTGGATCTAAACCTACCGAATCGAAGGAGAAGCCTACAGAGCAGCACAGGAAGATGCACATGCCTAATTCCACTTCTAATCCTCCTGCACGGCATCATGATATTACCTGCTTTAAGTATTGCGGATTAGGACATTATGCTTCTGAGTGTCCAAATAAAAGGACCATGGTCATTAAAGCAAATGATATTTTCTTAGAATCTGATAACTCAGATGGGTATGAGGACATGCCACATGCGGATGATGCTACAAATAATGAAGATATAGTTGAGTATGCTGTTAGTGGCGAGGCCCTTGTTACTAGGCGGATCTTAAATGTACAAGCCAAGGACGATCGTCTAGAACAGCGAGAGAACATCTTTCATACAAAAGTTTTATTAGGAGGTAAGGTTGGACTCATGATCATTGATGCTGGAAGACATACAAACGTTTCTAGCTCTACTTTGATCACAAAATTGGGGTTGAAATGCACCAAACACCCTAACCCTTACAAACTGGAGTGGCTAAGTGATGTTGGTGAACTGAAGGTTATGAAGCAAGTCTGCAAATAGTTCTCTATTTGGAGATATAGTGATGAAGTACTTTGTGACGTGGTTCCCATGCAGGCTTGTCATCTACTCCTAGGCCGTCCATGGTAGTATGATCAGAGGGTGGTCCATGATGGTTTCACAAACTGATACTCCTTCACTTAAGATGGAAAGAAGATTACCCTTGCACCTTTGTCCCTTAAAGAAGTGTATCTGGAGCAATTGAGCAGGCGCAAATCCACTAAAGAGTCTTTAGGATGTGAGAAAATTGAAAAAATAAGAGGGTAACGAGAGGGCTCTAAGAGACAAAATGTGTGAGAAAAAGAGTCAGAGTCTGAGTAAAAAAGAGAGTTCTAAAAGAGAAAAAACCGTGGAGAGAGAGTGCTCACAAAATGTGTTTTTATGCAAAAGAGAGGGATCTGAAGCATGCTAGTTTAGGAAAAAAAGCATTGGTGTTAGTGCGATTTAGAGAGTCTTTACTTTCTACCATTGAAACTAACCATGAATTGCCTGGTGCTTTTATTTCACTCTTGCAGGAATTTGGAGATGACTTTTTGGATGAGATACCCCCAGGTTTACCTCTACTACAAGGCATTGAGCATCACATTGACTTTGTCCCCGGATTAAGCATTCCTAACCGGCCAACTTACCGGACTAATCCTGAGGAGACGAAGGAACTGCAACGGCAAGTCGAGGACCTTTTGGCTAAGGATTTTGTGAGAGAAAGCATGAGTCCTTGTGCTGTTCCGGTACTGTTGGTGCCTAAGAAGGATGGCTCATGGAGGATGTGTGTTGACTGCAGAGCTATAAATAAGATTACAGTAAAGTATCGCCATCCTATTTCTAGACTTGATGATATGCTTGATGAATTGCATAGTTATGTTATTTTTACTAAAATAGATTTAAGGAGTGGTTATCATCAAATACGAATGAAACTTGGTGATGAATGGAAAACAGCTTTCAAAATTAAATATGTTTTGTATGAGTGGTTAGTTATACCATTTGGTTTGACTAATGCATCTAGTACATTCATGAGATTAATGAATCATGTTTTGCAATAGTTTTTAGGTAAATTTGTGGTTGTTTATTTTGATGATATCCTTATCTACAGTAAATGTCTTGATGACCATATTTTGCATGTTCAATCTGTTTTAGAGGTACTTAGAAAGGAACAATTGTATGCTAATCTCCAAAAGTGCTCGTTCTGTCTGAGTAAAGTTGTATTCCTAGGTTTTGTGCTAAGTTCTACAGGGATTGAGGTAGATGATGAGAAAGTGAAGGCTATTAGAGAATGGTCCACACCTCAGAGTGTCTCTGATGTTAGAAGTTTTCATGGTCTTGTGGGTTTATATCAGAGCTTTGTTAAAGATTTTTCCACTATTGCTGCACCTTTAACTGAAATCATCAAGAAACATGTCAACCTTAAATAGGATCGAGAATAAGAACTTACCTTTAACACCTTGAAAGAATTATTGTGCTCTACTCCCATTCTTATTTTACCGGATTTTTCTAAAACTTTTGAAATAGAATGTGATGCTTTCGGAATTGGTATAGGTGCTGTTTTGATGCCAGAAAAGCGCGCAATCACCTATTTTAGTGAGAATTTGAATGGATCCCGTCTCAACTACTCAACTTATGATAAGGAGTTTTATGCCTTGGTGTGAGCTTTGGAAGTTTGGCAGCATTATTTGCTACCTAAGGAATTTATGGTGCATACTGACCATGAATCCCTCAAACACTTGAAGGGCCAAGGGAAGCTAAACAAGAGATATGAAAAATGAATAGAATTCCTTGAATTCTTTCCATACGTAGTTGCCTATAAGCAATGTAAAGAGAATGTAGTTGCTGATGCATTTTCTAGAAGGTATTCCTTAATCACAACACTTACTTCTAAGCTGTTAGGTTTTGAGTGTATGAAGTAATTGTATGTAACTGATTCTGCTTTTGCCTCTATCTATGCTGCATGTGAACATGGTGCACATAACAAATTCTATAAGCATGATGGTTTTCTTTTTCTGGGTAATAGGATTTGTGTACCTACTTGTTCTATTAGGGAGCTACTTGTTCTAGAATCACATAGTAGGGGTTTGATGGGTCATTTTGGTGTGCATAAGACTTTGGATGTTTTATCTTAGTATTTTTACTGGCCCCACATGCGTAAAGAGGTTAAAAATTTTTGTGCTAAATGCATTGCATGTAAACAAGCTAAATCCAAGTCATTACCACATAGTTTGTATACTCCTTTACCTGTTCCTGTGCATCCATGGGTTGATATTTCTATGGATTTTGTTCTTGGTTTGCCTAGAACTAGGAGAGGTCGAGATAGCATTTTTGTTGTGGTAAATAAATTTATTAAAATGGCTCATTTCATTACTTGCCATAAAACTGATGATGCCACAAATATTGCTGACCTATTCTTTAGAGAAGTTGTGCGCTTATATGGCGTTCCCCAAACTATTGTTTCTGATCGTGATGTCAAATTCTTAAGTCACTTTTGGAAAGTTTTGTGGAGTAAGTTGGGAATAAAATTGTTATACTCAACTACTTGTCACCTTCAAATTGATGGTCAAACTGAAGTGGTAAATAGGACATTGGGAACCTTGTTGTGTGCTGTTGTTGGTAAGAATTTGAAAACCTGGGAAGATTGTTTACCTTTTATTGAGTCTACTTATAACAGGACACTCCATTCTTCTACTAGTTTTTCACCCTTTGAACTTGTCTATGATTTTAATCCTGTAACTGTCTTGGATTTAATGCCTTTACCTTTGAGTGATCTTATTAGCTTAGATGGAGCAAGCAAGGCAGAGAAGGTTAAAGCAATACATGCAAAGGCTCGTGACCTAATTGAGAGAAAGAACAAATTCATAGATGAAAGGATTAACAAGAGCTGAAAGCATATAGTCTTCGAACCAGAAGATTAGGTTTCGGTACATTTGAGGAAGAAGAGATTTTCTACTCAGAGGAAGTCTAAACTTGATGCTAAAGGGGATGGCCCGTTCCAAGTTCTTGAGAAGATCAATGACAATGCTTACAAGATTGATCTACCAGGTGAGTATAATATCTCTACTACTTTCAATGTTTCTGATCTCTCTCCTTTTGATACGGACACTGATTCGAGGACAAATCTTTTTGAGGAAGGAGGGAATGATACATGCTCGGAAAGACAATTGGGGCATTCTAAGGCAAAAGGGCAGAATGGAAATTTCACACTTCCAAAGGGCCCCATCACTAGAGCATGTGGAAAGAAGCTCAAGGAGAGCTTTGGAAACTTAGCAGCGCTTATGCATATGGAGTTACATCAAATTCTAACCAAGGAAGAATGGGCAAGGCCCATTGGGCTAAGTCAGGACAGCAAGATGCCCAATAATGCTTTCCGAATTCAGTGGGAGACATAATTTATCATTAAATTTTGAAATTTTAGAATTTTGTCTTAGTTTGTTATGCGATTAAAGTTTGTTAGAAGATTTGTTTTAAATTTGATTTGTTTAGTAGTATTTTTAGGAATTTTAAATTTAAAATCAAATCTGATCTAATCCATTAAGATCAAATCTGATTTAAATTTTAAAAATCTTATCTTATATTTTAGTTAGTTTGTTGGGGGCCTATTTAAACACCTTTGGAGAGATCATTTGGAACAACTTTTGATGAATAAATTTCAGTTGCTTTTAAGCACGTTTTATTGTGTGAGAAGTGAGGTGAGTGATTCGCTTCGCTTGTTGCATGGAGAAGATTGAGTGATTCAATTTTCGTCCCTCTAATCTAGGTTGTCAAGGACAGGTTCTTTGAAGTTCTAGTAAGAAAAACCCTTCCAGTGACCTAGGTTGCTAAGAACAGGTTTCTTAGAGATCTAGTAGGAAAACCTTTATTTATCTTTATGTTTCCACTGTGTCTTTTGAGGTGTGTTTCTTTATGATAATAAATTCCTTTTCTTGTTGCCATTCTTTTCTTGTCCCCCTTTATCTATCTTTTATGTTTCCGCTGTGTCTTTGGGTATGTCCTTTACTGAATAATCCTTGTCTATTATGATAAAATCCCTAACTCCCAATTTTTTTCTTATCATCGCATCTCCAAGGAAAGCATATTTTAAAGAGAAGGGCGGGCTTTATTTCAAGCTTTGGTGGCCCCTATTTCTTTGAAGGAATGTATGATGCTTCCTTGGGTGGTGGGCACTCTTTAATCTCACCCACTTCAACTTTAACAGAGGACTCAAGTGACTCATTACGCTCTTCTTCTTCTAATGCCTCTTACACCAGAGGATCCATTATATCAAATTTCATGCAATCGTCATAATTATTAGGATGTTGCAGAGCTTTGAATATATTGAGCACAATTTGTTCATCATTTACCCTCAATGTTAATTCACCTTTTTGAACATCAATTGAGGCTCTTCCAGTTGTAAGGAAATGTCTCCCTAATATAATAGAGACTTTGGCATCTTCCTCCATATCTAATACAACAAAATCCACAGGAAAGATGAAAGTATACACCTTCATTAGTAAATTCTTCACAACACCTAATGGAAGTTTAAGAGAACGGTCTGCAAGTTGTAAAGAAATTCTGATGGATTTTACCTTTTTAATTTGTAGCTTGCGCATCAAGGATAATGGCATGAGATTGATGCTAGCTCCAAGGTCACACAAGGCTCTTTCAATAGTCACATCTCTAGTGGTACAAGGAATTACAAAGCTTCCAGGATCCTTTAATTTATCAGGGAGGTTCTTTTAAATTATGGCACTACACTCATTTGTAATCACCATGGTTTCATTCTCCCTCTAATTTCTCTTCTTGGAAATCAACTTCTTCATAAACTTTGCATACAAAGGCATTTGTTCAAGGACTTCAGCAAAAGGGATGTTTATTTGTAGCTTCTTGAAAACTTCCGGGAACATAGAAAATTAATGATCCTTTGCCTTTTTTTTGTAATTTTTGAGGGTATAAAATTCTTGGCTTGTATTCTGGCACTTGGATCTTTTCTTTTGGTACATCTTTAGATGCTTGAATTGGTTGCTGTTGAGTAGAAGGGGTCACGTGCTCCACTTGACTATTGGTGTCCCCTTGGGCTTCTTTCTCTTGCTTGGCAGTGTGAGCTTCTTCCTTGTCCTTTTTTCCCAACACCTTCTCACTTCTCAAACTAATGGCTTTTCACTCTTCCTTGGAATTTGGAATTGTGTCACTTGGGAATGTTTGAGTGGGTTTGGCTAATTGTTGAGCAATCTGACCCACTTGCACCTTTAAATTTCTAATTGAAGAACCTTGATTTTGGAAGTTGGCCCTTGTCTCCTCCATAAATGTGACTATGGCATTGGATAGTTTCTCTAAGGCAAGTTCAAACTTGGAAAGCTTTTGAAAGTCTTGAGATGATTGTGTGGAGGTAGTTGTTGATGGTGAGAATTGTTTTAAGAGTTGAGAGGGTGATTGTTGTATTGATGGGAGTTGAAGCTATTATGTTGAGGCTGGAAGTGATTTTGTTGATGGTTCTTGTTAAAATTATTGGGCCTTTGACTTGATTTTCCCACCCAAAATTTGGGTGATTTTTCTATCTAGGATTATAAGTCTTAGAGAAGGGATCATTTTGAGGTGGCCTTGAAGGATAATCCATATAATTCACTTGCTCCAAGAAAGATTGTTCATACTCTATGCCTTCACCTTGAGGTAGTCCAAAAGTCATACCATAGGAATTCTCTTGAGAACTCAATGCTAAAACTTGCATTCCTCCTAGGTGTTCAGTAATTGCATTGATTTGTTGGGACATGACTTTGTTCTGAGCCAAAATAGTATCCAAAGCATCTAATTCCATGACTCATTTCCTCATTGATCTTTCATTGGAATAAATGTATTGATTATTGGCTACCATTTCAATCAACTCCAGTGCTTCATCAGTGCTCTTCTTCATATGCAGAGATCCTCCAGTCAAATTATCTAATGAAACCTGTGACGCAGGGGTGATCCCATCATAGAATATCTAGAGTTGGACCTAGTCTGCAAACATGTCTGGAGGGCACTTCCTAAACATCTCTTTATTCCTCTCCCAAGCTTCATAGAGGAACTCTCCTTCGTGCTGTCTGAAGGTATAAATGTCTGTTCTGAGCTTAGTCAACCTCTGAGGCGGGAAGAACTTGTTTAAGAACTTAGTGACTAAGTCCTCCCACATGGCTATGCTTTCTTTGCACTGATTGTTTAGGCACTGCTTAGCCCGATCGCTCATAGCAAAAGGGAAAAGCAATAGTAGATAAACCTCAGGTGGGATGCCATTTGTCTTGACAGTGTCACATATTTGGAGAAAGTTAGAGATAAACAAATTAGGATCTTCCTACGGGGCTCTTGCTAAATTGACAATTTTATTGAACCAATGTGACAAGTTGAGGCTCTAGTTCAAAATTATTGGCATTGATAGTAGGTGTAACAATACTACTTCCACAATTCCCTGGATTGGGGGTAGTGAATGATCTAAGGGTCCTCCTAGGTGGAGGAGCATTAGCATTGTTGTTTGCATTCTCTACCATGTTTTGTTCATATTCTTCTTTAACTACTTCTTCAATCTCTTCTTCAACTCTTTAATCTCTAGCTTATTTTCTTTGTCACCAAAGAGTTCTTTCTATCTCAGGATCGTAGTGAAGATGCTCTTTATCTTTGTTGTTCTGCATAGACACAAAAACAACAAGAAAATCAAATTGGAACTCCCTTCACAATGATGAAGGAAATTCTTCGGGGAAAAAGTAAAACAAAAATATTAAATGAATAAAATCTAAAAAGGTCTAATCTAGGTAATCAATTGATTGGTAGTTTGTTAACCACAATTAATCTTCAGTAACAGTGTCAAAAACTTGATGCAGATTTTATAGCACAATACTACCGGCAAGTGCATCAGGTCATACCAAGTAATGAACACATGATGAGTGAGTATCGATCCCACGAGGATTAATGGTTTAAGCAAGCAATAGTTAACCGATTAATCTAGTCAGACAATCAAAATTAGGTTTTTTGAAAAGCTTGAACATAAACAGCAATGTAACAAAAGTAAACAATGAGTATTGAAAAGTAATATGATTAAAAGAGTTAAGGTTTTAGAGATGTTGAGACGTTCGAATCAATAATTTTCACTTTTCACCATGATTATGCAAAGATATTTCCATGGCAAATCATTAGTAATTAACTCCCAATCCCTTGGTAATTCAATTTCTCTTTAACCTAATTAATTGCTAATTCCTTAGTCAATTACTTAAAAAAAGAGTTAAGCACGTTCACTGATTCATAAGCCACATAATTCATAAGAATCTCCCTTGGTCGATTCAATGTCACTTATCAAGTCTAGTTTCAAAACTTAAGAGTTGTGAGAATTGGTTTTCAAGATCAATTCAATTAATCAACTTTTCTAATATGTTAAAAGAATTCAAGCTAGAGAAGAATTGTCTCCCAATATATTCAAATCCTTTAGGATAAAAAACGAAAACCATTTCTTAAAAAGATATCAATTCATTAATCAAAAGTGTAAAAAGCTAGAACACTAATCTATAGAATCAACAGCGCTCCTAACCTTAACAAAGCAGAATTAGTTGCTCATGTTCTTTAGAGAAATTCTAAAATTATGAAAGGTAAAAAGTACCCAAGGAAAAGAAGCCGGCAGTGACTTCTCCCCTTATATATTAACCCTAAAAACAAGTTTCAAATTCAAACTTAAAACATAATCAAAACTAAAACACAATCAAATCTTCTTCATAAATGTTTTCTTCTCCGCAAAGATCTCCTCTCTTTCTGTTTGCCAATCCTTAATTAATGCTATCATTGGTGGGCCTTTGATTAATCACCCAAGTGCTAAAAAATTGGAGATAGAATGGCTATGTTTGAGGCCCTTGGAGAGTGTCCTCTGGTCTTACATTGCACGAAGACCATTCTTGATTCCAATTTCTCTCTGTCTCATCCATGTTGCACGTGAATAAACCCACGTTGTACATGGCCTTGAATGACTTCAATTGTAGCCTCTGTTTGGTCCACAACGTTCCACGTAGAAAATCCTACGTCCTACGTGAAAGTGCAATCATGCGTATGCATGCATCATGCATACGCATGACACCTCAAAACTCTTTTTGTCGTGCGTACGCATGGTGCATGCGTACGCATGATAGGCAATATATCTATATTTGTACGTATGCATGGATCTCTTTTATTCCTAACGTGGTACGCCTTGTTTTCCATGTTGCACGTCCATTGTCTTTTGTTTCTAGAGAGCTTTCTATTCAGTTTAGAGAGCATTCTGTTTGGTGATTTCTATCATCTTTCTTCTTTGTTTCTTGCTATTTTCCTTCCAAAGTTTCCTGTAATCAATGAATTCAACTAAATCATAGTAATGCTCATTTCAACCATGAAATCATTGCTTATTCAACAAGAATTCTTAGTAAATCAAATGAAATCATGAAGAAAAATTACTAAAGATGCGGATGTATCAATCTAATTTAGCAATTTAACCCAACGTATGATGTCAATCTCAATTAATCCCCAAAAACAGCGCTAAAAACTTGATGAGCGAAAACTAACGCTCACGGATACTGAAAAATGTACCGGATCATTCAAGTAATACCACTGTGAATGGATATCGTTCCCACGAGGATTAAAAGAGTGAGCACCAAATAATGAATTCAACTACTAATTAGATCAATAGAACTTGGAATTAATGAATGTTGGAACTTGTTGGAAACTTAAAGAGTGAATGCTTCAGATAGTGCTTGTTAAGTTTGAAGAAATTAATGATGATGGATGTCTAGGGTTTCAGAGATGTTCATGTTTTCGGGAGAATTAAACCTTGTTAACCTAATTCCAAAGCTTGCAAATCTCTTGTCACAACGAATCTAAAGTAATCGATTTTTGATGCCTCAGCTCCTCAGTTTTTCTTTAATGAACTAACTGCCAATGTCTTGATCAATCGATTAATCAAAGAGGTTAAGTTCAAAACTCCGATTCAATTTCTCAATGAGAGAACACAATTTTCGAGAATTATTCTAATCTGAATTATATGACACGTATTCAAAACTAGGGTAATAAAAAATCATGTATTGTGTCGCACACTTAGAAAATCACTACGTCTAGTTGAGTCAAAAAGTTATGTGAAAGTTTTCAAGCATGATTTGAAAATTAATTATGTCATATCAGTAAACAAATCCAAAATGGGATTAGCACACATATCGATGCTACAAATCGTTTAGTGATGAGGAACGAAATTCTCAATCATAAATAGATTAATGCTAAGCTTTAAAATGTAAGAAGACTTAGATTAATTAACCATTGAAACATGAGCAGAGCTCCTAACCCTTTGACAACTGTTTAATGATTCATGGAAAATTGAAAAACAAAACAAAAGAAAGGAAGAGGAAGACTGTAACGGCCTAGCCTCGAAGAAACGGCGCTTTTTCCGGATCAAACGGAATTTTTATGGAATTTTTAGGAATTTTAGTGCATATAAGCACCTCCACTGCACAGGTGCTGCGTCATCAAGCTGCTGAGTCAGCAGCTTAACTGCACCAGACACCTCTCCTAATCTATGCAGGCACGTCACAAAAAGTTACATTTTTGAGCCACCTCGAGCCAGAATTTCGAAATTCTGATTTCCGTGGTTAGTCTCATTGTGACGAGCCAGTCTCGAATTTTGAGATAAAAATTATATTAATATAATATTCATATATTATTATTTTATTCGAAATATTATATTATTATTTCTTCTACTATGGTTAATGTTGATCTATGTTTAGTAATATAATAACTGAGGTAGAAATTTACCGGTAATGGATAATACCAGCATTCTTAGATGAACTTAGCAATGCTAATGCTTCATCATATATCTCTTATTCTCATGATTATCATGTTACTAGTATCATTTATACTAGTAAAGCTCATGCTTATCCTTTAGTTGTGTAATCTGATGTATCTAGTTTTAGTAATTATCTCCAGAATAATATTTTATTATTAAACTCTGATGAGTCAGCACCCAGTGACACGTGACTCTCCCAGAGTTAGCTACCACATGTTTCCTTTCTTTCTCTCCAAGCCAAGCTTTCTTAAGGAAAAAGTAAGAAACACTTGTATTCTAATACATCTAGCTTTAGTAATTATCCTTTCTTGAGGTTCTTTCTCAAACTAAAACCCCTATCAAAAATCTAATCCGACCAAAATGTTCATCTCTTCCTCCTCTTCATTTCTATGACAATTTTTAAGCAGTAAATCAAGGTATGATGGCTGCTCCTCCTCCTTGAAGTTTCAGCCATGGTGGAAACTCAAGCTAATGGTGTTTTCTTCATATTTTCTCTTTGGATCTCTTGTTCAACCACCATAGGCTCTAAGTAAATGTGATTTCTAGCTACTTTAAGGTGAGAATAACCTTCTTTTCATCATCATGAAGCTTCATCCTTCATGGTTCATATGGTTCTAAAGTTGTTTTTAATGTTAAAATAGGCGTAAAAGTGCTTTTGGAAGCTTGTTTTTGGCTCAACTTTTGGCAGCAGCAAAGGAGGTAAGGTTTGGTAAATTAATCAATGATTGGCTGTGTTCTTGAAGTGTTAAATCAGATCTTGTTGCTTGAGGCTTGATTTTGAGTGTTTGTGTGATGGTTTGATCATGAGATCTTATTGTTTAATACTTAAAAATCATATTTTTAATGGTTCTGAAGTTGTTGTTGTTGCTGCTGGAAAACGTGCCTTTCCAGCCATGAAATTCATCATATTCGATGTGTTTTTGATGTGTATTTGATGACTGAAACGTTGCTCTTTGGTTTGGTCAAAATCAGGTAAAAATCGGTTACTGAAAAGTTTGAAAAATTGGTTGAAAATCAAGCTGAAATTTTATGAACTTTTGAAAAAATGTTTTTGGTCTTTGAAGGACAAGAAAATGTTGGTTTTGATGATTTTGGGGTCAAATTATAATTATTAGAAAGTTTGGGGTTGAAAGTTAATTAATAGAAAGTTGAGGGACCAAAGTGCAAATATTAAAGTTAAGGGGTCAAAATGTAATTTCAAAAAGTTCAGGGGTCAAAATGCAATTTTTGAAAGTTGAATAAAATATTATTATTTTAATATTAAAATATTAAAAGTATTATTTTATTAATAATAATAAAATATTGACAAAAAGGCAGTTTTCTCTAAAAGCTTTAGGAAAGCAGTTTTGAGTCTAGAATTTTCTAATTCTCTTTATTAAATACCTAAGGAAAGATATAAGAAAGGGTATAGAAGTATGTAAAGTAATGAAACAAGATTTAGAAGCTTGTAATCATATTAGAAAGAGAGGGAGTTAAAAGCTAAATAGTAGTGTGCTGTTGTAATGTTGTGATGTATACAGAGAATTATGAAATGAGAACACTGAGATGTTGTGATGCTTGATTTATGATTGTGGAAAGATGATAAAGAAGACAACAAGTGCAGAATCAAAAGTCAAAGAGAAGAGAGGAAAAGAGGATAAAGATAAAGAGTTAAGTCTTATGGCATGATATTCTATTGTATGTTTATCTGCTGCTTTTCTGTTAGCCCTAGAGGTCCTGTAGGCCGAAGTTCACCTGCAGAGCATCGTTATTCCTGTAGGCCAAAGTTCACCTACAGTGAATATCAATTGTGTATCTCAGGGTGTTGCTCCTGTAGGCCGAAGTTCACCTACAGAGAGTTGTGATACCTGTAAGCCGATGTTCACTTACAGGGGCGCCATTTCTGCAAGCCAAAGTTCACTTACAGAGGTGCCATTTCTATAGGCCGAAGTTCACCTACAGAAAGTTGTTGTGTTGTGATTGAACTATTCCTGTAAGCCGAAGTTCACTTACAGGAGTGCTATTTCTGTAGGCCAAAGTTCACCTACAGAGATAAAACCATATCTAGGACTGGTTCCTAGGTAATGTCGGGCTGCAGGGTGTAAACCGACATGTGAGCTCATGGCGTGCATAGGACAGACATGCATCATACTTGGTTGTGCATTTTCTCTGTTATGATTGTTGTATGAATGTGTGATTTCTTTGTTTGTATTCTATTCTTTGTGTCTGTGTTTTATTTTCTTGTATTCTTTGTTGTGTTCTGCTTTCTGATTTCTTAATTTCTTTATTTATCTGTATCTCCTATTTACTGCTTCTCTGTATTCTACTATTTGTCTGCTAAGCAACATAGATTTAATGAACTTAACTAATAACCCCGGCCTTACTAAGAACTCCCAAGTTCTTACCCCTTCTCTCTCCCTTCTCCCTTCAGATGGAAGCTTGAGTACCCTTCCGTAGTTCGCTGATGACGTTCCACCTGACTTGAGTTTTGAAGACCTAGAATGTACTTTTCCTCACATTAGTAGTTTAGAGGGACTAGGTGAGTGAAGAATCTAGGCTTGCCTGGGCGCCAGCTTATGGACTCCTTGAACAGGTCAGGGCCTGGGATGTTGTATGTATATATATATGTATAAGGTTATTATCTAGCTATATCTAGGGGTGTTCTAACTAAAGATCTATGATCTAATAAAGGCTGGATGACTGAATGATATCAGTTGTTTGAGATGTATGAATTTATATAAATGTGTGTTTACTTTTGTCTGCTTATCTTGTTGTTACTTATGATATCATCTATGTATTTTCATGCCTGACAACTTAAATGGTTTGAAAAAAAAAAATTACCCGCAAAATAACAACACTTCAACAACGAATCAGGCTCATATGATAAATAATAGATAATAATTAGAAAGACAAATTAGTAGCACTCAGTTTCCGGTATGATCTAGACATACTGAAAATTGGGTCGTTACAAAGAGAGACATGTGAGGGATCCGAAGATCCTTCCCCCCCACTACTGTCCTTCTCTGTGAGCAATCTCACTTATTTAGTCATAGATTTTCTAATAATTCAAATTCGAAAACTAAATCTTTATCTTATCTTTTAGGAATATTAAGATAACTAATAACAGTAATTCAAATTCTAATCAAAACTAAATCAAATCCTATCTTATAGAATCTTTCATAATCTTAACCAAAATCAGAATGAGCTTCAATTGGTGTGTAAATGCATTGTGGGCATGTCAAATTGAAGTCTGGGCCTTGGAAAATCATCACTAGAGTGTAATTGGGCTTTTCTGGGCGTGGCACGTAGCTTCTGGGCATGGCATGTAGCATCTCCCGGCACTATTTTCTGCACTGGAAAGGTGAGGGTCGTTCGCAGCCCAAACTGAATGTCCACTATAGACATAGGCATATCATTTTGAAGCTCTGGATGTTAGCTTTCTAACACCATCAGAACCGCCTCATTTGGACCTCCCTATCTCTTGTTATGATCATTTGAGTATGAAGAGGTTAGGATTGACAACATTGAAAATTGGCTCCTTCGGGTTGATTTTCTTCCCAGGGATGGCACGCTTTCCTTCATGCATGGCACGCTCTGTTTGTCTTGGATAGGGCGGGGAACGCCCTTGCATTGCTTCCTAGGGCATGGCACGCCTGTGATTCATGGTTCAGGGCATGGCATGCCCCTGTTTGGCTCTTTAGGGTGTGTCATGTCTCATTCTCTCTTGCCTCTTGCATGGCTTGCATAGGTTGATCTTGGGTGCATGGCTCCTGATTCTTCATGTAATGTTTTGCCTCTTGATTAACCTTCATTTCTTACTTGATTTGCCTTCCTTTTAACTATATTTTCTTAAAAACACTTAGCAAACACTTTAGTAGCAAAAGTTTACTAAAAGTGGTGAAATCAGAAGCTGAAACTATAATTAAACCTAAGGAAACAAAAATCAAAAGCAAGAAAAATGACAAAAGATGAGAACACATCACAAAATCAAAGTGACCGAACCCATTTCTTTCTTCTCTCTTCTCTCTTCTCTAACCCACATGAAGAAGTCTCAAAAGAAAGCTTGGAAAAGAAAATCTGATTAAGGTTCAAATCAAGAAGAAAAAGTGGATTACCAAAATCAAGAAACAAAAGGAAAAGAAGAAGAAGACAGTCAAAGGCTAGGACTCAAATCATTTTTTATACTTCATTGTTGCTTGTTGAAGATGCTTTACTCCTTCATACACCGAATGGAAAACTTAAAAAAAAAATGGAGGTTATGAAACTCTACTACAAATCAAGAGCCAAGAACAAAACTTAAAGCCAAAGCATTGATGAATGGCTCAGATCCAAAATTAAAGAGTTGCTTTGTTCCTGATCACATTGTGAAGAGACAAAATAAAATTATCTCTTGAAATTTCATCTTGACACTAAATAGCAACTAAGTTCCTATTCGAGTCAAAAGCAATAGCAAAAAAATTTAAAAAGGAGATCATAGATATTAATAATTTTTAAATTGTTTTATTAGTGATTTTTAAATTGTTTTATTTATAAAAATTAAATAAAAAATATATTAATAATTAAAAAGTTAAATAAGTATATTCTAAAAGGAGATGGTTAATAAATGAGTTAACCAACTCACGAATTTTATTATCATAATTCATAAGTCTAAATGCATTTTTTTTTAGAACGTTGTAATCTTTCGGAAAACTATCACGAATCGAAACGGGTATTGTGAAAAAATTTGGTAAAACCGAAGGGTGCATAAAATTGTTTAGAGACCTGGTTGCTCATACAAACCTTTATGTAGAAAGTTTAATACCGAAGTCAAATACTTCCGATAAGTGAGCTGAATGACTTGAGAAGAACCTTAGACTAAACAGGCTCAGATTTCAAAAGTCAACGGGCAAACGCACAAGACTCGAAGACAAGGTTCCTATGGTTATGTTTCGTTGAGCTGCTCCCTCAGTTGAAGACTTGAAGTATCACTCTTCCTTAAGGTGTTCACATTATTCTTGTGTCCCACCACCCCTCTATAAAAGTATCTCTCTCTCTCTCTCTCTCTCTCTCACCCTCTGCCATTTTGTTCTTTTCCAATCTCCAACATCATTGTCCCAGCACACCAACTCCCCCACCGCGCTAACACGCGAACGTTCATCGGGGACGATGAAATTCTTGGGCACCTCATGGTCCATAGACGTCCTCAAAACCTCTTCATTTGTTAAAGTCACGGCCCTTACACTCTTCTCCCTCACCCTCCTCATCCTCTTCACCCGTTACTCCACCACCTACTTTTTCCTCCCCTTCTCCTCCGATGCCGCTGTCTCCGTCAATGCCTCCTCTTCTGCTGTCGTGGTTCCCTCTCCTTCTCCCCCACCACCACCGAACATCATCCTTACTCCTCCGTCGCCGTCCCCAGTTGTGGAGACGACGGGTCTGCTGGACGAAGACGGCATAATGACAGACAATTTCACCGTCGGCGACTCTTCGGATTTGCGCTTGCCAGAGGATTTTGGGAACTCCAGCTATTTGCGAGGGGCGAGCGAACGTGAGCGTGTTGGCGGCGGGGCCCGTGCAAGGTTGTCAGTGGAGAGCTACAAGGTGTGCGATCAGCGAATGGTGAATTATGTGCCGTGTTTGGACAGCACGAGTGCTATTGCGAAGATGAGTTCGAGCGAGAAAGGGGAGAAGTACGAGCGGCACTGCGCGGACGAAGGGAAGGGGTTGAATTGCTTGGTGCCTAGGCCAAAAGGGTACCGAAGGCCCATCCTTTGGCCCAGGAGTAGAGATGAGGTACTTTCCGGGTTCCGGACTATGTAAATTTTCATTCGTTACAATGGCGCTTTGTTGCTTCGCCTCTGCACTTGTTTGATATATGTTGTGAGTAAACAGATTTTTGTGATGTTATTTCTGTTTTTGGAGATGAAGGCGGTGTTATTGTTTTTGCGACAAACAATTTTTTGGTCATCTTCAATGAAAACAATCCAGGATTTTTTCTTTATCATTGCGATAAATCCGTTTAGCTTCACTCTTTAGTCTTCTCTCCAGTCTTCAGACTCCAGCTGCAGAATCTAAATTTGTAGTCATCTATAGCTGAGTTGTAACTTTAACTTGCTTGTGAAATGACACTTTTTAATTAGTGTGTATTTTGACTTGTGAGAAAGATTTGTTAACTTGTATTCAGTGACAGGTTTGGTTTGATAATATACCCCATATGCGTCTTGTTGAATATAAAGGTGGCCAGAATTTGATATCAGTAAAGAAGGATAAATTTGTGTTTCCTAGCGATGGACTACAATTTATACATGGTGCTGACAAATATCTGGATCAAATTTCAGCGGTTAGTTTGTTAATTCAAGTTTAGCTAGTCTAGTAAATTTATGTCTAAGACATTAAGACACTTCTGAAATTGAATGTACAGATGGTTCCTGATATTGCATTTGGTTACAACACTAGAGTTGCTTTAGACATTGGCTGTGGGGTGGCAAGTTTTGGTGCATTTTTGATGCAACGTAATGTGACCACTCTTTCAATAGCACCTAAAGATATTCATGAGAATCAGATTCAGTTCGCCCTAGAGCGTGGTGTGCCTGCCATGGTAGCAGTTTTTGCTACTCACCGCATGTTGTTCCCTAGCCAGGCTTTTGACCTGATCCATTGTTCAAGATGTAAAGTTAACTTTACTTGTGATGGTACTCTATTGTTCTCTTTGTTTTAAACCATTTTACACCCTATATTAAGCATCTAACAGTGAATTGTAGTTGAATGTCTAACATGACTAGGTGTTGACTTGTGCTTAAGGATGACAACATTCCTTATTTTCAAACTTGCACTATATTTTTACATAATTTTCACACCAAATAAATTGAAAGAAAAAATTAAGTAACAATTATGCTTTAATGGCTATACATATTTGCACTAATTTCATAATTTCTGTTGCTATAATGGAGATGGAATTTTGCTTCTTGAGGTCGATAGGCTTCTAAGGGCAGGTGGCTATTTCGTCTGGGCAGCACAACCTGTTTTCAAACATGAAGAGATCCTTCAAGAACAATGGAAAGGTAACTCAATTGTCTGTGATTTTTGCCAAAATAGTTAAAAATATAATTAGTCAAATATCTACTTTTTCAGTTTTTCTACCTTTGTTTAGTTAACATCACTTGTAACAACCCAAATCTGAGTAGAAAATTGTTCTAGTTGAGTTGAGTAAAAGTCCAGAAACGTGTAAAACTGAGATCATTCTAATGAGTCAAAATTGTATAAAAATAATATTAGAATTTAAATCCGGAAAGGAAAAGCATAACATTGTTTGTTAACTACTAACCAGTACCCTTGGAGTGAGTCGGTAATGAGTTATTCACTCACATTAATTACCTTAAGTTATAAGGATAAATATTTTGACCTAACTCTTACATTTCATCTGTGTAAGATTGAACAATTAATGTGAAAAGTTAATCAACCAAACTAAAGAAGTTGTGCTACGTTCTTCCGAGCAAGGGAAGGAACTGCGTGTTTTCTCCTCCATGTTCATCACATGCACATATACCCACATTTCCTTCAAACTTCTCCATCCTTCAATCTTCCCAATAAAAGTTCAGATGCTCCTCACTTGATGTTGACCATGATTGAATTGGTGTTCACACTAGTTGATTGTGAGTTGGTAGGCGTAGGAGAAACTTGGCCTCCACTTTGTGTTGTAGACAACGATGCCTGTCCAACAACTCAACGCTTAATGAGTACCTAATCTAAATTTGAAGACCTCGTGAGCTAAGCTTCCATCAGATGTTCGGTTTCAAAACAAGAAAACATTATTGTTATCCTAGCTGGTCTTGGAAGTGAGTATGATGCATTTGTTACCTCCATAAACATGAGATCTGAACCTTTCTTGGTGCCTCAGACAGAGGCACACCTCATGATGGCCAATTCTCAAGCTGAACTCAATCCGAGGCACTTCTCTGCTCCATCCCTTTTGGCGTACATTACGTCTCAATCCTTTACCAACTTCAGAGGTGGATGCGGAGACTGCCGTTGGGCAGTTTGTTGGACGTGGTGGCTAGGAATGTAGCGGCCGCTCCAATAGAAACTCAACTACTTGTCGGCTTTGCAAGAAGTTGGGTCATTCCAGCTTTAACTACTGGCATAGGATAGATTGGGATTTCCAACCCTTTCTTCCTCCAACTCCACCATATGCTAGTTAAATATTAAATATGCTTCATAATGCTAATTACAATTTTAATCTTCCCACACATTGAAACACTACATTACATCTCAATCATGCATGTGCATCATCCACATTCTTCAAAATCACTCTCCATCCCACACTAGACATGCTCCTTCTGGGTTCCTATACCTTCAAATATTGGTCAACACTATTTGGTCATTGTAGCTTCACCTGAATCAGTTGTCAATTTGGCTTGGTTCCCAGATTCTGGAGCCACGACTCACATCACCTCCAGAATAACTCAAATCTAATGGAAGCCTCACCATATCGTGGAAATGACCTCCATGTTGGCAATGGACAAGGTCTGTGTATCTCTCACATTGTCAATTCCAATGTTCACACACCTAAATGTCTACTGAAAATAAATAATCTACTTCATGTTCCACAAATCACTAAAAGTCTCTTATGTGTTAGCAAATTTGCTTTGTGCAATCATTGCTATTCTGAATTTTGGCCTTATGACTGCTGGGTGAAATTTCATGCGCTAAACGACAAAGTTGGAAGGGATGGTTGTATAGGTTCTCGAATTTCAGATACAACACCAGCAATTTTCTCAATCTCACTGATAGGAACTGAGATCTAGCAGAATTAGGAATTTTATTGATGAACTAGGGATTGTGAATCACAATCCCCTTATTGAAGTATGCTGTTGGAACTAACCAACTCTGGAGAGGATTTCCCTCTCCTGAACTAACAAACTGAACAGATTTTTTTCTAACTGACTAAAAACTAAGTAATCCCTAGTATTTTAGGCAGCAGTTAGGCCTAGCCCTACTGCTCCTAAACCTGCTAAACTAGCTTAAAAGGAACAAACAACTTGTTTCTATCATTCACTTTTCTAGGTTTTCAAAAGCAGAGAATCCTCATGTGTTTCACTCTACTGTACAATCAAATAATTTTAGTCTTTGGCACCATAGGCTGATGCATGCTTCTCAAAATGTAGTTTGCGATGTATTAAAAACATGTAAGGTTCCATTCATAAATAAAAATGTCTGATACTTGTTCTGCATGTTGTCTTGACAATAATCCCTGATAATTGATTTGATCTTTTGGGTCCATCCCCATGGTCTCTACTAACGGAATAAATATTCTATAGCATTTATAGATGCACACACCATTTCTTTTTTTTTTTGAAAACCAAATCTGATGCCTTCCTTGCTTTATTGCAAGTTAAGGCTGCGGCTGTACTTTAGCTTGCGGCAAGGTTAAAGCTGTACAATCAGATTGGGGTGGGGAAT